>NW_028125770.1:0-328307 GCF_965194825.1 Balaenoptera physalus
ACGTACCCTAATCCTAACCCGTACCCTAAACCGAGCCCTAACCCTAACCCTAACCCTAAACCTAACCCATACCCTACGCCGTACCCGAAGCCCTCACCGAACCCGTACCCTAAGCCGTACCCTAAGCCTAACCCCAAGCCTAACCCTAACCCTAGGCTACCCTTGACTGCTTCTGCCTCCAATAGATTTCCTAAGCACTAGTGTTTTAAGGAACAGCTTAAAAAGGAATCCTAATGTGATTTCTTTATAATGGGTGTGGTCCTTATCTGGCTCGACCTCCAAATAATATTCCTTTACGTGCTAAGGGGTATCTAGAGAGTGGGATAGGTTTAATAACTAACCTAACACTAACGCGTACCCTAACCCTAACCCCTACCCTAACACTAACACGTACCCTTATCCTAACCAATAACCTAAAACGAGCCCTAACACTAACACTAACCCTAACCCTAACCCAAACCCTACGCCGTTCCCGAACCCCCTCCCCAAACCCGTACCCTAAGCCGTACCCTAAGCCTAACCCTAAGCCTAACCCTAACCCTAGGCTACCCTTGACTGCTTCTGCCTCCAATAGATTTCCTAGTGATTTCTTTATAATGGGTGTGTTCCTTATCTTATCCTAGTGTCTAAACTCTTCTCCATGGCTGGACCGCCAAATAATATTCCTTTACGTGCTAAGGGTATCTAGAGAGTGGGATAGGTTTAATAACTACCCTAACCCTAACGCGTACCCTAACCCTAACCCCTACCCTAACCCTAACACGTACCCTAATCCTAACCCGTACCCTAACCGAGCCCTAATAATACGCCGTACCCGAAGCCCTCTCCGAACCCGTACCCTAAGCCGTACCCTAAGCCTAACCCTAAGCCTAACCCTAACCCTTGGCTACCCTTGACTGCTTCTGCCTCCAATAGATTTCCTAAGCACTAGTGTTTCAAGGAACAGCTTAAAAAGATAATCCTAATGTGATTTCTTTATAATGGGTGTGTTCCTTATCTTATCCTAGTGTCTAAACTCTTCTCCATGGCTGGACCTCCAAATAATATTCCTTTACGTGCTAAGATGTATCTAGAGAGTGGAATAGGTTTAATAACTACCCTAACCCTAACGCGTACCCTAACCCTAACCCCTACCCTAACCCTAACATGTACCCTAATCCTAACCCGTACCCTAAACCGAGCCCTAACCCTAACCCTAACCCTAAACCTAACCCATGCCCTACGCCGTACCCGAAGCCCTCACCGAACCCGTACCCTAAGCCGTACCCTAAGCCTAACCCCAAGCCTAACCCTAACCCTAGGCTACCCTTGACTGCTTCTGCCTCCAATAGATTTCCTAAGCACTAGTGTTTTAAGGAACAGCTTAAAAAGAGAATCCTAATGTGATTTCTTTATAATGGGTGTGGTCCTTATCTTATCCTAGTGTCTAAACTCTTCTCCATGGCTCGACCTCCAAATAATATTCCTTTACGTGCTAAGGGGTATCTAGAGAGTGGGATAGGTTTAATAACTAACCTAACACTAACGCGTACCCTAACCCTAACCCCTACCCTAACACTAACACGTACCCTTATCCTAACCAATAACCTAAAACGAGCCCTAACACTAACACTAACCCTAACCCTAACCCAAACCCTACGCCGTTCCCGAACCCCTCCCCAAACCCGTACCCTAAGCCGTACCCTAAGCCTAACCCTAAGCCTAACCCTAACCCTAGGCTACCCTTGACTGCTTCTGCCTCCAATAGATTTCCTAAGCACTAGTATTTTATGGAACAGCTTAAAAAGAGAATCCTAATGTGATTTCTTTATAATGGGTGTGTTCCTTATCTTATCCTAGTGTCTAAACTCTTCTCCATGGCTGGACCGCCAAATAATATTCCTTTACGTGCTAAGGGGTATCTAGAGAGTGGGATAGGTTTAATAACTACCCTAACCCTAACGCGTACCCTAACACTAACCCCTACCCTAACCCTAACACGTACCCTAATCCTAACCCGTACCCTAAACCGAGCCCTAACCCTAACACTAACCCTAACCCTAACCCTAACCCATACCCTACGCCGTACCCGAAGCCCTCTCCGAACCCGTACCCTAAGCCGTACCCTAAGCCTAACCCTAAGCCTAACCCTAACCCTTGGCTACCCTTGACTGCTTCTGCCTCCAATAGATTTCCTAAGCACTAGTGTTTCAAGGAACAGCTTAAAAAGAGAATCCTAATGTGATTTCTTTATAATGGGTGTGTTCCTTATCTTATCCTAGTGTCTAAACTCTTCTCCATGGCTGGACCTCCAAATAATATTCTTTTACGTGCTAAGATGTATCTAGAGAGTGGAATAGGTTTAATAACTACCCTAACCCTAACGCGTACCCTAACCCTAACCCCTACCCTAACCCTAACATGTACCCTAATCCTAACCCGTACCCTAAACCGAGCCCTAACCCTAACACTAACCCTAACCCGAAACCTAACCCATAACCTACGCCGTACCCGAAGTCCTCCCCGAACCCGTACCCTAAGCCGTACCCTAAGCCTAAGCCTAACCCTAGGCTACCCTTGACTGCTTCTGCCTCCAATAGCTTTCCTAAGCATTAGTGTTTTAAGGAACAGCTTAAAAAGAGAATCCTAATGTGATTTCTTTATAATGGGTGTGTTCCTTATCTTATCCTAGCGTCTAAACTCTTCTCGATGGCTGGACCCCCAAATAATATTCCTTTACGTGCTAAGGTGTATCTAGAGAGTGGGATAGGTTTAATAACTACCCTAACCCTAACGCGTACCCTAACCCTAACCCCTACCCTAAACCTAACATGTACCCTAATCCTAACCCGTACCCTAAACCGAGCCCTAACCCTAACACTAACCCTAACCCTAACCCTAACCCATACCCTACGCCATACCCGAAGCCCTCCCCGAATCCGTACCCTAAGCCGTACCCTAAGCCTAACCCTAACCCTAGGCTACCCTTGACTGCTTCTGCCTCCAATAGATTTCCTAAGCACTAGTGTTTTAAGGAACAGCTTAAAAAGAGAATCCTAATGTGATTTCTTTATAATGGGTGTGTTCCTTATCTTATCCTAGTGTCTAAACTCTTCTCCATGGCTGGACCCCCAAATAATATTCCTTTACGTGCTAAGGGGTATCTAGAGAGTGGGATAGGTTTAATAACTACCCTAACCCTAACGCGTACCCTAACCCTAACCCCTACCCTAACCCTAACCCCTACCCTAACCCTAACCCGTACCCTAAACCGAGCCCTAACCCTAACACTAACCCTAACCCTAACCCTAACCCATACCCTACGCCGTACCCGAAGCCCTCCCCGAACCCGTACCCTAAACCGTACTCTAAGCCGTACCCTAAGCCTAACCCTAACCCTAGGCTACCCTTGACTGCTTCTGCCTCCAATAGATTTCCTAAGCACTAGTGTTTTAAGGAACAGCTTAAAAAGAGAATCCTAATGTGATTTCTTTATAATGGGTGTGTTCCTTATCTTATCTTAGTGTCTAAACTCTTCTCCATGGCTGGACCGCCAAATAATATTCCTTGACGTGCTAAGGTGTATCTAGAGAGTGGGATAGGTTTAATAACTATCCTAACCCTAACGCGTACCCTAACCCTAACCCCTACCCTAACCCTAACACGTACCCTAATCCTAACCCGTACCCTAAACCGAGCCCTAACCCTAACACTAACCCTAACCCTAACCCTAACCCATACCCTACGCCGTACCCGAAGCCCTCACCGAACCCGTACCCTAAGCCGTACCCTAAGCCTAACCCCAAGCCTAACCATAACCCTAGGCTACCCTTGACTGCTTCTGCCTCCAATAGATTTCCTAAGCACTAGTGTTTTAAGGAACAGCTTAAAAAGAGAATCCTAATGTGATTTCTTTTTAATGGGTGTGTTCCTTATCTTATCCTAGTGTCTAAACTCTTCTCCATGGCTGGATCTCCAAATAATATTCCTTTACGTGCTAAGGGGTATGTAGAGAGTGGGATAGGTTTAATAACTAACCTAACACTAACGCGTACCCTAACCCTAACCCCTACCCTAACACTAACACGTACCCTAATCCTAACCAATACCCTAAAACGAGCCCTAACACTAACACTAACCCTAACCCTAACCCTAACCCATAACCTACGCCGTACCCGAAGCCCTCCCCGAACCCGTACCCTAAGCCGTACCCTAAGCCTAAGCCTAACCCTAGGCTACCCTTGACTGCTTCTGCCTCCAATAGATTTCCTAAGCACTAGTGTTTTAAGGAACAGCTTAAAAAGAGAATCCTAATGTGATTTCTTTATAATGGGTGTGTTCCTTATCTTATCCTAGTGTCTAAACTCTTCTCCATGGCTGGACCCCCAAATAATATTCCTTTACGTGCTAAGGGGTATCTAGAGAGTGGGATATGTTTAATAACTACCCTAACCCTAACGCGTACCCTAACCCTAACCCCTACCCTAACCCTAACACGTACCCTAATCCTAACCCGTACCCTAAACCGAGCCCTAACCCTAACACTAACCCTAACCCTAACCCTAACCCATACCCTACGCCGTACCCGAAGCCCTCCCCAAATCCGTACCCTAAGCCGTACCCTAAGCCGTACCCTAAGCCGTACCCTAACCCTAGGCTACCCTTGACTGCTTCTGCCTCCAATAGATTTCCTAAGCACTAGTGTTTCAAGGAACAGCTTAAAAAGAGAATTCTAATGTGATTTCTTTATAATGGGTGTGTTCCTTATCTTATCCTAGTGTCTAAACTCTTCTCCATGACTGGACCCCCAAATAATATTCCTTTACGTGCTAAGGTGTATCTAGAGAGTGGAATAGGTTTAATAACTACCCTAACCCTAACGCGTACCCTAACCCTAACCCCTACCCTAACCCTAACATGTACCCTAATCCTAACCCGTACCCTAAACCGAGCCCTAACCCTAACACTAACCCTAACCCTAACCCTAACCCATAACCTACGCCGTACCCGAAGTCCTCCCCGAACCCGTACCCTAAGCCGTACCCTAAGCCTAAGCCTAACCCTAGGCTACCCTTGACTGCTTCTGCCTCCAATAGCTTTCCTAAGCACTAGTGTTTTAAGGAACAGCTTAAAAGAGAATCCTAATGTGATTTCTTTATAATGGGTGTGTTCCTTATCTTATCCTAGCGTCTAAACTCTTCTCGATGGCTGGACCCCTAAATAATATTCCTTTACGTGCTAAGGTGTATCTAGAGAGTGGGATAGGTTTAATAACTACCCTAACCCTAACGCGTACCCTAACCCTAACCCCTACCCTAACCCTAACATGTACCCTAATCCTAACCCGTACCCTAAACCGAGCCCTAACCCTAACACTAACCCTAACCCTAACCCTAACCCATACCCTACGCCATACCCGAAGCCCTCCCCGAATCCGTACCCTAAGCCGTACCCTAAGCCTAACCCTAACCCTAGGCTACCCTTGACTGCTTCTGCCTCCAATAGATTTCCTAAGCACTAGTGTTTTAAGGAACAGCTTAAAAAGAGAATCCTAATGTGATTTCTTTATAATGGGTGTGTTCCTTATCTTATCCTAGTGTCTAAACTCTTCTCCATGGCTGGACCCCCAAATAATATTCCTTTACGTGCTAAGGGGTATCTAGAGAGTGGGATAGGTTTAATAACTACCCTAACCCTAACGCGTACCCTAACCCTAACCCCTACCCTAACCCTAACACGTACCCTAATCCTAACCCGTACCCTAAACCGAGCCCTAACCCTAACACTAACCCTAACCCTAACCCTAACCCATACCCTACGCCGTACCCGAAGCCCTCCCCGAACCCGTACCCTAAACCGTACCCTAAGCCGTACCCTAAGCCTAACCCTAACCCTAGGCTACCCTTGACTGCTTCTGCCTCCAATAGATTTCCTAAGCACTAGTGTTTTAAGGAACAGCTTAAAAAGAGAATCCTAATGTGATTTCTTTATAATGGGTGTGTTCCTTATCTTATCCTAGTGTCTAAACTCTTCTCCATGGCTGGACCGCCAAATAATATTCCTTGACGTGCTAAGGTGTATCTGGAGAGTGGGATAGGTTTAATAACTACCCTAACCCTAACGCGTACCCTAACCCTAACCCCTACCCTAACCCTAACACGTACCCTAATCCTAACCCGTACCCTAAACCGAGCCCTAACCCTAACCCTAACCCTAAACCTAACCCATACCCTACGCCGTACCCGAAGCCCTCACCGAACCCGTACCCTAAGCCGTACCCTAAGCCTAACCCCAAGCCTAACCCTAACCCTAGGCTACCCTTGACTGCTTCTGCCTCCAATAGATTTCCTAAGCACTAGTGTTTTAAGGAACAGCTTAAAAAGAGAATCCTAATGTGATTTCTTTATAATGGGTGTGGTCCTTATCTTATCCTAGTGTCTAAACTCTTCTCCATGGCTCGACCTCCAAATAATATTCCTTTACGTGCTAAGGGGTATCTAGAGAGTGGGATAGGTTTAATAACTAACCTAACACTAACGCATACCCTAACCCTAACCCCTACCCTAACACTAACACGTACCCTTATCCTAACCAATAACCTAAAACGAGCCCTAACACTAACACTAACCCTAACCCTAACCCAAACCCTACGCCGTTCCCGAACCCCTCCCCAAACCCGTACCCTAAGCCGTACCCTAAGCCTAACCCTAAGCCTAACCCTAACCCTAGGCTACCCTTGACTGCTTCTGCCTCCAATAGATTTCCTAAGCACTAGTATTTTATGGAACAGCTTAAAAAGAGAATCCTAATGTGATTTCTTTATAATGGGTGTGTTCCTTATCTTATCCTAGTGTCTAAACTCTTCTCCATGGCTGGACCGCCAAATAATATTCCTTTACGTGCTAAGGGGTATCTAGAGAGTGGGATAGGTTTAATAACTACCCTAACCCTAACGCGTACCCTAACCCTAACCCCTACCCTAACCCTAACACGTACCCTAATCCTAACCCGTACCCTAAACCGAGCCCTAACCCTAACACTAACCCTAACCCTAACCCTAACCCATACCCTACGCCGTACCCGAAGCCCTCTCCGAACCCGTACCCTAAGCCGTACCCTAAGCCTAACCCTAAGCCTAACCCTAACCCTTGGCTACCCTTGACTGCTTCTGCCTCCAATAGATTTCCTAAGCACTAGTGTTTCAAGGAACAGCTTAAAAAGAGAATCCTAATGTGATTTCTTTATAATGGGTGTGTTCCTTATCTTATCCTAGTGTCTAAACTCTTCTCCATGGCTGGACCTCCAAATAATATTCCTTTACGTGCTAAGATGTATCTAGAGAGTGGAATAGGTTTAATAACTACCCTAACCCTAACGCGTACCCTAACCCTAACCCCTACCCTAACCCTAACATGTACCCTAATCCTAACCCGTACCCTAAACCGAGCCCTAACCCTAACCCTAACCCTAAACCTAACCCATACCCTACGCCGTACCCGAAGCCCTCACCGAACCCGTACCCTAAGCCGTACCCTAAGCCTAACCCCAAGCCTAACCCTAACCCTAGGCTACCCTTGACTGCTTCTGCCTCCAATAGATTTCCTAAGCACTAGTGTTTTAAGGAACAGCTTAAAAAGAGAATCCTAATGTGATTTCTTTATAATGGGTGTGGTCCTTATCTTATCCTAGTGTCTAAACTCTTCTCCATGGCTCGACCTCCAAATAATATTCCTTTACGTGCTAAGGGGTATCTAGAGAGTGGGATAGGTTTAATAACTAACCTAACACTAACGCGTACCCTAACCCTAACCCCTACCCTAACACTAACACGTACCCTTATCCTAACCAATAACCTAAAACGAGCCCTAACACTAACACTAACCCTAACCCTAACCCAAACCCTACGCCGTTCCCGAACCCCTCCCCAAACCCGTACCCTAAGCCGTACCCTAAGCCTAACCCTAAGCCTAACCCTAACCCTAGGCTACCCTTGACTGCTTCTGCCTCCAATAGATTTCCTAAGCACTAGTATTTTATGGAACAGCTTAAAAAGAGAATCCTAATGTGATTTCTTTATAATGGGTGTGTTCCTTATCTTATCCTAGTGTCTAAACTCTTCTCCATGGCTGGACCGCCAAATAATATTCCTTTACGTGCTAAGGGGTATCTAGAGAGTGGGATAGGTTTAATAACTACCCTAACCCTAACGCGTACCCTAACCCTAACCCCTACCCTAACCCTAACACGTACCCTAATCCTAACCCGTACCCTAAACCGAGCCCTAACCCTAACACTAACCCTAACCCTAACCCTAACCCATACCCTACGCCGTACCCGAAGCCCTCTCCGAACCCGTACCCTAAGCCGTACCCTAAGCCTAACCCTAAGCCTAACCCTAACCCTTGGCTACCCTTGACTGCTTCTGCCTCCAATAGATTTCCTAAGCACTAGTGTTTCAAGGAACAGCTTAAAAAGAGAATCCTAATGTGATTTCTTTATAATGGGTGTGTTCCTTATCTTATCCTAGTGTCTAAACTCTTCTCAATGGCTGGACCTCCAAATAATATTCCTTTACGTGCTAAGATGTATCTAGAGAGTGGAATAGGTTTAATAACTACCCTAACCCTAACGCGTACCCTAACCCTAACCCCTACCCTAACCCTAACATGTACCCTAATCCTAACCCGTACCCTAAACCGAGCCCTAACCCTAACACTAACCCTAACCCGAAACCTAACCCATAACCTACGCCGTACCCGAAGTCCTCCCCGAACCCGTACCCTAAGCCGTACCCTAAGCCTAAGCCTAACCCTAGGCTACCCTTGACTGCTTCTGCCTCCAATAGCTTTCCTAAGCATTAGTGTTTTAAGGAACAGCTTAAAAAGAGAATCCTAATGTGATTTCTTTATAATGGGTGTGTTCCTTATCTTATCCTAGCGTCTAAACTCTTCTCGATGGCTGGACCCCCAAATAATATTCCTTTACGTGCTAAGGTGTATCTAGAGAGTGGGATAGGTTTAATAACTACCCTAACCCTAACGCGTACCCTAACCCTAACCCCTACCCTAACCCTAACATGTACCCTAATCCTAACCCGTACCCTAAACCGAGCCCTAACCCTAACACTAACCCTAACCCTAACCCTAACCCATACCCTACGCCATACCCGAAGCCCTCCCCGAATCCGTACCCTAAGCCGTACCCTAAGCCTAACCCTAACCCTAGGCTACCCTTGACTGCTTCTGCCTCCAATAGATTTCCTAAGCACTAGTGTTTTAAGGAACAGCTTAAAAAGAGAATCCTAATGTGATTTCTTTATAATGGGTGTGGTCCTTATCTTATCCTAGTGTCTAAACTCTTCTCCATGGCTCGACCTCCAAATAATATTCCTTTACGTGCTAAGGGGTATCTAGAGAGTGGGATAGGTTTAATAACTAACCTAACACTAACGCGTACCCTAACCCTAACCCCTACCCTAACACTAACACGTACCCTTATCCTAACCAATAACCTAAAACGAGCCCTAACACTAACACTAACCCTAACCCTAACCCAAACCCTACGCCGTTCCCGAACCCCTCCCCAAACCCGTACCCTAAGCCGTACCCTAAGCCTAACCCTAAGCCTAACCCTAACCCTAGGCTACCCTTGACTGCTTCTGCCTCCAATAGATTTCCTAAGCACTAGTATTTTATGGAACAGCTTAAAAAGAGAATCCTAATGTGATTTCTTTATAATGGGTGTGTTCCTTATCTTATCCTAGTGTCTAAACTCTTCTCCATGGCTGGACCGCCAAATAATATTCCTTTACGTGCTAAGGGGTATCTAGAGAGTGGGATAGGTTTAATAACTACCCTAACCCTAACGCGTACCCTAACCCTAACCCCTACCCTAACCCTAACACGTACCCTAATCCTAACCCGTACCCTAAACCGAGCCCTAACCCTAACACTAACCCTAACCCTAACCCTAACCCATACCCTACGCCGTACCCGAAGCCCTCTCCGAACCCGTACCCTAAGCCGTACCCTAAGCCTAACCCTAAGCCTAACCCTAACCCTTGGCTACCCTTGACTGCTTCTGCCTCCAATAGATTTCCTAAGCACTAGTGTTTCAAGGAACAGCTTAAAAAGAGAATCCTAATGTGATTTCTTTATAATGGGTGTGTTCCTTATCTTATCCTAGTGTCTAAACTCTTCTCAATGGCTGGACCTCCAAATAATATTCCTTTACGTGCTAAGATGTATCTAGAGAGTGGAATAGGTTTAATAACTACCCTAACCCTAACGCGTACCCTAACCCTAACCCCTACCCTAACCCTAACATGTACCCTAATCCTAACCCGTACCCTAAACCGAGCCCTAACCCTAACACTAACCCTAACCCGAAACCTAACCCATAACCTACGCCGTACCCGAAGTCCTCCCCGAACCCGTACCCTAAGCCGTACCCTAAGCCTAAGCCTAACCCTAGGCTACCCTTGACTGCTTCTGCCTCCAATAGCTTTCCTAAGCATTAGTGTTTTAAGGAACAGCTTAAAAAGAGAATCCTAATGTGATTTCTTTATAATGGGTGTGTTCCTTATCTTATCCTAGCGTCTAAACTCTTCTCGATGGCTGGACCCCCAAATAATATTCCTTTACGTGCTAAGGTGTATCTAGAGAGTGGGATAGGTTTAATAACTACCCTAACCCTAACGCGTACCCTAACCCTAACCCCTACCCTAACCCTAACATGTACCCTAATCCTAACCCGTACCCTAAACCGAGCCCTAACCCTAACACTAACCCTAACCCTAACCCTAACCCATACCCTACGCCATACCCGAAGCCCTCCCCGAATCCGTACCCTAAGCCGTACCCTAAGCCTAACCCTAACCCTAGGCTACCCTTGACTGCTTCTGCCTCCAATAGATTTCCTAAGCACTAGTGTTTTAAGGAACAGCTTAAAAAGAGAATCCTAATGTGATTTCTTTATAATGGGTGTGTTCCTTATCTTATCCTAGTGTCTAAACTCTTCTCCATGGCTGGACCCCCAAATAATATTCCTTTACGTGCTAAGGGGTATCTAGAGAGTGGGATAGGTTTAATAACTACCCTAACCCTAACGCGTACCCTAACCCTAACCCCTACCCTAACCCTAACACGTACCCTAATCCTAACCCGTACCCTAAACCGAGCCCTAACCCTAACACTAACCCTAACCCTAACCCTAACCCATACCCTACGCCGTACCCGAAGCCCTCCCCGAACCCGTACCCTAAACCGTACCCTAAGCCGTACCCTAAGCCTAACCCTAACCCTAGGCTACCCTTGACTGCTTCTGCCTCCAATAGATTTCCTAAGCACTAGTGTTTTAAGGAACAGCTTAAAAAGAGAATCCTAATGTGATTTCTTTATAATGGGTGTGTTCCTTATCTTATCCTAGTGTCTAAACTCTTCTCCATGGCTGGACCGCCAAATAATATTCCTTGACGTGCTAAGGTGTATCTGGAGAGTGGGATAGGTTTAATAACTACCCTAACCCTAACGCGTACCCTAACCCTAACCACTACCCTAACCCTAACACGTACCCTAATCCTAACCCGTACCCTAAACCGAGCCCTAACCCTAACACTAACCCTAACCCTAACCCATACCCTACGCCGTACCCGAAGCCCTCACCGAACCCGTACCCTAAGCCGTACCCTAAGCCTAACCCCAAGCCTAACCCTAACCCTAGGCTACCCTTGATTGCTTCTGCCTCCAATAGATTTCCTAAGCACTAGTGTTTTAAGGAACAGCTTAAAAAGAGAATCCTAATGTGATTTCTTTATAATGGGTGTGGTCCTTATCTTATCCTAGTGTCTAAACTCTTCTCCATGGCTCGACCTCCAAATAATATTCCTTTACGTGCTAAGGGGTATCTAGAGAGTGGGATAGGTTTAATAACTAACCTAACACTAACGCGTACCCTAACCCTAACCCCTACCCTAACACTAACACGTACCCTAATCCTAACCAATAACCTAAAACGAGCCCTAACACTAACACTAACCCTAACCCTAACCCTAACCCATAACCTACGCCGTACCCGAAGCCCTCCCCGAACCCGTACCCTAAGCCGTACCCTAAGCCGTACCCTAAGCCTAAGCCTAACCCTAGGCTACCCTTGACTGCTTCTGCCTCCAATAGATTTCCTAAGCACTAGTGTTTTAAGGAACAGCTTAAAAAGAGAATCCTAATGTGATTTCTTTATAATGGGTGTGTTCCTTATCTTATCCTAGTGTCTAAACTCTTCTCGATGGCTGGACCCCCAAATAATATTCCTTTACGTGCTAAGGTGTATCTAGAGAGTGGGATACGTTTAATAACTACCCTAACCCTAACGCGTACCCTAACCCTAACCCCTACCCTATCCCTAACATGTACCCTAATCCTAACCCGTACCCTAAACCGAGCCCTAACCCTAACACTAACCCTAACCCTAACCCAAACCCTACGCCGTTCCCGAACCCCTCCCCAAACCCGTACCCTAAGCCGTACCCTAAGCCTAACCCTAAGCCTAACCCTAACCCTAGGCTACCCTTGACTGCTTCTGCCTCCAATAGATTTCCTAAGCACTAGTGTTTTAAGGAACAGCTTAAAAAGAGAATCCTAATGTGATTTCTTTATAATGGGTGTGTTCCTTATCTTATCCTAGTGTCTAAACTCTTCTCCATGGCTGGACCGCCAAATAATATTCCTTTACGTGCTAAGGGGTATCTAGAGAGTGGGATAGGTTTAATAACTACCCTAACCCTAACGCGTACCCTAACCCTAACCCCTACCCTAACACTAACACGTACCCTAATCCTAACCAATACCCTAAAACGAGCCCTAACACTAACACTAACCCTAACCCGAACCCTAACCCATAACCTACGGCGTACCCGAAGTCCTCCCCGAACCCGTACCCTAAGCCGTACCCTAAGCCTAAGCCTAACCCTAGGCTACCCTTGACTGCTTCTGCCTCCAATAGCTTTCCTAAGCACTAGTGTTTTAAGGAACAGCTTAAAAAGAGAATCCTAATGTGATTTCTTTATAATGGGTGTGTTCCTTATCTTATCCTAGTGTCTAAACTCTTCTCCATGGCTGGATCTCCAAATAATATTCCTTTACGTGCTAAGGGGTATGTAGAGAGTGGGATAGGTTTAATAACTAACCTAACACTAACGCGTACCCTAACCCTAACCCCTACCCTAACACTAACACGTACCCTAATCCTAACCAATACCCTAAAACGAGCCCTAACACTAACACTAACCCTAACCCTAACCCTAACCCATAACCTACGCCGTACCCGAAGCCCTCCCCGAACCCGTACCCTAAGCCGTACCCTAAGCCTAAGCCTAACCCTAGGCTACCCTTGACTGCTTCTGCCTCCAATAGATTTCCTAAGCACTAGTGTTTTAAGGAACAGCTTAAAAAGAGAATCCTAATGTGATTTCTTTATAATGGGTGTGTTCCTTATCTTATCCTAGTGTCTAAACTCTTCTCCATGGCTGGACCCCCAAATAATATTCCTTTACGTGCTAAGGGGTATCTAGAGAGTGGGATATGTTTAATAACTACCCTAACCCTAACGCGTACCCTAACCCTAACCCCTACCCTAACCCTAACACGTACCCTAATCCTAACCCGTACCCTAAACCGAGCCCTAACCCTAACACTAACCCTAACCCTAACCCTAACCCATACCCTACGCCGTACCCGAAGCCCTCCCCAAATCCGTACCCTAAGCCGTACCCTAAGCCGTACCCTAAGCCGTACCCTAACCCTAGGCTACCCTTGACTGCTTCTGCCTCCAATAGATTTCCTAAGCACTAGTGTTTCAAGGAACAGCTTAAAAAGAGAATCCTAATGTGATTTCTTTATAATGGGTGTGTTCCTTATCTTATCCTAGTGTCTAAACTCTTCTCCATGACTGGACCCCCAAATAATATTCCTTTACGTGCTAAGGTGTATCTAGAGAGTGGAATAGGTTTAATAACTACCCTAACCCTAACGCGTACCCTAACCCTAACCCCTACCCTAACCCTAACATGTACCCTAATCCTAACCCGTACCCTAAACCGAGCCCTAACCCTAACACTAACCCTAACCCTAACCCTAACCCATAACCTACGCCGTACCCGAAGTCCTCCCCGAACCCGTACCCTAAGCCGTACCCTAAGCCTAAGCCTAACCCTAGGCTACCCTTGACTGCTTCTGCCTCCAATAGCTTTCCTAAGCACTAGTGTTTTAAGGAACAGCTTAAAAGAGAATCCTAATGTGATTTCTTTATAATGGGTGTGTTCCTTATCTTATCCTAGCGTCTAAACTCTTCTCGATGGCTGGACCCCCAAATAATATTCCTTTACGTGCTAAGGTGTATCTAGAGAGTGGGATAGGTTTAATAACTACCCTAACCCTAACGCGTACCCTAACCCTAACCCCTACCCTAACCCTAACATGTACCCTAATCCTAACCCGTACCCTAAACCGAGCCCTAACCCTAACACTAACCCTAACCCTAACCCTAACCCATACCCTACGCCATACCCGAAGCCCTCCCCGAATCCGTACCCTAAGCCGTACCCTAAGCCTAACCCTAACCCTAGGCTACCCTTGACTGCTTCTGCCTCCAATAGATTTCCTAAGCACTAGTGTTTTAAGGAACAGCTTAAAAAGAGAATCCTAATGTGATTTCTTTATAATGGGTGTGTTCCTTATCTTATCCTAGTGTCTAAACTCTTCTCCATGGCTGGACCCCCAAATAATATTCCTTTACGTGCTAAGGGGTATCTAGAGAGTGGGATAGGTTTAATAACTACCCTAACCCTAACGCGTACCCTAACCCTAACCCCTACCCTAACCCTAACACGTACCCTAATCCTAACCCGTACCCTAAACCGAGCCCTAACCCTAACACTAACCCTAACCCTAACCCTAACCCATACCCTACGCCGTACCCGAAGCCCTCCCCGAACCCGTACCCTAAACCGTACCCTAAGCCGTACCCTAAGCCTAACCCTAACCCTAGGCTACCCTTGACTGCTTCTGCCTCCAATAGATTTCCTAAGCACTAGTGTTTTAAGGAACAGCTTAAAAAGAGAATCCTAATGTGATTTCTTTATAATGGGTGTGTTCCTTATCTTATCCTAGTGTCTAAACTCTTCTCCATGGCTGGACCGCCAAATAATATTCCTTGACGTGTAAGGTGTATCTGGAGAGTGGGATAGGTTTAATAACTACCCTAACCCTAACGCGTACCCTAACCCTAACCCCTACCCTAACCCTAACACGTACCCTAATCCTAACCCGTACCCTAAACCGAGCCCTAACCCTAACCCTAACCCTAAACCTAACCCATACCCTACGCCGTACCCGAAGCCCTCACCGAACCCGTACCCTAAGCCGTACCCTAAGCCTAACCCCAAGCCTAACCCTAACCCTAGGCTACCCTTGACTGCTTCTGCCTCCAATAGATTTCCTAAGCACTAGTGTTTTAAGGAACAGCTTAAAAAGAGAATCCTAATGTGATTTCTTTATAATGGGTGTGGTCCTTATCTTATCCTAGTGTCTAAACTCTTCTCCATGGCTCGACCTCCAAATAATATTCCTTTACGTGCTAAGGGGTATCTAGAGAGTGGGATAGGTTTAATAACTAACCTAACACTAACGCGTACCCTAACCCTAACCCCTACCCTAACACTAACACGTACCCTTATCCTAACCAATAACCTAAAACGAGCCCTAACACTAACACTAACCCTAACCCTAACCCAAACCCTACGCCGTTCCCGAACCCCTCCCCAAACCCGTACCCTAAGCCGTACCCTAAGCCTAACCCTAAGCCTAACCCTAACCCTAGGCTACCCTTGACTGCTTCTGCCTCCAATAGATTTCCTAAGCACTAGTATTTTATGGAACAGCTTAAAAAGAGAATCCTAATGTGATTTCTTTATAATGGGTGTGTTCCTTATCTTATCCTAGTGTCTAAACTCTTCTCCATGGCTGGACCGCCAAATAATATTCCTTTACGTGCTAAGGGGTATCTAGAGAGTGGGATAGGTTTAATAACTACCCTAACCCTAACGCGTACCCTAACCCTAACCCCTACCCTAACCCTAACACGTACCCTAATCCTAACCCGTACCCTAAACCGAGCCCTAACCCTAACACTAACCCTAACCCTAACCCTAACCCATACCCTACGCCGTACCCGAAGCCCTCTCCGAACCCGTACCCTAAGCCGTACCCTAAGCCTAACCCTAAGCCTAACCCTAACCCTTGGCTACCCTTGACTGCTTCTGCCTCCAATAGATTTCCTAAGCACTAGTGTTTCAAGGAACAGCTTAAAAAGAGAATCCTAATGTGATTTCTTTATAATGGGTGTGTTCCTTATCTTATCCTAGTGTCTAAACTCTTCTCCATGGCTGGACCTCCAAATAATATTCCTTTACGTGCTAAGATGTATCTAGAGAGTGGAATAGGTTTAATAACTACCCTAACCCTAACGCGTACCCTAACCCTAACCCCTACCCTAACCCTAACATGTACCCTAATCCTAACCCGTACCCTAAACCGAGCCCTAACCCTAACCCTAACCCTAAACCTAACCCATGCCCTACGCCGTACCCGAAGCCCTCACCGAACCCGTACCCTAAGCCGTACCCTAAGCCTAACCCCAAGCCTAACCCTAACCCTAGGCTACCCTTGACTGCTTCTGCCTCCAATAGATTTCCTAAGCACTAGTGTTTTAAGGAACAGCTTAAAAAGAGAATCCTAATGTGATTTCTTTATAATGGGTGTGGTCCTTATCTTATCCTAGTGTCTAAACTCTTCTCCATGGCTCGACCTCCAAATAATATTCCTTTACGTGCTAAGGGGTATCTAGAGAGTGGGATAGGTTTAATAACTAACCTAACACTAACGCGTACCCTAACCCTAACCCCTACCCTAACACTAACACGTACCCTTATCCTAACCAATAACCTAAAACGAGCCCTAACACTAACACTAACCCTAACCCTAACCCAAACCCTACGCCGTTCCCGAACCCCTCCCCAAACCCGTACCCTAAGCCGTACCCTAAGCCTAACCCTAAGCCTAACCCTAACCCTAGGCTACCCTTGACTGCTTCTGCCTCCAATAGATTTCCTAAGCACTAGTATTTTATGGAACATCTTAAAAAGAGAATCCTAATGTGATTTCTTTATAATGGGTGTGTTCCTTATCTTATCCTAGTGTCTAAACTCTTCTCCATGGCTGGACCGCCAAATAATATTCCTTTACGTGCTAAGGGGTATCTAGAGAGTGGGATAGGTTTAATAACTACCCTAACCCTAACGCGTACCCTAACACTAACCCCTACCCTAACCCTAACACGTACCCTAATCCTAACCCGTACCCTAAACCGAGCCCTAACCCTAACACTAACCCTAACCCTAACCCTAACCCATACCCTACGCCGTACCCGAAGCCCTCTCCGAACCCGTACCCTAAGCCGTACCCTAAGCCTAACCCTAAGCCTAACCCTAACCCTTGGCTACCCTTGACTGCTTCTGCCTCCAATAGATTTCCTAAGCACTAGTGTTTCAAGGAACAGCTTAAAAAGAGAATCCTAATGTGATTTCTTTATAATGGGTGTGTTCCTTATCTTATCCTAGTGTCTAAACTCTTCTCCATGGCTGGACCTCCAAATAATATTCTTTTACGTGCTAAGATGTATCTAGAGAGTGGAATAGGTTTAATAACTACCCTAACCCTAACGCGTACCCTAACCCTAACCCCTACCCTAACCCTAACATGTACCCTAATCCTAACCCGTACCCTAAACCGAGCCCTAACCCTAACACTAACCCTAACCCGAAACCTAACCCATAACCTACGCCGTACCCGAAGTCCTCCCCGAACCCGTACCCTAAGCCGTACCCTAAGCCTAAGCCTAACCCTAGGCTACCCTTGACTGCTTCTGCCTCCAATAGCTTTCCTAAGCATTAGTGTTTTAAGGAACAGCTTAAAAAGAGAATCCTAATGTGATTTCTTTATAATGGGTGTGTTCCTTATCTTATCCTAGCGTCTAAACTCTTCTCGATGGCTGGACCCCCAAATAATATTCCTTTACGTGCTAAGGTGTATCTAGAGAGTGGGATAGGTTTAATAACTACCCTAACCCTAACGCGTACCCTAACCCTAACCCCTACCCTAAACCTAACATGTACCCTAATCCTAACCCGTACCCTAAACCGAGCCCTAACCCTAACACTAACCCTAACCCTAACCCTAACCCATACCCTACGCCATACCCGAAGCCCTCCCCGAATCCGTACCCTAAGCCGTACCCTAAGCCTAACCCTAACCCTAGGCTACCCTTGACTGCTTCTGCCTCCAATAGATTTCCTAAGCACTAGTGTTTTAAGGAACAGCTTAAAAAGAGAATCCTAATGTGATTTCTTTATAATGGGTGTGTTCCTTATCTTATCCTAGTGTCTAAACTCTTCTCCATGGCTGGACCCCCAAATAATATTCCTTTACGTGCTAAGGGGTATCTAGAGAGTGGGATAGGTTTAATAACTACCCTAACCCTAACGCGTACCCTAACCCTAACCCCTACCCTAACCCTAACACGTACCCTAATCCTAACCCGTACCCTAAACCGAGCCCTAACCCTAACACTAACCCTAACCCTAACCCTAACCCATACCCTACGCCGTACCCGAAGCCCTCCCCGAACCCGTACCCTAAACCGTACCCTAAGCCGTACCCTAAGCCTAACCCTAACCCTAGGCTACCCTTGACTGCTTCTGCCTCCAATAGATTTCCTAAGCACTAGTGTTTTAAGGAACAGCTTAAAAAGAGAATCCTAATGTGATTTCTTTATAATGGGTGTGTTCCTTATCTTATCCTAGTGTCTAAACTCTTCTCCATGGCTGGACCGCCAAATAATATTCCTTGACGTGCTAAGGTGTATCTGGAGAGTGGGATAGGTTTAATAACTACCCTAACCCTAACGCGTACCCTAACCCTAACCCCTACCCTATCCCTAACACGTACCCTAATCCTAACCCGTACCCTAAACCGAGCCCTAACCCTAACACTAACCCTAACCCTAACCCATACCCTACGCCGTACCCGAAGCCCTCACCGAACCCATACCCTAAGCCGTACCCTAAGCCTAACCCCAAGCCTAACCCTAACCCTAGGCTACCCTTGATTGCTTCTGCCTCCAATAGATTTCCTAAGCACTAGTGTTTTAAGGAACAGCTTAAAAAGAGAATCCTAATGTGATTTCTTTATAATGGGTGTGGTCCTTATCTTATCCTAGTGTCTAAACTCTTCTCCATGGCTCGACCTCCAAATAATATTCCTTTACGTGCTAAGGGGTATCTAGAGAGTGGGATAGGTTTAATAACTAACCTAACACTAACGCGTACCCTAACCCTAACCCCTACCCTAACACTAACACGTACCCTAATCCTAACCAATAACCTAAAACGAGCCCTAACACTAACACTAACCCTAACCCTAACCCTAACCCATAACCTACGCCGTACCCGAAGCCCTCCCCGAACCCGTACCCTAAGCCGTACCCTAAGCCGTACCCTAAGCCTAAGCCTAACCCTAGGCTACCCTTGACTGCTTCTGCCTCCAATAGATTTCCTAAGCACTAGTGTTTTAAGGAACAGCTTAAAAAGAGAATCCTAATGTGATTTCTTTATAATGGGTGTGTTCCTTATCTTATCCTAGTGTCTAAACTCTTCTCGATGGCTGGACCCCCAAATAATATTCCTTTACGTGCTAAGGTGTATCTAGAGAGTGGGATACGTTTAATAACTACCCTAACCCTAACGCGTACCCTAACCCTAACCCCTACCCTATCCCTAACATGTACCCTAATCCTAACCCGTACCCTAAACCGAGCCCTAACCCTAACACTAACCCTAACCCTAACCCAAACCCTACGCCGTTCCCGAACCCCTCCCCAAACCCGTACCCTAAGCCGTACCCTAAGCCTAACCCTAAGCCTAACCCTAACCCTAGGCTACCCTTGACTGCTTCTGCCTCCAATAGATTTCCTAAGCACTAGTGTTTTAAGGAACAGCTTAAAAAGAGAATCCTAATGTGATTTCTTTATAATGGGTGTGTTCCTTATCTTATCCTAGTGTCTAAACTCTTCTCCATGGCTGGACCGCCAAATAATATTCCTTTACGTGCTAAGGGGTATCTAGAGAGTGGGATAGGTTTAATAACTACCCTAACCCTAACGCGTACCCTAACCCTAACCCCTACCCTAACCCTAACATGTACCATAATCCTAACCCGTACCCTAAACCGAGCCCTAACCCTAACACTAACCCTAACCCGAACCCTAACCCATAACCTACGGCGTACCCGAAGTCCTCCCCGAACCCGTACCCTAAGCCGTACCCTAAGCCTAAGCCTAACCCTAGGCTACCCTTGACTGCTTCTGCCTCCAATAGCTTTCCTAAGCACTAGTGTTTTAAGGAACAGCTTAAAAAGAGAATCCTAATGTGATTTCTTTATAATGGGTGTGTTCTTTATCTTATCCTAGTGTCTAAACTCTTCTCGATGGCTGGACCCCCAAATAATATTCCTTTACGTGCTAAGGTGTATCTAGAGAGTGGGATAGGTTTAATAACTACCCTAACCCTAACGCGTACCCTAACCCTAACCCCTACCCTAACTCTAACATGTACCCTAATCCTAACCCGTACCCTAAACCGAGCCCTAACCCTAACACTAACCCTAACCCTAACCCTAACCCATACCCTACGCCGTACCCGAAGCCCTCCCCGAACCCGTACCCTAAACCGTACCCTAAGCCTAACCCTAACCCTAGGCTACCCTTGACTGCTTCTGCCTCCAATAGATTTCCTAAGCACTAGTGTTTTAAGGAACAGCTTAAAAAGAGAATCCTAATGTGATTTCTTTATAATGGGTGTGTTCCTTATCTTATCCTAGTGTCTAAACTCTTCTCCATGGCTGGACCGCCAAATAATATTCCTTGACGTGCTAAGGTGTATCTAGAGAGTGGGATAGGTTTAATAACTACCCTAACCCTAACGCGTACCCTAACCCTAACCCCTACCCTAACCCTAACAAGTACCCTAATCCTAAACCGTACCCTAAACCGAGCCCTAAACCTAACACTAACCCTAACCCTAACCCTAACCCATACCCTACGCCGTACCCGAAGCCCTCACCGAACCCGTACCCTAAGCCGTACCCTAAGCCTAACCCTAAGCCTAACCCTAACCCTAGGCTACCCTTGACTGCTTCTGCCTCCAATAGATTTCCTAAGCACTAGTGTTTTAAGGAACAGCTTAAAAAGAGAATCCTAATGTGATTTCTTTATAATGGGTGTGTTCCTTATCTTATCCTAGTGTCTAAACTCTTCTCCATGGCTGGACCGCCAAATAATATTCCTTTACGTGCTAAGGGGTATCTAGAGAGTGGGATAGGTTTAATAACTACCCTAACCCTAACGCGTACCCTAACCCTAACCCCTACCCTAACCCTAACACGTACCCTAATCCTAGCCCGTACCCTAAACCGAGCCCTAACCCTAACACTCACCCTAACCCTAACCCATACCCTACGCCGTACCCGAAGCCCTCCCCGAACCCGTACCCTAAGCCGTACCCTAAGCCGTATCCTAAGCCTAACCCTAACCCTAGGCTACCCTTGACTGCTTCTGCCTCCAATAGATTTCCTAAGCACTAGTGTTTTAAGGAACAGCTTAAAAAGAGAATCCTAATGTGATTTCTTTATAATGGGTGTGTTCCTTATCTTATCCTAGTGTCTAAACTCTTCTCCATGGCTGGACCCCCAAATAATATTCCTTTACGTGCTAAGGGGTATCTAGAGAGTGGGATAGGTTTAATAACTACCCTAACCCTAACGCGTACCCTAACCCTAACCCCTACCCTAACCCTAACACGTACCCTAATCCTAACCTGTACCCTAAACCGAGCCCTAACCCTAACACTAACCCTAACCCTAACCCTAACCCATACCCTACGCCGTACCCGAAGCCCTCACCGAACCCGTACCCTAAGCCGTACCCTAAGCCTAACCCTAAGCCTAACCCTAACCCTAGGCTACCCTTGACTGCTTCTGCCTCCAATAGATTTCCTAAGCACTAGTGTTTTAAGGAACAGCTTAAAAAGAGAATCCTAATGTGATTTCTTTATAATGGGTGTGTTCCTTATCTTATCCTAGTGTCTAAACTCTTCTCCATGGCTGGACCTCCAAATAATATTCCTTTACGTGCTAAGGGGTATCTAGAGAGTGGGATAGGTTTAATAACTACCCTAACACTAACGCGTACCCTAACCCTAACCCCTACCCTAACACTAACACGTACCCTAATCCTAACCAATACCCTAAAACGAGCCCTAACACTAACACTAACCCTAACCCTAACCCTAACCCATACCCTACGCCGTACCCGAAGCCCTCCCCAAATCCGTACCCTAAGCCGTACCCTAAGCCGTACCCTAAGCCTAACCCTAACCCTAGGCTACCCTTGACTGCTTCTGCCTCCAATAGATTTCCTAAGCACTAGTGTTTTAAGGAACAGCTTAAAAAGAGAATCCTAATGTGATTTCTTTATAATGGGTGTGTTCCTTATCTTATCTTAGTGTCTAAACTCTTCTCCATGGCTGGACCGCCAAATAATATTCCTTGACGTGCTAAGGTGTATCTAGAGAGTGGGATAGGTTTAATAACTATCCTAACCCTAACGCGTACCCTAACCCTAACCCCTACCCTAACCCTAACACGTACCCTAATCCTAACCCGTACCCTAAACCGAGCCCTAACCCTAACACTAACCCTAACCCTAACCCTAACCCATACCCTACGCCGTACCCGAAGCCCTCACCGAACCCGTACCCTAAGCCGTACCCTAAGCCTAACCCCAAGCCTAACCATAACCCTAGGCTACCCTTGACTGCTTCTGCCTCCAATAGATTTCCTAAGCACTAGTGTTTTAAGGAACAGCTTAAAAAGAGAATCCTAATGTGATTTCTTTTTAATGGGTGTGTTCCTTATCTTATCCTAGTGTCTAAACTCTTCTCCATGGCTGGATCTCCAAATAATATTCCTTTACGTGCTAAGGGGTATGTAGAGAGTGGGATAGGTTTAATAACTAACCTAACACTAACGCGTACCCTAACCCTAACCCCTACCCTAACACTAACACGTACCCTAATCCTAACCAATACCCTAAAACGAGCCCTAACACTAACACTAACCCTAACCCTAACCCTAACCCATAACCTACGCCGTACCCGAAGCCCTCCCCGAACCCGTACCCTAAGCCGTACCCTAAGCCTAAGCCTAACCCTAGGCTACCCTTGACTGCTTCTGCCTCCAATAGATTTCCTAAGCACTAGTGTTTTAAGGAACAGCTTAAAAAGAGAATCCTAATGTGATTTCTTTATAATGGGTGTGTTCCTTATCTTATCCTAGTGTCTAAACTCTTCTCCATGGCTGGACCCCCAAATAATATTCCTTTACGTGCTAAGGGGTATCTAGAGAGTGGGATATGTTTAATAACTACCCTAACCCTAACGCGTACCCTAACCCTAACCCCTACCCTAACCCTAACACGTACCCTAATCCTAACCCGTACCCTAAACCGAGCCCTAACCCTAACACTAACCCTAACCCTAACCCTAACCCATACCCTACGCCGTACCCGAAGCCCTCCCCAAATCCGTACCCTAAGCCGTACCCTAAGCCGTACCCTAAGCCGTACCCTAACCCTAGGCTACCCTTGACTGCTTCTGCCTCCAATAGATTTCCTAAGCACTAGTGTTTCAAGGAACAGCTTAAAAAGAGAATCCTAATGTGATTTCTTTATAATGGGTGTGTTCCTTATCTTATCCTAGTGTCTAAACTCTTCTCCATGACTGGACCCCCAAATAATATTCCTTTACGTGCTAAGGGGTATCTAGAGAGTGGAATAGGTTTAATAACTACCCTAACCCTAACGCGTACCCTAACCCTAACCCCTACCCTAACCCTAACATGTACCCTAATCCTAACCCGTACCCTAAACCGAGCCCTAACCCTAACACTAACCCTAACCCTAACCCTAACCCATACCCTACCCCGTACCCGAAGCCCTCCCCGAACCCGTACCCTAAACCGTACCCTAAGCCGTACCCTAAGCCTAACCCTAACCCTAGGCTACCCTTGACTGCTTCTGCCTCCAATAGATTTCCTAAGCACTAGTGTTTTAAGGAACAGCTTAAAAAGAGAATCCTAATGTGATTTCTTTATATTGGGTGTGTTCCTTATCTTATCCTAGTGTCTAAACTCTTCTCCATGGCTGGACCGCCAAATAATATTCCTTGACGTGCTAAGGTGTATCTGGAGAGTGGGATAGGTTTAATAACTACCCTAACCCTAACGCGTACCCTAACCCTAACCCCTACCCTAACCCTAACACGTACCCTAATCCTAACCCGTACCCTAAACCGAGCCCTAACCCTAACCCTAACCCTAAACCTAACCCATACCCTACGCCGTACCCGAAGCCCTCACCGAACCCGTACCCTAAGCCGTACCCTAAGCCTAACCCCAAGCCTAACCCTAACCCTAGGCTATCCCTGACTGCTTCTGCCTCCAATAGATTTCCTAAGCACTAGTGTTTTAAGGAACAGCTTAAAAAGAGAATCCTAATGTGATTTCTTTATAATGGGTGTGGTCCTTATCTTATCCTAGTGTCTAAACTCTTCTCCATGGCTCGACCTCCAAATAATATTCCTTTACGTGCTAAGGGGTATCTAGAGAGTGGGATAGGTTTAATAACTAACCTAACACTAACGCGTACCCTAACCCTAACCCCTACCCTAACACTAACACGTACCCTTATCCTAACCAATAACCTAAAACGAGCCCTAACACTAACACTAACCCTAACCCTAACCCTAACCCATAACCTACGCCGTACCCGAAGCCCTCCCCGAACCCGTACCCTAAGCCGTACCCTAAGCCGTACCCTAAGCCTAAGCCTAACCCTAGGCTACCCTTGACTGCTTCTGCCTCCAATAGATTTCCTAAGCACTAGTGTTTTAAGGAACAGCTTAAAAAGAGAATCCTAATGTGATTTCTTTATAATGGGTGTGTTCCTTATCTTATCCTAGTGTCTAAACTCTTCTCGATGGCTGGACCCCCAAATAATATTCCTTTACGTGCTAAGGTGTATCTAGAGAGTGGGATAGGTTTAATAACTACCCTAACCCTAACGCGTACCCTAACCCTAACCCCTACCCTATCCCTAACATGTACCCTAATCCTAACCCGTACCCTAAACCGAGCCCTAACCCTAACACTAACCCTAACCCTAACCATAACCCATACCCTACGCCGTACCCGAAGCCCTCCACGAACCCGTACCCTAAGCCGTACCCTAAGCCGTACCCTAAGCCGTACCCTAACCCTAGGCTACCCTTGACTATTTCTGGTCCAATAGATTTCCTAAGCACTAGTGTTTTAAGGAACAGCTTAAAAAGAGAATCCTAATGTGATTTCTTTATAATGGGTGTGTTCCTTATCTTATCCTAGTGTCTAAACTATTCTCCATGGCTGGACCTCCAAATAATATTCCTTTACGTGCTAAGGGGTATCTAGAGAGTGGGATAGGTTTAATAACTACCCTAACACTAACGCGTACCCTAACCCTAACCCCTACCCTAACCCTAACACGTACCCTAATCCTAACCAATACCCTAAACCGAGCCCTAACCCTAACACTAACACTAACCCTAACCCATACCCTACGCCGTACCCGAAACCCTCCCCGAACCCATACCGTAAACCGTACCCTAAGCCGTACCCTAAGCGTAACCCTAACCCTAGGCTACCCTTGACTGCTTCTGCCTCCAATAGATTTCCTAAGCACTAGTGTTTTAAGGAACAGCTTAAAAAGAGAATCCTAATGTGGTTTCTTTATAATGGGTGTGTTCCTTATCTTATCCTAGTGTCTAAACTCTTCTCCATGGCTGGACCGCCAAATAATATTCCTTTACGTGCTAAGGGGTATCTAGAGAGTGGGATAGGTTTAATAACTACCCTAACCCTAACGCGTACCCTAACCCTAACCCCTACCCTAACCCTAACCCGTACCCTAAACCGAGCCCTAACCCTAACACTAACCCTAACCATAACCCTAACCCATACCCTACGCCGTACCCGAAGCCCTCCCCGAACCCGTACCCTAAACCGTACTCTAAGCCGTACCCTAAGCCTAACCCTAACCCTAGGCTACCCTTGACTGCTTCTGCCTCCAATAGATTTCCTAAGCACTAGTGTTTTAAGGAACAGCTTAAAAAGAGAATCCTAATGTGATTTCTTTATAATGGGTGTGTTCCTTATCTTATCTTAGTGTCTAAACTCTTCTCCATGGCTGGACCGCCAAATAATATTCCTTGACGTGCTAAGGTGTATCTAGAGAGTGGGATAGGTTTAATAACTATCCTAACCCTAACGCGTACCCTAACCCTAACCCCTACCCTAACCCTAACACGTACCCTAATCCTAACCCGTACCCTAAACCGAGCCCTAACCCTAACACTAACCCTAACCCTAACCCTAACCCATACCCTACGCCGTACCCGAAGCCCTCACCGAACCCGTACCCTAAGCCGTACCCTAAGCCTAACCCCAAGCCTAACCATAACCCTAGGCTACCCTTGACTGCTTCTGCCTCCAATAGATTTCCTAAGCACTAGTGTTTTAAGGAACAGCTTAAAAAGAGAATCCTAATGTGATTTCTTTTTAATGGGTGTGTTCCTTATCTTATCCTAGTGTCTAAACTCTTCTCCATGGCTGGATCTCCAAATAATATTCCTTTACGTGCTAAGGGGTATGTAGAGAGTGGGATAGGTTTAATAACTAACCTAACACTAACGCGTACCCTAACCCTAACCCCTACCCTAACACTAACACGTACCCTAATCCTAACCAATACCCTAAAACGAGCCCTAACACTAACACTAACCCTAACCCTAACCCTAACCCATAACCTACGCCGTACCCGAAGCCCTCCCCGAACCCGTACCCTAAGCCGTACCCTAAGCCTAAGCCTAACCCTAGGCTACCCTTGACTGCTTCTGCCTCCAATAGATTTCCTAAGCACTAGTGTTTTAAGGAACAGCTTAAAAAGAGAATCCTAATGTGATTTCTTTATAATGGGTGTGTTCCTTATCTTATCTTAGTGTCTAAACTCTTCTCCATGGCTGGACCGCCAAATAATATTCCTTGACGTGCTAAGGTGTATCTAGAGAGTGGGATAGGTTTAATAACTATCCTAACCCTAACGCGTACCCTAACCCTAACCCCTACCCTAACCCTAACACGTACCCTAATCCTAACCCGTACCCTAAACCGAGCCCTAACCCTAACACTAACCCTAACCCTAACCCTAACCCATACCCTACGCCGTACCCGAAGCCCTCACCGAACCCGTACCCTAAGCCGTACCCTAAGCCTAACCCCAAGCCTAACCATAACCCTAGGCTACCCTTGACTGCTTCTGCCTCCAATAGATTTCCTAAGCACTAGTGTTTTAAGGAACAGCTTAAAAAGAGAATCCTAATGTGATTTCTTTTTAATGGGTGTGTTCCTTATCTTATCCTAGTGTCTAAACTCTTCTCCATGGCTGGATCTCCAAATAATATTCCTTTACGTGCTAAGGGGTATGTAGAGAGTGGGATAGGTTTAATAACTAACCTAACACTAACGCGTACCCTAACCCTAACCCCTACCCTAACACTAACACGTACCCTAATCCTAACCAATACCCTAAAACGAGCCCTAACACTAACACTAACCCTAACCCTAACCCTAACCCATAACCTACGCCGTACCCGAAGCCCTCCCCGAACCCGTACCCTAAGCCGTACCCTAAGCCTAAGCCTAACCCTAGGCTACCCTTGACTGCTTCTGCCTCCAATAGATTTCCTAAGCACTAGTGTTTTAAGGAACAGCTTAAAAAGAGAATCCTAATGTGATTTCTTTATAATGGGTGTGTTCCTTATCTTATCCTAGTGTCTAAACTCTTCTCCATGGCTGGACCCCCAAATAATATTCCTTTACGTGCTAAGGGGTATCTAGAGAGTGGGATATGTTTAATAACTACCCTAACCCTAACGCGTACCCTAACCCTAACCCCTACCCTAACCCTAACACGTACCCTAATCCTAACCCGTACCCTAAACCGAGCCCTAACCCTAACACTAACCCTAACCCTAACCCTAACCCATACCCTACGCCGTACCCGAAGCCCTCCCCAAATCCGTACCCTAAGCCGTACCCTAAGCCGTACCCTAAGCCGTACCCTAACCCTAGGCTACCCTTGACTGCTTCTGCCTCCAATAGATTTCCTAAGCACTAGTGTTTCAAGGAACAGCTTAAAAAGAGAATCCTAATGTGATTTCTTTATAATGGGTGTGTTCCTTATCTTATCCTAGTGTCTAAACTCTTCTCCATGACTGGACCCCCAAATAATATTCCTTTACGTGCTAAGGGGTATCTAGAGAGTGGAATAGGTTTAATAACTACCCTAACCCTAACGCGTACCCTAACCCTAACCCCTACCCTAACCCTAACATGTACCCTAATCCTAACCCGTACCCTAAACCGAGCCCTAACCCTAACACTAACCCTAACCCTAACCCTAACCCATACCCTACCCCGTACCCGAAGCCCTCCCCGAACCCGTACCCTAAACCGTACCCTAAGCCGTACCCTAAGCCTAACCCTAACCCTAGGCTACCCTTGACTGCTTCTGCCTCCAATAGATTTCCTAAGCACTAGTGTTTTAAGGAACAGCTTAAAAAGAGAATCCTAATGTGATTTCTTTATATTGGGTGTGTTCCTTATCTTATCCTAGTGTCTAAACTCTTCTCCATGGCTGGACCGCCAAATAATATTCCTTGACGTGCTAAGGTGTATCTGGAGAGTGGGATAGGTTTAATAACTACCCTAACCCTAACGCGTACCCTAACCCTAACCCCTACCCTAACCCTAACACGTACCCTAATCCTAACCCGTACCCTAAACCGAGCCCTAACCCTAACCCTAACCCTAAACCTAACCCATACCCTACGCCGTACCCGAAGCCCTCACCGAACCCGTACCCTAAGCCGTACCCTAAGCCTAACCCCAAGCCTAACCCTAACCCTAGGCTATCCCTGACTGCTTCTGCCTCCAATAGATTTCCTAAGCACTAGTGTTTTAAGGAACAGCTTAAAAAGAGAATCCTAATGTGATTTCTTTATAATGGGTGTGGTCCTTATCTTATCCTAGTGTCTAAACTCTTCTCCATGGCTCGACCTCCAAATAATATTCCTTTACGTGCTAAGGGGTATCTAGAGAGTGGGATAGGTTTAATAACTAACCTAACACTAACGCGTACCCTAACCCTAACCCCTACCCTAACACTAACACGTACCCTTATCCTAACCAATAACCTAAAACGAGCCCTAACACTAACACTAACCCTAACCCTAACCCTAACCCATAACCTACGCCGTACCCGAAGCCCTCCCCGAACCCGTACCCTAAGCCGTACCCTAAGCCGTACCCTAAGCCTAAGCCTAACCCTAGGCTACCCTTGACTGCTTCTGCCTCCAATAGATTTCCTAAGCACTAGTGTTTTAAGGAACAGCTTAAAAAGAGAATCCTAATGTGATTTCTTTATAATGGGTGTGTTCCTTATCTTATCCTAGTGTCTAAACTCTTCTCGATGGCTGGACCCCCAAATAATATTCCTTTACGTGCTAAGGTGTATCTAGAGAGTGGGATAGGTTTAATAACTACCCTAACCCTAACGCGTACCCTAACCCTAACCCCTACCCTATCCCTAACATGTACCCTAATCCTAACCCGTACCCTAAACCGAGCCCTAACCCTAACACTAACCCTAACCCTAACCATAACCCATACCCTACGCCGTACCCGAAGCCCTCCACGAACCCGTACCCTAAGCCGTACCCTAAGCCGTACCCTAAGCCGTACCCTAACCCTAGGCTACCCTTGACTATTTCTGGTCCAATAGATTTCCTAAGCACTAGTGTTTTAAGGAACAGCTTAAAAAGAGAATCCTAATGTGATTTCTTTATAATGGGTGTGTTCCTTATCTTATCCTAGTGTCTAAACTATTCTCCATGGCTGGACCTCCAAATAATATTCCTTTACGTGCTAAGGGGTATCTAGAGAGTGGGATAGGTTTAATAACTACCCTAACACTAACGCGTACCCTAACCCTAACCCCTACCCTAACCCTAACACGTACCCTAATCCTAACCAATACCCTAAACCGAGCCCTAACCCTAACACTAACACTAACCCTAACCCATACCCTACGCCGTACCCGAAACCCTCCCCGAACCCATACCGTAAACCGTACCCTAAGCCGTACCCTAAGCGTAACCCTAACCCTAGGCTACCCTTGACTGCTTCTGCCTCCAATAGATTTCCTAAGCACTAGTGTTTTAAGGAACAGCTTAAAAAGAGAATCCTAATGTGGTTTCTTTATAATGGGTGTGTTCCTTATCTTATCCTAGTGTCTAAACTCTTCTCCATGGCTGGACCGCCAAATAATATTCCTTTACGTGCTAAGGGGTATCTAGAGAGTGGGATAGGTTTAATAACTACCCTAACCCTAACGCGTACCCTAACCCTAACCCCTACCCTAACCCTAACCCGTACCCTAAACCGAGCCCTAACCCTAACACTAACCCTAACCATAACCCTAACCCATACCCTACGCCGTACCCGAAGCCCTCCCCGAACCCGTACCCTAAACCGTACTCTAAGCCGTACCCTAAGCCTAACCCTAACCCTAGGCTACCCTTGACTGCTTCTGCCTCCAATAGATTTCCTAAGCACTAGTGTTTTAAGGAACAGCTTAAAAAGAGAATCCTAATGTGATTTCTTTATAATGGGTGTGTTCCTTATCTTATCTTAGTGTCTAAACTCTTCTCCATGGCTGGACCGCCAAATAATATTCCTTGACGTGCTAAGGTGTATCTAGAGAGTGGGATAGGTTTAATAACTATCCTAACCCTAACGCGTACCCTAACCCTAACCCCTACCCTAACCCTAACACGTACCCTAATCCTAACCCGTACCCTAAACCGAGCCCTAACCCTAACACTAACCCTAACCCTAACCCTAACCCATACCCTACGCCGTACCCGAAGCCCTCACCGAACCCGTACCCTAAGCCGTACCCTAAGCCTAACCCCAAGCCTAACCATAACCCTAGGCTACCCTTGACTGCTTCTGCCTCCAATAGATTTCCTAAGCACTAGTGTTTTAAGGAACAGCTTAAAAAGAGAATCCTAATGTGATTTCTTTTTAATGGGTGTGTTCCTTATCTTATCCTAGTGTCTAAACTCTTCTCCATGGCTGGATCTCCAAATAATATTCCTTTACGTGCTAAGGGGTATGTAGAGAGTGGGATAGGTTTAATAACTAACCTAACACTAACGCGTACCCTAACCCTAACCCCTACCCTAACACTAACACGTACCCTAATCCTAACCAATACCCTAAAACGAGCCCTAACACTAACACTAACCCTAACCCTAACCCTAACCCATAACCTACGCCGTACCCGAAGCCCTCCCCGAACCCGTACCCTAAGCCGTACCCTAAGCCTAAGCCTAACCCTAGGCTACCCTTGACTGCTTCTGCCTCCAATAGATTTCCTAAGCACTAGTGTTTTAAGGAACAGCTTAAAAAGAGAATCCTAATGTGATTTCTTTATAATGGGTGTGTTCCTTATCTTATCCTAGTGTCTAAACTCTTCTCCATGGCTGGACCCCCAAATAATATTCCTTTACGTGCTAAGGGGTATCTAGAGAGTGGGATATGTTTAATAACTACCCTAACCCTAACGCGTACCCTAACCCTAACCCCTACCCTAACCCTAACACGTACCCTAATCCTAACCCGTACCCTAAACCGAGCCCTAACCCTAACACTAACCCTAACCCTAACCCTAACCCATACCCTACGCCGTACCCGAAGCCCTCCCCAAATCCGTACCCTAACCCTAACCCTAAGCCGTACCCTAAGCCTAAGCCTAACCCTAGGCTACCCTTGACTGCTTCTGCCTCCAATAGCTTTCCTAAGCACTAGAGTTTTAAGGAACAGCTTAAAAAGAGAATCCTAATGTGATTTCTTTATAATGGGTGTGTTCCTTATCTTATCCTAGCGTCTAAACTCTTCTCGATGGCTGGACCCCCAAATAATATTCCTTTACGTGCTAAGGTGTATCTAGAGAGTGGGATAGGTTTAATAACTACCCTAACCCTAACGCGTACCCTAACCCTAACCCCTACCCTAACCCTAACATGTACCCTAATCCTAACCCGTACCCTAAACCGAGCCCTAACCCTAACACTAACCCTAACCCTAACCCTAACCCATACCCTACGCCATACCCGAAGCCCTCCCCGAATCCGTACCCTAAGCCGTACCCTAAGCCTAACCCTAACCCTAGGCTACCCTTGACTGCTTCTGCCTCCAATAGATTTCCTAAGCACTAGTGTTTTAAGGAACAGCTTAAAAAGAGAATCCTAATGTGATTTCTTTATAATGGGTGTGTTCCTTATCTTATCCTAGTGTCTAAACTCTTCTCCATGGCTGGACCCCCAAATAATATTCCTTTACGTGCTAAGGGGTATCTAGAGAGTGGGATAGGTTTAATAACTACCCTAACCCTAACGCGTACCCTAACCCTAACCCCTACCCTAACCCTAACACGTACCCTAATCCTAACCCGTACCCTAAACCGAGCCCTAACCCTAACACTAACCCTAACCCTAACCCTAACCCATACCCTACGCCGTACCCGAAGCCCTCCCCGAACCCGTACCCTAAACCGTACCCTAAGCCGTACCCTAAGCCTAACCCTAACCCTAGGCTACCCTTGACTGCTTCTGCCTCCAATAGATTTCCTAAGCACTAGTGTTATAAGGAACAGCTTAAAAAGAGAATCCTAATGTGATTTCTTTATAATGGGTGTGTTCCTTATCTTATCCTAGTGTCTAAACTCTTCTCCATGGCTGGACCGCCAAATAATATTCCTTGACGTGCTAAGGTGTATCTGGAGAGTGGGATAGGTTTAATAACTACCCTAACCCTAACGCGTACCCTAACCCTAACCCCTACCCTAACCCTAACACGTACCCTAATCCTAACCCGTACCCTAAACCGAGCCCTAACCCTAACCCTAACCCTAAACCTAACCCATACCCTACGCCGTACCCGAAGCCCTCACCGAACCCGTACCCTAAGCCGTACCCTAAGCCTAACCCCAAGCCTAACCCTAACCCTAGGCTACCCTTGACTGCTTCTGCCTCCAATAGATTTCCTAAGCACTAGTGTTTTAAGGAACAGCTTAAAAAGAGAATCCTAATGTGATTTCTTTATAATGGGTGTGGTCCTTATCTTATCCTAGTGTCTAAACTCTTCTCCATGGCTCGACCTCCAAATAATATTCCTTTACGTGCTAAGGGGTATCTAGAGAGTGGGATAGTTTTAATAACTAACCTAACACTAACGCGTACCCTAACCCTAACCCCTACCCTAACACTAACACGTACCCTAATCCTAACCAATAACCTAAAACGAGCCCTAACACTAACACTAACCCTAACCCTAACCCTAACCCAAACCCTACGCCGTTCCCGAACCCCTCCACAAACCCGTACCCTAAGCCGTACCCTAAGCCTAACCCTAAGCCTAACCCTAACCCTAGGCTACCATTGACTGCTTCTGCCTCCAATAGATTTCCTAAGCACTAGTGTTTTAAGGAACAGCTTAAAAAGAGAATCCTAATGTGATTTCTTTATAATGGGTATGTTCCTTATCTTATCCTAGTGTCTAAACTCTTCTCCATGGCTGGACCGCCAAATAATATTCCTTTACGTGCTAAGGGGTATCTAGAGAGTGGGATAGGTTTAATAACTACCCTAACCCTAACGCGTACCCTAACCCTAACCCCTACCCTAACCCTAACATGTACCATAATCCTAACCCGTACCCTAAACCGAGCCCTAACCCTAACACTAACCCTAACCCGAACCCTAACCCATAACCTACGGCGTACCCGAAGTCCTCCCCGAACCCGTACCCTAAGCCGTACCCTAAGCCTAAGCCTAACCCTAGGCTACCCTTGACTGCTTCTGCCTCCAATAGCTTTCCTAAGCACTAGTGTTTTAAGGAACAGCTTAAAAAGAGAATCCTAATGTGATTTCTTTATAATGGGTGTGTTCTTTATCTTATCCTAGTGTCTAAACTCTTCTCGATGGCTGGACCCCCAAATAATATTCCTTTACGTGCTAAGGTGTATCTAGAGAGTGGGATAGGTTTAATAACTACCCTAACCCTAACGCGTACCCTAACCCTAACCCCTACCCTAACTCTAACATGTACCCTAATCCTAACCCGTACCCTAAACCGAGCCCTAACCCTAACACTAACCCTAACCCTAACCCTAACCCATACCCTACGCCATACCCGAAGCGCTCCCCGAATCCGTACCCTAAGCCGTACCCTAAGCCTAACCCTAACCCTAGGCTACCCTTGACTGCTTCTGCCTCCAATAGATTTCCTAAGCACTAGTGTTTTAAGGAACAGCTTAAAAAGAGAATCCTAATGTGATTTCTTTATAATGGGTGTGTTCCTCATCTTATCCTAGTGTCTAAACTCTTCTCCATGGCTGGACCCCCAAATAATATTCCTTTACGTGCTAAGGGGTATCTAGAGAGTGGGATAGGTTTAATAACTACCCTAACCCTAACGCGTACCCTAACCCTAACCCCTACCCTAACCCTAACACGTACCCTAATCCTAACCCGTACCCTAAACCGAGCCCTAACCCTAACACTAACCCTAACCCTAACCCTAACCCATACCCTACGCCGTACCCGAAGCCCTCCCCGAACCCGTACCCTAAACCGTACCCTAAGCCTAACCCTAACCCTAGGCTACCCTTGACTGCTTCTGCCTCCAATAGATTTCCTAAGCACTAGTGTTTTAAGGAACAGCTTAAAAAGAGAATCCTAATGTGATTTCTTTATAATGGGTGTGTTCCTTATCTTATCCTAGTGTCTAAACTCTTCTCCATGGCTGGACCGCCAAATAATATTCCTTTACGTGCTAAGGGGTATCCAGAGACTGGGATAGGTTTAATAACTACCCTAACACTAACGCGTACCCTAACCCTAACCCCTACCCTAACCCATACCCTACGCCGTACCCGAAGCCCTCCCCGAACCCGTACCTTAAGCCGTACCCTAAGCCTAACCCTAACCCTAGGCTACCCTTGACTGCTTCTGCCTCCAATAGATTTCCTAAGCACTAGTGTTTTAAGGAACAGCTTAAAAAGAGAATCCTAATGTGATTTCTTTATAATGGGTGTGTTCCTTATCTTATCCTAGTGTCTAAACTCTTCTCCATGGCTGGACCGCCAAATAATATTCCTTTACGTGCTAAGGGGTATCTAGAGAGTGGGATAGGTTTAATAACTACCCTAACCCTAACGCGTACCCTAACCCTAACCCCTACCCTAACCCTAACACGTACCCTAATCCTAGCCCGTACCCTAAACCGAGCCCTAACCCTAACACTAACCCTAACCCTAACCCTAACCCATACCCTACGCCGTACCCGAAGCCCTCACCGAACCCGTACCCTAAGCCGTACCCTAAGCCTAACCCTAAGCCTAACCCTAACCCTAGGCTACCCTTGACTGCTTCTGCCTCCAATAGATTTCCTAAGCACTAGTGTTTTAAGGAACAGCTTAAAAAGAGAATCCTAATGTGATTTCTTTATAATGGGTGTGTTCCTTATCTTATCCTAGTGTCTAAACTCTTCTCCATGGCTGGACCTCCAAATAATATTCCTTTACGTGCTAAGGGGTATCTAGAGAGTGGGATAGGTTTAATAATTACCCTAACACTAACGCGTACCCTAACCCTAACCCCTACCCTAACACTAACACGTACCCTAATCCTAACCAATACCCTAAAACGAGCCCTAACACTAACACTAACCCTAACCCTAACCCTAACCCATACCCTACGCCGTACCCGAAGCCCTCCCCAAATCCGTACCCTAAGCCGTACCCTAAGCCGTACCCTAAGCCTAACCCTAACCCTAGGCTACCCTTGACTGCTTCTGCCTCCAATAGATTTCCTAAGCACTAGTGTTTTAAGGAACAGCTTAAAAAGAGAATCCTAATGTGATTTCTTTATAATGGGTGTGTTCCTTATCTTATCCTAGTGTCTAAACTCTTCTCCATGGCTGGACCCCCAAATAATATTCCTTTACGTGCTAAGGTGTATCTAGAGAGTGGAATAGGTTTAATAACTACCCTAACCCTAACGCGTACCCTAAACCTAACCCCTACCCTAACCCTAACATGTACCCTAATCCTAACCCATACCCTAAACCGAGCCCTAACCCTAACACTAACCCTAACCCTAACCGTAACCCATACCCTACGCCGTACCCGAAGCCCTCCCCGAACCCGTACCCTAAGCCGTACTCTAAGCCTCACCCCAAGCCTAACCCTAACCCTAGGCTACCCTTGACTGCTTCTGCCTCCAATAGATTTCCTAAGCACTAGTGTTTTAAGGAACAGCTTAAAAAGAGAATCCTAATGTGATTTCTTTATAATTGGTGTGTTCCTTATCTTATCCTAGTGTCTAAACTCTTCTCCATGGCTGGACCTCCAAATAATATTCCTTTACGTGCTAAGGGGTATCTAGAGAGTGGGATAGGTTTAATAACTACCCTAACACTAACGCGTACCCTAACCCTAACCCCTACCCTAACCCTAACACGTACCGTAATCCTAACCAATACCCTAAACCGAGCCCTAACGCTAACACTAACCCTAACCCTATCCCTAACCCATACCCTACGCCGTACCCGAAGCCCTTCCCGAACCCGTACCCTAAGCTGTACCCTAAGCCGTACCCTAAGCCTAACCCTAACTTTAGGCTACCCTTGACTGCTTCTGCCTCCAATAGATTTCCTAAGCACTAGTGTTTTAAGGAACAGCTTAAAAAGAGAATCCTAATGTGATTTCTTTATAATGGGTGTGTTCCTTATCTTATCCTAGTGTCTAAACTCTTCTCCATGGCTGGACCGCCAAATAATATTCCTTTACGTGCTAAGGGGTATCTAGAGAGTGGGATAGGTTTAATAACTACCCTAACCCTAACGCGTACACTAACCCTAACCCCTACCCTAACCCTAACATGTACCCTAATCCTAACCCGTACCCTAAACCGAGCCCTAACCCTAACACTAACCCTAACCCGAACCCTAACCCATAAACTACGCCGTACCCGAAGTCCTCCCCGAACCCGTACCCTAAGCCGTACCCTAAGCCTAAGCCGAACCCTAGGCTAACCTTGACTGCTTCTGCCTCCAATAGATTTCCTAAGCACTAGTGTTTTAAGGAACAGCTTAAAAAGAGAATCCTAATGTGATTTCTTTATAATGGGTGTGTTCCTTATCTTATCCTAGTGTCTAAACTCTTCTCGATGGCTGGACCCCCAAATAATATTCCTTTACGTGCTAAGGTGTATCTAGAGAGTGGGATAGGTTTAATAACTACCCTAACCCTAACGCGTACCCTAACCCTAACCCCTACCCTAACCCTAACATGTACCCTAATCCTAACCCGTACCCTAAACCGAGCCCTAACCCTAACACTAACCCTAACCCTAACCCTAACCCATACCCTACGCCATACCCGAAGCCCTCCCCGATTCCGTACCCTAAGCCGTACCCTAAGCCTAACCCTAACCCTAGGCTACCCTTGACTGCTTCTGCCTCCAATAGATTTCCTAAGCACTAGTGTTTTAAGGAACAGCTTAAAAAGAGAATCCTAATGTGATTTCTTTATAATGGGTGTGTTCTTTATCTTATCCTAGTGTCAAAACTCTTCTCCATGGCTGGACCCCCAAATAATATTCCTTTACGTGCTAAGGGGTATCTAGAGAGTGGGATAGGTTTAATAACTACCCTAACCCTAACGCGTACCCTAACCCTAACCCCTACCCTAACCCTAACACGTACCCTAATCCTAACCCGTACCCTAAACCGAGCCCTAACCCTAACACTAACCCTAACCCTAACCCTAACCCATACCCTACGCCGTACCCGAAGCCCTCCCCGAACCCGTACCCTAAACCGTACCCTAAGCCGTACCCTAAGCCTAACCCTAACCCTAGGCTACCCTTGACTACTTCTGCCTCCAATAGATTTCCTAAGCACAAGTGTTTTAAGGAACAGCTTAAAAAGAGAATCCTAATGTGATTTCTTTATAATGGGTGTGTTCCTTATCTTATCCTAGTGTCTAAACTCTTCTCCATGGCTGGACCGCCAAATAATATTCCTTGACGTGCTAAGGTGTATCTAGAGAGTGGGATAGGTTTAATAACTACCCTAACCCTAACGCGTACCCTAACCCTAACCCCTACCCTAACCCTAACACGTACCCTAATCCTAACCCGTACCCTAAACCGAGCCCTAACCCTAACACTAACCCTAACCCTAACCCTAACCCATGCCCTATGCCGTACCCGAAGCCCTCACCGAACCCGTACCCTAAGCCGTACCCTAAGCCTAACCCTAAGCCTAACCCTAACCCTAGGCTACCCCTGACTGCTTCTGCCTCCAATAGATTTCCTAAGCACTAGTGTTTTAAGGAACAGCTTAAAAAGAGAATCCTAATGTGATTTCTTTATAATGGGTGTGTTCCTTATCTTATCCTAGTGTCTAAACTCTTCTCCATGGCTGGACCTCCAAATAATATTCCTTTACGTGCTAAGAGGTATCTAGAGACTGGGATAGGTTTAATAACTACCCTAACACTAACGCGTACCCTAACCCTAACCCCTACCCTAACCCATACCCTACGCCGTACCCGAAGCCCTCACCGAACCCGTACCCTAAGCCGTACCCTAAGCCTAACCCTAAGCCTAACCCTAACCCTAGGCTACCCCTGACTGCTTCTGCCTCCAATAGATTTCCTAAGCACTAGTGTTTTAAGGAACAGCTTAAAAAGAGAATCCTAATGTGATTTCTTTATAATGGGTGTGTTCCTTATCTTATCCTAGTGTCTAAACTCTTCTCCATGGCTGGACCTCCAAATAATATTCCTTTACGTGCTAAGAGGTATCTAGAGACTGGGATAGGTTTAATAACTACCCTAACCCTAACGCGTACCCTAACCCTATCCCCTACCCTAACCCTAACACGTACCCTAATCCTAACCCGTACCCTAAACCGAGCCCTAACCCTAACACTAACCCTAACCCTAACCCTAACCCATACCCTACGCCGTACCCGAAGCTCTCACCGAACCCGTACCCTACGCCGTACCCTAAGCCTAACCCTAACCCTAGGCTACCCTTGACTGCTTCTGCCTCCAATAGATTTCCTAAGCACTAGTGTTTTAAGGAACAGCTTAAAAAGAGAATCCTAATGTGATTTCTTTATAATGGGTGTGTTCCTTATCTTATCCTAGTGTCTAAACTCTTCTCCATGGCTGGACCTCCAAATAATATTCCTTTACGTGCTAAGGGGTATCTAGAGAGTGGGATAGGTTTAATAACTACCCTAACACTAACGCGTACCCTAACCCTAACCCCTACCCTAACACTAACACGTACCCTAATCCTAACCAATACCCTAAACCGAGCCCTAACCCTAACACTAACCCTAACCTTAACCCTAACCCATACCCTACGCCGTACCCGAAGCCCTCCCCGAACCCGTACCCTAAGCCGTACCCTAAGCCTAACCCCACGCCTAACCCTAACCTTTGGTTACCCTTGACTGCTTCTGCCTCCAATAGATTTCCTAAGCACTAGTATTTTAAGGAACAGCTTAAAAAGAGAATCCTAATGTGATTTCTTTATAATGGGTGTGTTCCTTATCTTATCCTAGTGTCTAAACTCTTCTCCATGGCTGGACCCCCAAATAATATTCCTTTACGTGCTAAGGTGTATCTAGAGAGTGGAATAGGTTTAATAACTACCCTAACCCTAACGCGTACCCTAACCCTAACCCCTACCTTAACCCTAACATGTACCCTAATCCTAACCCGTACCCTAAACCGAGCCCTAACCCTAACACTGACCCTAACCTGAACCCTAACCCATAACCTACGCCGTACCCGAAGTCCTCCACGAACCCGTACCCTAAGCCATACCCTAAGCCTAAGCCTAACCCTAGGCTACCCTTGACTGCTTCTGCCTCCAATAGCTTTCCTAAGCACTAGTGTTTTAAGGAACAGCTTAAAAAGAGAATCCTAATGTGATTTCTTTATAATGGGTGTGTTCCTTATCTTATCCTAGTGTCTAAACTCTTCTCGATGGCTGGACCCCCAAATAATATTCCTTTACGTGCTAAAGTGTATCTAGAGAGTGGGATAGGTTTAATAACTACCCTAACCCTAACCCCTATCCTAACCCTAACATGTACCCTACTCCTAACACGTACCCTAAACGGAGCCCTAACCGTAACACTAACCCTAACCCTAACCCTAACCCATACCCTACGCCGTACACGAACCCCTCCCCGAACCCGTACCCTAAGCCGTACCCTAAGCCTAACACCAAGCCTAACCCTAACCCTAGGCTACCCTTGACTGCTTCTGCCTCCAATAGATTTCCTAAGCACTAGTGTTTTAAGGAACAGCTTAAAAAGAGAATCCTAATGTGATTTCTTTATAATGGGTGTGTTCCTTATCTTATCCTAGTGGCTAAACTCTTCTCCATGGCTGGACCTCCAAATAATATTCCTTTACGTGCTAAGGGGTATCTAGAGAGTGGGAAAGGTTTAATAACTACCCTAACACTAACGCGTACCCTAACCCTAACCCCTACCCTAACCCTAACACGTACCCTAATCCTAACCAATACCCTAAACCGAGCCCTAACCCTAACACTAACCCTAACCCTAACCCTAACCCATATCCTACGCCGTACCCGAAGCCCTCCCCGAACCCGTACCCTAAGCCGTACCCTAAGCCGTACCCTTGCCTAACCCTAACCCTAGGCTACCCTTGACTACTTCTGCCTCCAATAGATTTCCTAAGCACTAGTGTTTTAAGGAACAGCTTAAAAAGAGAATCCTAATGTGATTTCTTTATAATGGGTGTGTTCCTTATCTTATCCTAGTGTCTAAACTCTTCGCCATGGCTGGACCGCCAAATAATATTCCTTGACGTGCTAAGGTGTATCTAGAGAGTGGGATAGGTTTAATAACTACCCTAACCCTAACGCGTACCCTAACCCTAACCCCTACCCTAACCCTAACACGTACCCTAATCCTAACCCGTACCCTAAACCGAGCCCTAACCCTAACACTAACCCTAACCCTAACCCTAACCCATACCCTATGCCGTACCCGAAGCCCTCACCGAACCCGTACCCTAAGCCGTACCCTAAGCCTAACCCTAAGCCTAACCCTAACCCTAGGCTACCCCTGACTGCTTCTGCCTCCAATAGATTTCCTAAGCACTAGTGTTTTAAGGAACAGCTTAAAAAGAGAATCCTAATGTGATTTCTTTATAATGGGTGTGTTCCTTATCTTATCCTAGTGTCTAAACTCTTCTCCATGGCTGGACCTCCAAATAATATTCCTTTACGTGCTAAGAGGTATCTAGAGACTGGGATAGGTTTAATAACTACCCTAACACTAACGCGTACCCTAACCCTAACCCCTACCCTAACCCATACCCTACGCCGTACCCGAAGCCCTCACCGAACCCGTACCCTAAGCCGTACCCTAAGCCTAACCCTAAGCCTAACCCTAACCCTAGGCTACCCCTGACTGCTTCTGCCTCCAATAGATTTCCTAAGCACTAGTGTTTTAAGGAACAGCTTAAAAAGAGAATCCTAATGTGATTTCTTTATAATGGGTGTGTTCCTTATCTTATCCTAGTGTCTAAACTCTTCTCCATGGCTGGACCTCCAAATAATATTCCTTTACGTGCTAAGAGGTATCTAGAGACTGGGATAGGTTTAATAACTACCCTAACCCTAACGCGTACCCTAACCCTATCCCCTACCCTAACCCTAACACGTACCCTAATCCTAACCCGTACCCTAAACCGAGCCCTAACCCTAACACTAACCCTAACCCTAACCCTAACCCATACCCTACGCCGTACCCGAAGCTCTCACCGAACCCGTACCCTACGCCGTACCCTAAGCCTAACCCTAAGCCTAACCCTAACCCTAGGCTACCCTTGACTGCTTCTGCCTCCAATAGATTTCCTAAGCACTAGTGTTTTAAGGAACAGCTTAAAAAGAGAATCCTAATGTGATTTCTTTATAATGGGTGTGTTCCTTATCTTATCCTAGTGTCTAAACTCTTCTCCATGGCTGGACCTCCAAATAATATTCCTTTACGTGCTAAGGGGTATCTAGAGAGTGGGATAGGTTTAATAACTACCCTAACACTAACGCGTACCCTAACCCTAACCCCTACCCTAACACTAACACGTACCCTAATCCTAACCAATACCCTAAACCGAGCCCTAACCCTAACACTAACCCTAACCCTAACCCTCACCCATACCCTACGCCGTACCCGAAGCCCTCCCCGAACCCGTACCCTAAGCCGTACCCTAAGCCTAACCCCACGCCTAACCCTAACCTTTGGTTACCCTTGACTGCTTCTGCCTCCAATAGATTTCCTAAGCACTAGTATTTTAAGGAACAGCTTAAAAAGAGAATCCTAATGTGATTTCTTTATAATGGGTGTGTTCCTTATCTTATCCTAGTGTCTAAACTCTTCTCCATGGCTGGACCTCCAAATAATATTCCTTTACGTGCTAAGGGGTATCTAGAGAGTGGGATAGGTTTAATAACTACCCTAACACTAACGCGTACCCTAACCCTAACCTCTACCCTAACCATAACACGTACCCTAATCCTAACCAATACCCTAAACCGAGCCCTAACCCTAACACTAACCCTAACCCTAACCATAACCCATACCCTACGCCGTACCCGAAGCCCTCCACGAACCCGTACCCTAAGCCGTACCCTAAGCCGTACCCTAAGCTTAACCCTAACCCTAGGCTACCCTTGACTGCTTCTGCCTCCAATAGATTTCCTAAGCACTAGTGTTTTAAGGAACAGCTTAAAAAGAGAATCCTAATGTGATTTCTTTATAATGGGTGTGTTCCTTATCTTATCCTAGTGTCTAAACTCTTCTCCATGGCTGGACCCCCAAATAATATTCCTTTACGTGCTAAGGTGTATCTAGAGAGTGGAATAGGTTTAATAACTACCCTAACCCTAACGCGTACCCTAACCCTAACCCCTACCTTAACCCTAACATGTACCCTAATCCTAACCCGTACCCTAAACCGAGCCCTAACCCTAACACTGACCCTAACCCGAACCCTAACCCATAACCTACGCCGTACCCGAAGTCCTCCCCGAACCCGTACCCTAAGCCATACCCTAAGCCTAAGCCTAACCCTAGGCTACCCTTGACTGCTTCTGCCTCCAATAGCTTTCCTAAGCACTAGTGTTTTAAGGAACAGCTTAAAAAGAGAATCCTAATGTGATTTCTTTATAATGGGTGTGTTCCTTATCTTATCCTAGTGTCTAAACTCTTCTCGATGGCTGGACCCCCAAATAATATTCCTTTACGTGCTAAAGTGTATCTAGAGAGTGGGATAGGTTTAATAACTACCCTAACCCTAACCCCTATCCTAACCCTAACATGTACCCTACTCCTAACACGTACCCTAAACGGAGCCCTAACCGTAACACTAACCCTAACCCTAACCCTAACTCATACCCTACGCCGTACACGAACCCCTCCCCGAACCCGTACCCTAAGCCGTACCCTAAGCCTAACACCAAGCCTAACCCTAACCCTAGGCTACCCTTGACTGCTTCTGCCTCCAATAGATTTCCTAAGCACTAGTGTTTTAAGGAACAGCTTAAAAAGAGAATCCTAATGTGATTTCTTTATAATGGGTGTGTTCCTTATCTTATCCTAGTGGCTAAACTCTTCTCCATGGCTGGACCTCCAAATAATATTCCTTTACGTGCTAAGGGGTATCTAGAGAGTGGGAAAGGTTTAATAACTACCCTAACACTAACGCGTACCCTAACCCTAACCCCTACCCTAACCCTAACACGTACCCTAATCCTAACCAATACCCTAAACCGAGCCCTAACCCTAACACTAACCCTAACCCTAACCCTAACCCATATCCTACGCCGTACCCGAAGCCCTCCCCGAACCCGTACCCTAAGCCGTACCCTAAGCCGTACCCTAAGCCTAACCCTAACCCTAGGCTACCCTTGACTGCTTCTGCCTCCAATAGATTTCCTAAGCACTAGTGTTTTAAGGAACAGCTTAAAAAGAGAATCCTAATGTGATTTCTTTATAATGGGTGTGTTCCTTATCTTATCCTAGTGTCTAAACTCTTCTCCATGGCTGGAGCTCCAAATAATATTCCTTTACCTGCTAAGGGGTATCTAGAGAGTGGGATAGGTTTAATAACTACCCTAACCCTAACGCATAACCTAACCCTAACCCCTACCCTAACCCTAACATGTACCCTAATCCTAACCCGTACCCTAAACCGAGCCCTAACCCTAACACTAACCCTAACCCTAACCCTAACCCATACCCTACGCCGTTCCCGAACCCTTCCCCGAACCCGTACCCTAAGCCGTACCCTAAGCCGTACCCTAAACCTAACCCTAACCCTAGGCTACTCTTGAATGCTTCTGCCTCCAATAGATTTCCTAAGCACTAGTGTTTTAAGGAACAGCTTAAAAAGAGAATCCTAATGTGATTTCTTTATAATGGGTGTGTTCCTTATCTTATCCTAGTGTCTAAACTCTTCTCCATGGCTGGACCGCCAAATAATATTCCTTGACGTGCTAAGGTGTATCTAGAGAGTGGGATAGGTTTAATAACTACCCTAACCCTAACGCGTACCCTAACCCTAACCCCTACCCTAACCCTAACACGTACCCTAATCCTAACCCGTACCCTAAACCGAGCCCTAACCCTAACACTAACCCTAACCCTAACCCTAACCCATACCCTATGCCGTACCCGAAGCCCTCACCGAACCCGTACCCTAAGCCGTACCCTAAGCCTAACCCTAAGCCTAATCCTAACCCTAGGCTACCCCTGACTGCTTCTGCCTCCAATAGATTTCCTAAGCACTAGTGTTTTAAGGAACAGCTTAAAAAGAGAATCCTAATGTGATTTCTTTATAATGGGTGTGTTCCTTATCTTATCCTAGTGTCTAAACTCTTCTCCATGGCTGGACCTCCAAATAATATTCCTTTACGTGCTAAGAGGTATCTAGAGACTGGGATAGGTTTAATAACTACCCTAACACTAACGCGTACCCTAACCCTAACCCCTACCCTAACCCATACCCTACGCCGTACCCGAAGCCCTCCCCGAACCCGTACCCTAAGCCGTACCCTAAGCCGTACCCTAAGCCTAACCCTAACCCTAGGCTACCCTTGACTGCTTCTGCCTCCAATAGATTTCCTAAGCACTAGTGTTTTAAGGAACAGCTTAAAAAGAGAATCCTAATGTGATTTCTTTATAATGGGTGTGTTCCTTATCTTATCCTAGTGTCTAAACTCTTCTCCATGGCTGGACCGCCAAATAATATTCCTTTACGTGCTAAGGGGTATCTAGAGAGTGGGATAGGTTTAATAACTACCCTAACCCTAACGCGTACCCTAACCCTATCCCCTACCCTAACCCTAACACGTACCCTAATCCTAACCCGTACCCTAAACCGAGCCCTAACCCTAACACTAACCCTAACCCTAACCCTAACCCATACCCTACGCCGTACCCGAAGCTCTCACCGAACCCGTACCCTACGCCGTACCCTAAGCCTAACCCTAAGCCTAACCCTAACCCTAGGCTACCCTTGACTGCTTCTGCCTCCAATAGATTTCCTAAGCACTAGTTTTTTAAGGAACAGCTTAAAAAGAGAATCCTAATGTGATTTCTTTATAATGGGTGTGTTCCTTATCTTATCCTAGTGTCTAAACTCTTCTCCATGGCTGGACCTCCAAATAATATTCCTTTACGTGCTAAGGGGTATCTAGAGAGTGGGATAGGTTTAATAACTACCCTAACACTAACGCGTACCCTAACCCTAACCCCTACCCTAACACTAACACGTACCCTTATCCTAACCAATACCCTAAACCGAGCCCTAACCCTAACACTAACCCTAACCCTAACCCTAACCCATACCCTACGCCGTACCCGAAGCCCTCCCCGAACCCGTACCCTAAGCCGTACCCTAAGCCTAACCCCACGCCTAACCCTAACCTTTGGTTACCCTTGACTGCTTCTGCCTCCAATAGATTTCCTAAGCACTAGTATTTTAAGGAACAGCTTAAAAAGAGAATCCTAATGTGATTTCTTTATAATGGGTGTGTCCTTATCTTATCCTAGTGTCTAAACTCTTCTCCATGGCTGGACCTCCAAATAATATTCCTTTACGTGCTAAGGGGTATCTAGAGAGTGGGATAGGTTTAATAACTACCTTGACACTAACGCGTACCCTAACCCTAACCCCTACCCTAACCCTAACACGTACCCTAATCCTAACCAATACCCTAAACCGAGCCCTAACCCTAACACTAACCCTAACCCTAACCCTAACCCATACCCTACGCCGTACCCGAACCCCTCCCCGAACCCGTACCCTAAGCCGTACCCTAAGCCTAACCTCAAGCCTAACCCTAACCCTTGGTTACCCTTGATTGCTTCTGCCTCCAATAGATTTCCTAAGCACTAGTGTTTTAAGGAACAGCTTAAAAAGAGAATCCTAATGTGATTTCTTTATAATGGGTGTGTTCCTTATCTTATCCTAGTGTCTAAACTCTTCTCCATGACTGGACCTCCAAATAATATTCCTTTACGTGCTAAAGGGTATCTAGAGACTGGGATAGGTTTAATAACTACCCTAACACTAACGCGTACCCTAACCCTAACCCCTACCCTAACCCTAACACGTACCCTAATCCTAACCAATACCCTAAACCGAGCCCTAACCCTAACACTAACTCTAACCCTAACCCTAACCCATACCCTACGCCGTACCCGAACCCCTCCCCGAACGTGTACCCTAAGCCGTACCCTAAGCCTAACCCCAAGCCTAACCCTAACCCTTGGTTACCCTTGATTGCTTCTGCCTCCAATAGATTTCCTAAGCACTAGTGTTTTAAGGAACAGCTTAAAAAGAGAATCCTAATGTGATTTCTTTATAATGGGTGTGTTCCTTATCTTATCCTCGTGTCTAAACTCTTCTCCATGGCTGGACCTCCAAATAATATTCCTTTACGTGCTAAGGGGTATCTAGAGAGTGGGATAGGTTTAATAACTACCCTAACACTAACGCGTACCCTAACCCTAACCCCTACCCTAACCCTAACACGTACCCTAATCCTAACCAATACCCTAAACCGAGCCCTAACCCTAACACTAACCCTAACCCTAACCCTAACCCATACCCTACGCCGTACCCGAAGCCCTTCCCGAACCCGTACCCTAAGCCGTACCCTAAGCCGTACCCTAAGCCTAACCCTAACCCTAGGCTACCCTTGACTGCTTCTGCCTCCAATAGATTTCCTAAGCACTAGTGTTTTAAGGAACAATTTAAAAAGAGAATCCTAATGTGATTTCTTTATAATGGGTGTGTTCCTTATCTTATCCTAGTGTCTAAACTCTTCTCCATGGCTGGATCTCCAAATAATATTCCTTTAAGTGCTAAGGGGAATCTAGAGACTGGGATAGGTTTAATAACTACCCTAACACTAACGCGTACCATAACCCTAACCCCTACCGTAACCCTAACATGTACACTAATCCTAACCAATACCCTAAACCGAGCCCTAACCCTAAAACTAACCCTAACCCTAACCCTAACCCATAGCCTACGCCGTACACGAAGCCCTCCCCGAACCCGTACCCTAAGCCGTACCCTAAGCCGTACCCTAAGCCTAACCCTAACGCTAGGCTACCCTTGAATGCTTCTGCCTCCAATAGATTTCCTAAGCACTAGTGTTTTAAGGAACAGCTTAAAAAGAGAATCCTAATGTGATTTCTTTATAATGGGTGTGTTCCTTATCTTATCCTAGTGTCTAAACTCTTCTCCATGGCTGGACCCCCAAATAATATTCCTTTACGTGATAAGGTGTATCTAGAGAGTGGGATAGGTTTAATAGCTACCCTAACCCTAACGCGTACCCTAACCCTACCCCTACCCTAACCCTAATATTACCCGAATCCTAACCCGTACCCTAAACCGAGCCATAACCCTAACACTAACACTAACACTAACCCTAACCCAAACCCTACGCCATTCCCGAACCCCTCCCCAAACCCGTACCCTAAGCCGTACCCTAAGCCGTACCCTAAGCCTAACCCTAACCCTAGGCTACCCTTGACTGCTTCTGCCTCCAATAGATTTCCTAAGCACTAGTGTTTTAAGGAACAGCTTAAAAAGAGAATCCTAATGTGATGTCTTTATAATGGGTGTGTTCCTTATCTTATCCTAGTGTCTAAACTCTTCTCCATGGCTGGACCTCCAAATAATATTCCTTTACGTGCTAAGGGGTATGTAGAGAGTGGGATAGGTTTAATAACTACCCTAACACTAAAGCGTACCCTAACCCTAACCGCTACCCTAACCCTAACACGTAACCTAATCCTAACCAATACCCTAAACCGAGCCCTAACCCTAACACTAACCCTAACCCAACCCTAACCCATACCCTACGCCGTACCCGAAGGCCTCCCCGAACCCGTACCCTAAGCCGTACCCTAAGCCATACCCTAAGCCTAACCCTAACCCTAGGCTACCTTTGACTGCTTCTGCCTCCAATAGATTTCCTAAGCACTAGTGTTTTAAGGAACAGCTTAAAAAGAGAATCCTAATGTGATTTCTTTATTATGGGTGTGTTCCTTATCTTATCCTAGTGTCTAAACTCTTCTCCATGGCTGGAGCTCCAAATAATATTCCTTTACGTGCTAAGGGGTATCTAGAGAGTGGGATAGGTTTAATAACTACCCTAAACCTAACGCGTAACCTAACCCTAACCCCTACCCTAACCCTAACATGTAACTTAATCCTAAACCGTACCCTAAACCGAGCCCTAACCCTAACACTAACCCTAACCCTAACCCTAACCCATACCCTACGTCGTTCCCGAACCCTTCCTCGAACCCGTACCCTAAGCCGTACCCTAAGCCGTACCCTAAGCCTAACCCTAACCCTAGGCTACTCTTGAATGCTTCTGCCTCCAATAGATTTCCTAAGCACTAGTGTTTTAAGGAACAGCTTAAAAAGAGAATCCTAATGTGATTTCTTTATAATGTGTGTGTCCTTATCTTATCCTAGTGTCTAAACTCTTCTCCATGGCTGGACCTCCAAATAATATTCCTTTACGTGCCAAGGGGTATCTAGAGAGTGGGATAGGTTTAATAACTACCCTAACACTAACGCGTACCCTAACCCTAACCCCTACCCTAACCCTAACACGTACCCTAATCCTAACCAATACCCTAAACCGAGCCCTAACCCTAACACTAACCCTAACCCTAACCCTAACCCATACCCTACGCCGTACCCGAACCCCTCCCCGAACCCGTACCCTAAGCCGTACCCTAAGCCTAACCCCAAGCCTAACCCTAACCCTTGGTTACCCTTGACTGCTTCTGCCTCCAATAGATTTCCTAAGCACTAGTGTTTTAAGGAACAGCTTAAAAAGAGAATCCTAATGTGATTTCTTTATAATGGGTGTGTTCCTTATTTTATCCTAGTGTCTAAACTCTTCTCCATGGCTGGACCTCCAAATAATATTTCTTTACGTGCTAAGGGGTATCTAGAGAGTGGGATAGCTTTAATAACTACCCTAACACTAACGCGTACCCTAACCCTAACCCCTAACCTAACCCTAACACGTACCCTAATCCTAACCAATACCCTAAACCGAGCCCTAACCCTAACATTAACCCTAACCCTAACCCTAACCCATATCCTATGCCGTACCCGAAGCCCTCCCCGAACCCGTACCCTAAGCCGTACCCTAAGCCGTACCCTAAGCCTAACCCTAACCCTAGTCTACCCTTGACTGCTTCTGCCTCCAATAGATTTCCTAAGCACTAGTGTTTTAAGGAACAGCTTAAAAAGAGAATCCTAATGTGATTTCTTTATAATGGGTGTGTTCCTTATCTTATCCTAGTGTCTAAACTCTTCTCCATGGCTGGACCTCCAAATAATATTCCTTTACGTGCTAAGGGGTATCTAGAGATTGGGATAGGTTTAATAACTACCCTAACACTAACGCGTACCCTAACCCTAACCCCTACCCTAACCCTAACACATACCCTAATCCTAACCAATACCCTAAGCCGAGCCCGAAACCTAACACTAACCCTAACCCTAACCCTAACCCATACCCTAAGCCGTACCCGAAGCCCTCCCCAAACCCGTACCCTAAGCCGTACCCTAAGCCGTACCCTAAGCCTAACCCTAACCCTAGGCTACCCTTGACTGCTTCTGCCTCCAATAGATTTCCTAAGCACTAGTGTTTTAAGGAACAGCTTAAAAAGAGAATCCTAATGTGATTTCTTTATAATGGGTGTGTTCCTTATCTTATCCTAGTGTCTAAACTCTTCTCCATGGCTGGACCTCCAAATAATATTCCTTTACGTGCTAAGGGGTATCTAGAGACTGGGATAGGTTTAATAACTACCCTAACACTAACGCGTACCCTAACCCTAACCCCTACCCTAACCCTAACACGTACCCTAATCCTAACCAATACCCTAAACCGAGCCCTAACCCTAACACTAACCCTAACCCTAACCCATACCCTACGCCATACCAGAAGCCCTCCCCGAACCCGTACCCTAAGCCGTACCCTAAGCCTAACCCTAAGCCTAACCCTAACCCTAGGCTACCCTTGACTGCTTCTGCCTCCAATAGATTTCCTAAGCACTAGTGTTTTAAGGAACAGCTTAAAAAGAGAATCCTAATGTGATTTCTTTATAATGGGTGTGTTCCTTATCTTATCCTAGTGTCTAAACTCTTCTCCATGGCTGGACCTCCAAATAATATTCCTTTACGTGCTAAGGGGTATCTAGAGATTGGGATAGGTTTAATAACTACCCTAACACTAACGCGTACCCTAACCCTAACCCCTACCCTAACCCTAACACGTACCCTAATCCTAACCAATACCCTAAGCCGAGCCCGAAACCTAACACTAACCCTAACCCTAACCCTAACCCATACCCTAAGCCGTACCCGAAGCCCTCCCCAAACCCGTACCCTAAGCCGTACCCTAAGCCGTACCCTAAGCCTAACCCTAACCCTAGGCTACCCTTGACTGCTTCTGCCTCCAATAGATTTCCTAAGCACTAGTGTTTTAAGGAACAGCTTAAAAAGAGAATCCTAATGTGATTTCTTTATAATGGGTGTGTTCCTTATCTTATCCTAGTGTCTAAACTCTTCTCCATGGCTGGACCTCCAAATAATATTCCTTTACGTGCTAAGGGGTATCTAGAGACTGGGATAGGTTTAATAACTACCCTAACACTAACGCGTACCCTAACCCTAACCCCTACCCTAACCCTAACACGTACCCTAATCCTAACCAATACCCTAAACCGAGCCCTAACCCTAACACTAACCCTAACCCTAACCCATACCCTACGCCGTACCAGAAGCCCTCCCCGAACCCGTACCCTAAGCCGTACCCTAAGCCTAACCCTAAGCCTAACCCTAACCCTAGGCTACCCTTGAATGCTTCTGCCTCCAATAGATTTCCTAAGCACTAGTGTTTTAAGGAACAGCTTAAAAAGAGAATCCTAATGTGATTTCTTTATAATGGGTGTGTTCCTTATCTTATCCTAGTGTCTAAACTCTTCTCCATGGCTGGACCTCCAAATAATATTTCTTTACGTGCTAAGGGGTATCTAGAGAGTGGGATAGCTTTAATAACTACCCTAACACTAACGCGTACCCTAACCCTAACCCCTAACCTAACCCTAACACGTACCCTAATCCTAACCAATACCCTAAACCGAGCCCTAACCCTAACATTAACCCTAACCCTAACCCTAACCCATATCCTAGGGGTACCCGAAGCCCTCCCCGAACCCGTACCCTAAGCCGTACCCTAAGCCGTACCCTAAGCCTAACCCTAACCCTAGTCTACCCTTGACTGCTTCTGCCTCCAATAGATTTCCTAAGCACTAGTGTTTTAAGGAACAGCTTAAAAAGAGAATCCTAATGTGATTTCTTTATAATGGGTGTGTTCCTTATCTTATCCTAGTGTCTAAACTCTTCTCCATGGCTGGACCTCCAAATAATATTCCTTTACGTGCTAAGGGGTATCTAGAGATTGGGATAGGTTTAATAACTACCCTAACACTAACGCGTACCCTAACCCTAACCCCTACCCTAACCCTAACACGTACCCTAATCCTAACCAATACCCTAAGCCGAGCCCGAAACCTAACACTAACCCTAACCCTAACCCTAACCCATACCCTAAGCCGTACCCGAAGCCCTCCCCAAACCCGTACCCTAAGCCGTACCCTAAGCCGTACCCTAAGCCTAACCCTAACCCTAGGCTACCCTTGACTGCTTCTGCCTCCAATAGATTTCCTAAGCACTAGTGTTTTAAGGAACAGCTTAAAAAGAGAATCCTAATGTGATTTCTTTATAATGGGTGTGTTCCTTATCTTATCCTAGTGTCTAAACTCTTCTCCATGGCTGGACCTCCAAATAATATTCCTTTACGTGCTAAGGGGTATCTAGAGACTGGGATAGGTTTAATAACTACCCTAACACTAACGCGTACCCTAACCCTAACCCCTACCCTAACCCTAACACGTACCCTAATCCTAACCAATACCCTAAACCGAGCCCTAACCCTAACACTAACCCTAACCCTAACCCATACCCTACGCCGTACCAGAAGCCCTCCCCGAACCCGTACCCTAAGCCGTACCCTAAGCCTAACCCTAAGCCTAACCCTAACCCTAGGCTACCCTTGACTGCTTCTGCCTCCAATAGATTTCCTAAGCACTAGTGTTTTAAGGAACAGCTTAAAAAGAGAATCCTAATGTGATTTCTTTATAATGGGTGTGTTCCTTATCTTATCCTAGTGTCTAAACTCTTCTCCATGGCTGGACCTCCAAATAATATTCCTTTACGTGCTAAGGGGTATCTAGAGATTGGGATAGGTTTAATAACTACCCTAACACTAACGCGTATCCTAACCCTAACCCCTACCCTAACCCTAACACGTACCCTAATCCTAACCAATACCCTAAGCCGAGCCCGAAACCTAACACTAACCCTAACCCTAACCCTAACCCATACCCTAAGCCGTACCCGAAGCCCTCCCCAAACCCGTACCCTAAGCCGTACCCTAAGCCGTACCCTAAGCCTAACCCTAACCCTAGGCTACCCTTGACTGCTTCTGCCTCCAATAGATTTCCTAAGCACTAGTGTTTTAAGGAACAGCTTAAAAAGAGAATCCTAATGTGATTTCTTTATAATGGGTGTGTTCCTTATCTTATCCTAGTGTCTAAACTCTTCTCCATGGCTGGACCTCCAAATAATATTCCTTTACGTGCTAAGGGGTATCTAGAGACTGGGATAGGTTTAATAACTACCCTAACACTAACGCGTACCCTAACCCTAACCCCTACCCTAACCCTAACACGTACCCTAATCCTAACCAATACCCTAAACCGAGCCCTAACCCTAACACTAACCCTAACCCTAACCCATACCCTACGCCGTACCCGAACCCCTCCCCGAACCCGTACCCTAAGCCGTACCCTAAGCCTAACCCCAAGCCTAACCCTAACCCTTGGTTACCCTTGACTGCTTCTGCCTCCAATAGATTTCCTAAGCACTAGTGTTTTAAGGAACAGCTTAAAAAGAGAATCCTAATGTGATTTCTTTATAATGGGTGTGTTCCTTATTTTATCCTAGTGTCTAAACTCTTCTCCATGGCTGGACCTCCAAATAATATTTCTTTACGTGCTAAGGGGTATCTAGAGAGTGGGATAGCTTTAATAACTACCCTAACACTAACGCGTACCCTAACCCTAACCCCTAACCTAACCCTAACACGTACCCTAATCCTAACCAATACCCTAAACCGAGCCCTAACCCTAACATTAACCCTAACCCTAACCCTAACCCATATCCTATGCCGTACCCGAAGCCCTCCCCGAACCCGTACCCTAAGCCGTACCCTAAGCCGTACCCTAAGCCTAACCCTAACCCTAGTCTACCCTTGACTGCTTCTGCCTCCAATAGATTTCCTAAGCACTAGTGTTTTAAGGAACAGCTTAAAAAGAGAATCCTAATGTGATTTCTTTATAATGGGTGTGTTCCTTATCTTATCCTAGTGTCTAAACTCTTCTCCATGGCTGGACCTCCAAATAATATTCCTTTACGTGCTAAGGGGTATCTAGAGATTGGGATAGGTTTAATAACTACCCTAACACTAACGCGTACCCTAACCCTAACCCCTACCCTAACCCTAACACATACCCTAATCCTAACCAATACCCTAAGCCGAGCCCGAAACCTAACACTAACCCTAACCCTAACCCTAACCCATACCCTAAGCCGTACCCGAAGCCCTCCCCAAACCCGTACCCTAAGCCGTACCCTAAGCCGTACCCTAAGCCTAACCCTAACCCTAGGCTACCCTTGACTGCTTCTGCCTCCAATAGATTTCCTAAGCACTAGTGTTTTAAGGAACAGCTTAAAAAGAGAATCCTAATGTGATTTCTTTATAATGGGTGTGTTCCTTATCTTATCCTAGTGTCTAAACTCTTCTCCATGGCTGGACCTCCAAATAATATTCCTTTACGTGCTAAGGGGTATCTAGAGACTGGGATAGGTTTAATAACTACCCTAACACTAACGCGTACCCTAACCCTAACCCCTACCCTAACCCTAACACGTACCCTAATCCTAACCAATACCCTAAACCGAGCCCTAACCCTAACACTAACCCTAACCCTAACCCATACCCTACGCCATACCAGAAGCCCTCCCCGAACCCGTACCCTAAGCCGTACCCTAAGCCTAACCCTAAGCCTAACCCTAACCCTAGGCTACCCTTGACTGCTTCTGCCTCCAATAGATTTCCTAAGCACTAGTGTTTTAAGGAACAGCTTAAAAAGAGAATCCTAATGTGATTTCTTTATAATGGGTGTGTTCCTTATCTTATCCTAGTGTCTAAACTCTTCTCCATGGCTGGACCTCCAAATAATATTTCTTTACGTGCTAAGGGGTATCTAGAGAGTGGGATAGCTTTAATAACTACCCTAACACTAACGCGTACCCTAACCCTAACCCCTAACCTAACCCTAACACGTACCCTAATCCTAACCAATACCCTAAACCGAGCCCTAACCCTAACATTAACCCTAACCCTAACCCTAACCCATATCCTATGCCGTACCCGAAGCCCTCCCCGAACCCGTACCCTAAGCCGTACCCTAAGCCGTACCCTAAGCCTAACCCTAACCCTAGTCTACCCTTGACTGCTTCTGCCTCCAATAGATTTCCTAAGCACTAGTGTTTTAAGGAACAGCTTAAAAAGAGAATCCTAATGTGATTTCTTTATAATGGGTGTGTTCCTTATCTTATCCTAGTGTCTAAACTCTTCTCCATGGCTGGACCTCCAAATAATATTCCTTTACGTGCTAAGGGGTATCTAGAGATTGGGATAGGTTTAATAACTACCCTAACACTAACGCGTACCCTAACCCTAACCCCTACCCTAACCCTAACACATACCCTAATCCTAACCAATACCCTAAGCCGAGCCCGAAACCTAACACTAACCCTAACCCTAACCCTAACCCATACCCTAAGCCGTACCCGAAGCCCTCCCCAAACCCGTACCCTAAGCCGTACCCTAAGCCGTACCCTAAGCCTAACCCTAACCCTAGGCTACCCTTGACTGCTTCTGCCTCCAATAGATTTCCTAAGCACTAGTGTTTTAAGGAACAGCTTAAAAAGAGAATCCTAATGTGATTTCTTTATAATGGGTGTGTTCCTTATCTTATCCTAGTGTCTAAACTCTTCTCCATGGCTGGACCTCCAAATAATATTCCTTTACGTGCTAAGGGGTATCTAGAGACTGGGATAGGTTTAATAACTACCCTAACACTAACGCGTACCCTAACCCTAACCCCTACCCTAACCCTAACACGTACCCTAATCCTAACCAATACCCTAAACCGAGCCCTAACCCTAACACTAACCCTAACCCTAACCCATACCCTACGCCATACCAGAAGCCCTCCCCGAACCCGTACCCTAAGCCGTACCCTAAGCCTAACCCTAAGCCTAACCCTAACCCTAGGCTACCCTTGACTGCTTCTGCCTCCAATAGATTTCCTAAGCACTAGTGTTTTAAGGAACAGCTTAAAAAGAGAATCCTAATGTGATTTCTTTATAATGGGTGTGTTCCTTATCTTATCCTAGTGTCTAAACTCTTCTCCATGGCTGGACCTCCAAATAATATTCCTTTACGTGCTAAGGGGTATCTAGAGATTGGGATAGGTTTAATAACTACCCTAACACTAACGCGTACCCTAACCCTAACCCCTACCCTAACCCTAACACGTACCCTAATCCTAACCAATACCCTAAGCCGAGCCCGAAACCTAACACTAACCCTAACCCTAACCCTAACCCATACCCTAAGCCGTACCCGAAGCCCTCCCCAAACCCGTACCCTAAGCCGTACCCTAAGCCGTACCCTAAGCCTAACCCTAACCCTAGGCTACCCTTGACTGCTTCTGCCTCCAATAGATTTCCTAAGCACTAGTGTTTTAAGGAACAGCTTAAAAAGAGAATCCTAATGTGATTTCTTTATAATGGGTGTGTTCCTTATCTTATCCTAGTGTCTAAACTCTTCTCCATGGCTGGACCTCCAAATAATATTCCTTTACGTGCTAAGGGGTATCTAGAGACTGGGATAGGTTTAATAACTACCCTAACACTAACGCGTACCCTAACCCTAACCCCTACCCTAACCCTAACACGTACCCTAATCCTAACCAATACCCTAAACCGAGCCCTAACCCTAACACTAACCCTAACCCTAACCCATACCCTACGCCGTACCAGAAGCCCTCCCCGAACCCGTACCCTAAGCCGTACCCTAAGCCTAACCCTAAGCCTAACCCTAACCCTAGGCTACCCTTGACTGCTTCTGCCTCCAATAGATTTCCTAAGCACTAGTGTTTTAAGGAACAGCTTAAAAAGAGAATCCTAATGTGATTTCTTTATAATGGGTGTGTTCCTTATCTTATCCTAGTGTCTAAACTCTTCTCCATGGCTGGACCTCCAAATAATATTTCTTTACGTGCTAAGGGGTATCTAGAGAGTGGGATAGCTTTAATAACTACCCTAACACTAACGCGTACCCTAACCCTAACCCCTAACCTAACCCTAACACGTACCCTAATCCTAACCAATACCCTAAACCGAGCCCTAACCCTAACATTAACCCTAACCCTAACCCTAACCCATATCCTAGGGGTACCCGAAGCCCTCCCCGAACCCGTACCCTAAGCCGTACCCTAAGCCGTACCCTAAGCCTAACCCTAACCCTAGTCTACCCTTGACTGCTTCTGCCTCCAATAGATTTCCTAAGCACTAGTGTTTTAAGGAACAGCTTAAAAAGAGAATCCTAATGTGATTTCTTTATAATGGGTGTGTTCCTTATCTTATCCTAGTGTCTAAACTCTTCTCCATGGCTGGACCTCCAAATAATATTCCTTTACGTGCTAAGGGGTATCTAGAGATTGGGATAGGTTTAATAACTACCCTAACACTAACGCGTACCCTAACCCTAACCCCTACCCTAACCCTAACACGTACCCTAATCCTAACCAATACCCTAAGCCGAGCCCGAAACCTAACACTAACCCTAACCCTAACCCTAACCCATACCCTAAGCCGTACCCGAAGCCCTCCCCAAACCCGTACCCTAAGCCGTACCCTAAGCCGTACCCTAAGCCTAACCCTAACCCTAGGCTACCCTTGACTGCTTCTGCCTCCAATAGATTTCCTAAGCACTAGTGTTTTAAGGAACAGCTTAAAAAGAGAATCCTAATGTGATTTCTTTATAATGGGTGTGTTCCTTATCTTATCCTAGTGTCTAAACTCTTCTCCATGGCTGGACCTCCAAATAATATTCCTTTACGTGCTAAGGGGTATCTAGAGACTGGGATAGGTTTAATAACTACCCTAACACTAACGCGTACCCTAACCCTAACCCCTACCCTAACCCTAACACGTACCCTAATCCTAACCAATACCCTAAACCGAGCCCTAACCCTAACACTAACCCTAACCCTAACCCATACCCTACGCCGTACCAGAAGCCCTCCCCGAACCCGTACCCTAAGCCGTACCCTAAGCCTAACCCTAAGCCTAACCCTAACCCTAGGCTACCCTTGACTGCTTCTGCCTCCAATAGATTTCCTAAGCACTAGTGTTTTAAGGAACAGCTTAAAAAGAGAATCCTAATGTGATTTCTTTATAATGGGTGTGTTCCTTATCTTATCCTAGTGTCTAAACTCTTCTCCATGGCTGGACCTCCAAATAATATTCCTTTACGTGCTAAGGGGTATCTAGAGATTGGGATAGGTTTAATAACTACCCTAACACTAACGCGTATCCTAACCCTAACCCCTACCCTAACCCTAACACGTACCCTAATCCTAACCAATACCCTAAGCCGAGCCCGAAACCTAACACTAACCCTAACCCTAACCCTAACCCATACCCTAAGCCGTACCCGAAGCCCTCCCCAAACCCGTACCCTAAGCCGTACCCTAAGCCGTACCCTAAGCCTAACCCTAACCCTAGGCTACCCTTGACTGCTTCTGCCTCCAATAGATTTCCTAAGCACTAGTGTTTTAAGGAACAGCTTAAAAAGAGAATCCTAATGTGATTTCTTTATAATGGGTGTGTTCCTTATCTTATCCTAGTGTCTAAACTCTTCTCCATGGCTGGACCTCCAAATAATATTCCTTTACGTGCTAAGGGGTATCTAGAGACTGGGATAGGTTTAATAACTACCCTAACACTAACGCGTACCCTAACCCTAACCCCTACCCTAACCCTAACACGTACCCTAATCCTAACCAATACCCTAAACCGAGCCCTAACCCTAACACTAACCCTAACCCTAACCCATACCCTACGCCGTACCAGAAGCCCTCCCCGAACCCATACCCTAAGCCGTACCCTAAGCCTAACCCTAAGCCTAACCCTAACCCTAGGCTACCCTTGACTGCTTCTGCCTCCAATAGATTTCCTAAGCACTAGTGTTTTAAGGAACAGCTTAAAAAGAGAATCCTAATGTGATTTCTTTATAATGGGTGTGTTCCTTATCTTATCCTAGTGTCTAAACTCTTCTCCATGGCTGGACCTCCAAATAATATTCCTTTACGTGCTAAGTGGTATCTAGAGAGTGGGTTAGGTTTAATAACTACCCTAACACTAACGCGTACCCTAACCCTAACCCCTATCCTATCGCTAACACGTACCCTAATCCTAACCAATACCCTAAACCGAGCCCTAACCCTAACACTAACCCTAACCCTAATCCTAACCCATACCCTATGCCGTACCAGAAGCCCTCCCCGAACCCGTACCCTAAGCCGTACCCTAAGCCTAACCCTAAGCCTAACCCTAACCCTAGGCTACCCTTGACTGCTTCTGCCTCCAATAGATTTCCTAAGCACTAGTGTTTTAAGGAACAGCTTAAAAAGAGAATCCTAATGTGATTTCTTTATAATGGGTGTGTTCCTTATCTTATCCTAGTGTCTAAACTCTTCTCCATGGCTGGACCTCCAAATAATATTCCTTTACGTGCTAAGGGGTATCTAGAGATTGGGATAGGTTTAATAACTACCCTAACACTAACGCGTACCCTAACCCTAACCCCTACCCTAACCCTAACACGTACCCTAATCCTAACCAATACCCTAAGCCGAGCCCTAACCCTAACACTAACCCTAACACTAACCCTAACCCATACCCTAAGCCGTACCCGAAGCCCTCCCCAAACCCGTACCCTAAGCCGTACCCTAAGCCGTACCCTAAGCCTAACCCTAACCCTAGGCTACCCTTGACTGCTTCTGCCTCCAATAGATTTCCTAAGCACTAGTGTTTTAAGGAACAGCTTAAAAAGAGAATCCTAATGTGATTTCTTTATAATGGGTGTGTTCCTTATCTTATCCTAGTGTCTAAACTCTTCTCCATGGCTGGACTTCCAAATAATATTCCTTTACGTGCTAAGGGGTATCTAGAGACTGGGATAGGTTTAATAACTACCCTAACACTAACGCGTACCCTAACCCTAACCCCTACCCTAACCCTAACACGTACCCTAATCCTAACCAATACCCTAAACCGAGCCCTAACCCTAACACTAACCCTAACCTTAACCCAAACCCATACCCTACGCCGTACCCGAAGCCCTCCCCGAACCGGTACCCTAAGCCGTACCCTAAGCCGTACCCTAAGCCTAACCCTAACCCTAGGCTACCCTTGACTGCTTCTGCCTCCAATAGATTTTCTAAGCACTAGTGTTTTAAGGAACAGCTTAAAAAGAGAATCCTAATGTGATTTCTTTATAATGGGAGTGTTCCTTATCTTATCCTAGTGTCTAAACTCTTCTCCATGGCTGGACCTCCAAATAACATTCCTTTACGTGCTAAGGGGTATCTAGAGAGTGGGTTAGGTTTAATAACTACCCTAACACTAACGCGTACCCTAACCCTAAACCCTACCCTATCCCTAACACGTACCCTAATCCTAACCAATACCCTATACCGAGCCCTAACCCTAACACTAACCCTAACCCTAACCTTAACCCATACCCTACGCCGTACCAGAAGCCCTCCCCAAACCCGTACCCTAAGCCATACCCTAAGCCGTACAATAACGCTAACCCTAACCCTAGGCTACCCTTGACTGCTTCTGCCTCCAATAGATTTCCTAAGCACTAGTGTTTTAAGGAACAGCTTAAAAAGAGAATCCTAATGTGATTTCTTTATAATGGGTGTGTTCCTTATCTTATCCTAGTGTCTAAACTCTTCTCCATGGCTGGACCTCCAAATAATATTCCTTTAGGTGCTAAGGGGTATCAAGAGAGTGGGATAGCTTTAATAACTACCCTAACACTAACGCGTAACCTAACCCTAACCCCTACCCTAACCATAACACGTACCCTAATCCTAACCAATACCCTAAACCGAGCCCTAACCCTAACACTAACCCTAACCCTAACCCTAACCCATACCCTACGCCGTACCCGAAGCCCTCCCCGAACCCGTACCCTAAGCCGTACCCTAAGCCGTACCCTAAGCCTAACCCTAACCCTAGGCTACCCTTGACTGCTTCTGCCTCCAATAGACTTCCTAAGCACTAGTGTTTTAAGGAACAGCTTAAAAAGAGAATCCTATTGTGATTTCTTTATAATGGGTGTGTTCCTTATCTTATCCTAGTGTCTAAACTCTTCTCCATGGGTGGACCCCCAAATAATATTCCTTTACGTGCTAAGGTGTATCTAGAGAGTGGGATAGGTTTAATAACTACCCTAACCCTAACGCGTACCCTAACCCTAACCCCTACCCTAACCCTAACACGTACCCTAATCCTAACCAATACCCTAAACCGAGCCCTAACCCTAACACTAACCCTAACCCTAACCCTAACCCATACCCTACGCCGTACCCAAAGCCCTCCCCGAACCCGTACCCTAAACCGTACCCTAAGCCGTACCCTAAGCCTAACCCTAACCCTAGGCTACCCTTGACTGCTTCTTCCTCCAATAGATTTCCTAAGCACTAGTGTTTTAAGGAACAGCTTAAAAAGAGAATCCTAATGTGATTTCTTTATAATGGGTGTGTTCCTTATCTTATCCTAGTGTCTAAACTCTTCTCCATGGCTGGACCCCCAAATAATATTCCTTTACGTGCTAAGGGGTATCTAGAGAGTGGGATAGGTTTAATAACTACCCTAACCCTAACGCGTACCCTAACCCTATCCCCTACCCTAACCCTAACTCGTACCCTAATCCTAACCCGTAACCTAAAACGAGCCCTAACCCTAACACTAACCCTAACCCTAACCCTAACCCATACCCTACGCCGTACCCGAAGCCCTCACCGAACCCGTACCCTAAGCCGTACCCTAAGCCTAAACCTAAGCCTAACCCTAACCCTAGGCTACCCTTGGATGCTTCTGCCTCCAATAGATTTCCTAAGCACTAGTGTTTTAAGGAACAGCTTAAAAAGAGAATCCTAATGTGATTTCTTTATAATGGGTGTGTTCCTTATCTTATCCTAGTGTCTAAACTCTTCTCCATGGCTGAACCTCCAAATAATATTCCTTTACGTGCTAAGGGGTATCTAGAGACTGGGATAGGTTTAATAACTACCCAAACACTAACGCGTACCCTAACCCTAACCCCTACCCTAACCCTAACACGTACCCTAATCCTAACCAATACCCTAAACCGAGCCCTAACCCTAACACTAACCCTAACCGTAACCCTAACCCATACCCTACGCCGTACCCGAAGCCCTCCCCGAACCGGTACCCTACACCGTACCCTAAGCCGTACCCTAAGCCGTACCCTAAGCCTAGGCTACCCTTGACTGCTTCTGCCTCCAATAGATTTCCTAAGCACTAGTGTTTTAAGGAACAGCTTAAAAAGAGAATCCTAATGTGATTTCTTTATAATGGGTGTGTTCCTTATCTTATCCTAGTGTCTAAACTCTTCTCCATGGCTGGACCTCCAAATAATATTCCTTTACGTGCTAAGGGGTATCTAGAGAGTGGGTTAGGTTTAATAACTACCCTAACACTAACGCGTACCCTAACCCTAAACCCTACCCTAACCCTAACACGTACCCTAATCCTAACCAATACCCTATACCGAGCCCTAACCATAACACTAACCCTAACACTAACCCTAACCCATACCCTACGCCGTACCAGAAGCCCTCCCCGAATCCGTACCCTAAGCCGTACCCTAAGCCTAACCCTAAGCCTAACCCTAACCCTAGGCTACCCTTGGATGCTTCTGCCTCCAATAGATTTCCTAAGCACTAGTGTTTTAAGGAACAGCTTAAAAAGAGAATCCTAATGTGATTTCTTTATAATGGGTGTGTTCCTTATCTTATCCTAGTGTCTAAACTCTTCTCCATGGCTGAACCTCCAAATAATATTCCTTTACGTGCTAAGGGGTATCTAGAGAGTGGGTTAGGTTTAATAACTACCCTAACACTAACGCGTACCCTAACCCTAAACCCTACCCTAACCCTAACACGTACCCTAATCCTAACCAATACCCTATACCGAGCCCTAACCATAACACTAACCCTAACCCTAACCCTAACCCATACCCTACGCCGTACCAGAAGCCCTCCCCGAACCCGTACCCTAAGCCGTACCCTAAGCCTAACCCTAAGCCTAACCCTAACCCTAGGCTACCCTTGAATGCTTCTGCCTCCAATAGATTTCCTAAGCACTAGTGTTTTAAGGAACAGCTTAAAAAGAGAATCCTAATGTGATTTCTTTATAATGGGTGTGTTCCTTATCTTATCCTAGTGTCTAAACTCTTCTCCATGGCTGGACCTCCAAATAATATTCCTTTATGTGCTAAGGGGTATCTAGAGAGTGGGATAGGTTTAATAACTACCCTAACACTAACGCGTACCCTAACCCTAACCCCTACCCTAACCATAACACGTACCTTAATCCTAACCAATACCCTAAACCGAGCCCTAACCCTAACACTAACCCTAACCCTAACCCTAACCCATACCCTACCCCATACCCGAAGCCCTCCCCAAACCCGTACCCTAAGCCGTACCCTAAGCCGTACCCTAAGCCTAACCCTAACCCTAGGCTACCCTTGACTGCTTCTGCCTCCAATAGATTTCCTAAGCACTAGTGTTTTAAGGAACAGCTTAAAGAGAGAATCCTAATGTGATTTCTTTATAATGGGTGTGTTCCTTATCTTATCCTAGTGTCTAAACTCTTCTCCATGGCTGGACCTCCAAATAATATTCCTTTACGTGCTAAGGGGTATCTAGAGACTGGGATAGGTTTAATAACTACCCTAACACTAACGCGTACCCTAACCCTAACCCCTACCCTAACCCTAACACGTACCCTAATCCTAACCAATACCCTAAACCGAGCCCTAACCCTAACACTAACCCTAACCCTAACCCTAACCCATACCCTACGCCGTACCCGAAGCCCTCCCCGAACCGGTACCCTAAGCCGTACCCTAAGCCGTACCCTAAGCCTAACCCTAACCCTAGGCTACCCTTGACTGCTTCTGCCTGCAATAGATTTTCTAAGCACTAGTGTTTTAAGGAACAGCTTAAAAAGAGAATCCTAATGTGATTTCTTTATAATGGGTGTGTTCCTTATCTTATCCTAGTGTCTAAACTCTTCTCCATGGCTGGACCTCCAAATAATATTCCTTTACGTGCTAAGGGGTATCTAGAGAGTGGGATAGGTTTAATAACTACCCTAACACTAACGCGTACCCTAACCCTAAACCCTACCCTAACCCTAACACGTACCCTAATCCTAAACAATACCCTATACCGAGCCCTAACCCTAACACTAACCCTAACCCTAACCCTAACCCATACCCTACGCCGTACCAGAAGCCCTCCACGAACCCGTACCCTAAGCCGTACCCTAAGCCTAACCCTAAGCCTTACCCTAACCCTAGGCTACCCTTGACTACTTCTGCCTCCAATAGATTTCCTAAGCACTAGTGTTTTAAGGAACAGCTTAAAAAGAGAATCCTAATGTGATTTCTTTATAATGGGTGTGTTCCTTATCTTATCCTAGTGTCTAAACTCTTCTCCATGGCTGGACCTCCAAATAATATTCCTTTAGGTGCTAAGGGTTATCAAGAGAGTGGGATAGCTTTAATAACTACCCTAACACTAACGCGTAACCTAACCCTAACCCCTACCCTAACCATAACACGTACCCTAATCCTAACCAATACCCTAAACCGAGCCCTAACCCTAACACTAACCCTAACCCTAACCCTAACCCATACCCTACGCCGTACCCGAAGCCCTCCCCGAACCCGTACCCTAAGCCGTACCCTAAGCCGTACCCTAAGCCTAGGCTACCCTTGACTGCTTCTGCCTCCAATAGATTTCCTAAGCACTAGTGTTTTAAGGAACAGCTTAAAAAGAGAATCCTAATGTGATTTCTTTATAATGGGTGTGTTCCTTATCTTATCCTAGTGTCTAAACTCTTCTCCATGGCTGGACCTCCAAATAATATTCCTTTACGTGCTAAGGGGTATCTAGAGAGTGGGTTAGGTTTAATAACTACCCTAACACTAACGCGTACCCTAACCCTAAACCCTACCCTAACCCTAACACGTACCCTAATCCTAACCAATACCCTATACCGAGCCCTAACCATAACACTAACCCTAACACTAACCCTAACCCATACCCTACGCCGTACCAGAAGCCCTCCCCGAATCCGTACCCTAAGCCGTACCCTAAGCCTAACCCTAAGCCTAACCCTAACCCTAGGCTACCCTTGGATGCTTCTGCCTCCAATAGATTTCCTAAGCACTAGTGTTTTAAGGAACAGCTTAAAAAGAGAATCCTAATGTGATTTCTTTATAATGGGTGTGTTCCTTATCTTATCCTAGTGTCTAAACTCTTCTCCATGGCTGGACCTCCAAATAATATTCCTTTATGTGCTAAGGGGTTTCTAGAGAGTGGGATAGGTTTAATAACTACCCTAACACTAACGCGTACCCTAACCCTAACCGTAACCCTAACCATAACCCGTACCTTAATCCTAACCAATACCCTAAACCGAGCCCTAACCCTAACACTAACCCTAACCCTAACCCTAACCCATACCCTACGCCATACCCGAAGCCCTCCCCAAACCCGTACCCTAAGCCATACCCTAAGCCGTACAATAACGCTAACCCTAACCCTAGGCTACCCTTGACTGCTTCTGCCTCCAATAGATTTCCTAAGCACTAGTGTTTTAAGGAACAGCTTAAAAAGAGAATCCTAATGTGATTTCTTTATAATGGGTGTGTTCCTTATCTTATCCTAGTGTCTAAACTCTTCTCCATGGCTGGACCTCCAAATAATATTCCTTTACGTGCTAAGGGGTATCTAGAGACTGGGATAGGTTTAATAACTACCCTAACACTAACGCGTACCCTAACCCTAACCCCGACCCTAACCCTAACACGTACCCTAATCCTAACCAATACCCTAAACCGAGCCCTAACCCTAACACTAACCCTAACCCTAACGCTAACCCATACCCTACGCCGTACCCGAAGCCCTCCCCGAACCGGTACCCTAAGCCGTACCCTAAGCCTAATCCTAAGCCTAACCCTAACCCTAGGCTACCCTTGACTGCTTCTGCCTCCAATAGATTTCCTAAGCACTAGTGTTTTAAGGAACAGCTTAAAAAGAGAATCCTAAAGTGATTTTTTTATAATGGGTGTGTTCCTTATCTTATCCTAGTGTCTAAACTCTTCTCCATGGCTGGACCTTCAAATAATATTCCTTTACGTGCTAAAGGGTATCTAGAGAGTGGGTTAGGTTTAATAACTACCCTAACACTAACGCGTACCCTAACCCTAAACCCTACCCTATCGCTAACACGTACCCTAATCCTAACCAATACCCTAAACCGAGCCCTAACCCTAACACTAACCCTAACCCTAACCCTAACCCATACCCTACGCCGTACGAGAAGCCCTCCCCGAACCCGTACCCTAAGCCGTACCCTAAGCCTAACCCTAATCCTAACCCTAAACCTAGGCTACCCTTGAATGCTTCTGCCTCCAATAGATTTCCTAAGCACTAGTGTTTTAAGGAACAGCTTAAAAAGAGAATCCTAATGTGATTTGTTTATAATGGGTGTGTTCCTTATCTTATCCTAGTGTCTAAATTCTTCTCCATGGCTGGACCACCAAATAATATTCCTTTACGTGCTAAGGGGTATCTAGAGAGTGGGATAGCTTTAATAACTACCCTAACACTAACGCGTACCCTAACCCTAACCCCTACCCTAACCCTAACACGTACCCTAATCCTAACCAATACCCTAAACCGAGCCCTAACCCTAACACTAACCCTAACCCTAACCCTAACCCATACCCTACGCCGTACCCGAAGCCATCCCCGAACCCGTACCCTAAGCCGTACCCTAAGCCGTACCCGAAGCTTAACCCTAACCCTAGGCTACCCTTGACTGCTTCTGGCTCCAATAGATTTCCTAAGCACTAGTGTTTTAAGGAACAGCTTAAAAAGAGAATCCTAATGTGATTTCTTTATAATGGGTGTGTTCCTTATCTTATCCTAGTGTCTAAACTCTTCTCCATGGCTGGACCTCCAAATAATATTCCTTTACGTGCTAAGGGGTATCTAGAGATTGGGATAGGTTTAATAACTACCCTAACACTAACGCGTATCCTAACCCTAACCCCTACCCTAACCCTAACACGTACCCTAATCCTAACCAATACCCTAAGCCGACCCCTAACCCTAACACTAACCCTAACCCTAACCCTAACCCATACCCTAAGCCGTACACGAAGCCCTCCCCAAACCCGTACCCTAAGCCGTACCCTAAGCCGTACCCTAAGCCTAACCCTAACCCTAGGCTACCCTTGACTGCTTCTGCCTCCAATAGATTTCCTAAGCACTAGTGTTTTAAGGAACAGCTTAAAAAGAGAATCCTAATGTGATTTCTTTATAATGGGTGTGTTCCTTATCTTATCCTAGTGTCTAAACTCTTCTCCATGGCTGGACCTCCAAATAATATTCCTTTACGTGCTAAGGGGTATCTGGAGACTGGGATAGGTTTAATAACTACCCTAACACTAACGCGTACCCTAACCCTAACCCCTACCCTAACCCTAACACGTACCCTAATCCTAACCAATACCCTAAACCGAGCCCTAACCCTAACACTAACCCTAACCCTAACCCTAACCCATACCCTACGCCGTACCCGAAGCCCTCCCCGAACCGGTACCCTAAGCCGTACCCTAAGCCGTACCCTAAGCCTAACCCTAACCCTAGGCTACCCTTGACTGCTTCTGCCTCCAATAGATTTTCTAAGCACTAGTGTTTTAAGGAACAGCTTAAAAAGAGAATCCTAATGTGATTTCTTTATAATGGGTGTGTTCCTTATCTTATCCTAGTGTCTAAACTCTTCTCCATGGCTGGACCTCCAAATAATATTCCTTTACGTGCTAAGGGGTATCTAGAGATTGGGATAGGTTTAATAAATACGCTAACACTAACGCGTACCCTAACCCTAACCCCTACCCTAACCCTAACACGTACCCTAATCCTAACCAATACCCTAAGCCGAGCCCTAACCCTAACACTAACCCTAACCCTAACCCTAACCCATACCCTAAGCCGTACCCGAAGCCCTCCCCAAACCCGTACCCTAAGCCGTACCCTAAGCCGTACCCTAAGCCTAACCCTAACCCTAGGCTACCCTTGACTGCTTCTGCCTCCAATAGATTTCCTAAGCACTAGTGTTTTAAGGAACAGCTTAAAAACAGAATCCTAATGTGATTTCTTTATAATGGGTCTGTTCCTTATCTTATCCTAGTGTCTAAACTCTTCTCCATGGCTGGACCCCCAAATAATATTCCTTTACGTGCTAAGGTGTATCTAGAGAGTGGGATAGGTTTAATAACTACCCTAACCCTAACGTGTACCCTAACCCTAACCCCTACCCTAACCCTAACATGTACCCTAAACCTATCCCGTACCCTAAACCGAGCCCTAACCCTAACACTAACCCTAACCCTAACCCTAACCCATACCCTACCCCGTACCCAAAGCCTTCCCCGAACCCGTACCCTAAGCCGTACCCTAAGCCGTACCCTAAGCCTAACCCTAACCCTAGGCTACCCTTGACTGCTTCTTCCTCCAATAGATTTCCTAAGCACTAGTGTTTTAAGGAACAGCTTAAAAAGAGAATCCTAATGTGATTTCTTTATAATGGGTGTGTTCCTTATCTTATCCTAGTGTCTAAACTCTTCTCCATGGCTGGACCCGCAAATAATATTCCTTTACGTGCTAAGGGGTATCTAGAGAGTGGGATAGGTTTAATAACTACCCTAACCCTAACGCGTACCCTAACCCTATCCCCTACCGTAACCCTAACACGTACCCTAATCCTAACCCGTACCCTAAACCGAGCCCTAACCCTAACACTAACTCTAACCCTAACCCTAACCCATACCCTACGCCGTACCCGAAGCCCTCACCGAACCCGTACCCTAAGCCGTACCCTAAGCCTAACCCTAAGCCTAACCCTAACCCTAGGCTACCCTTGACTGCTTTTGCCTCCAATAGATTTCCTAAGCACTAGTGTTTTAAGGAACAGCTTAAAAAGAGAATCCTAATGTGATTTCTTTATAATGGGTGTGTTCCTTATCTTATCCTAGTGTCTAAACTCTTCTCCATGGCTGGACCTCCAAATAATATTCCTTTACGTGCTAAGGGGTATCTACAGAGTGGGATAGGTTTAATAACTACCCTAACACTAACGCGTACCCTAACCCTAACCCCTACCCTATCGCTAACACGTACCCTAATCCTAACCAATACCCTAAACCGAGCCCTAACCGTAACACTAACCCTAACCCTAACCCTAACCCATACCCTACGCCGCACCCGAAGCACTCCCCGAACCCGTACCCTAAGCCGTACCCTAAGCCTAACCCCAAGCCTAACCCTAACCCTTGGTTACCCTTGACTGCTTCTGCCTCCAATAGCTTTCCTAAGCACTAGTGTTTTAAGGAACAGCTTAAAAAGAGAATCCTAATGTGATTTCTTTATAATGGGTGTGTTCCTTATCTTATCCTAGTGTCTAAACTCTTCTCCATGGCTGGACCCCAAAATAATATTCCTTTACGTGCTAAGGTGTATCTAGAGAGTGGGATAGGTTTAATAACTACCCTAACCCTAACGCGTACCCTAACCCTAACCCCTACCCTAACCCTAACATGTACCCTAATCCTATCCCGTACCCTAAACCGAGCCCTAACCCTAACACTAACCCTAACCCTAACCCTAACCCATACCCTACGCCGTACCCAAAGCCCTCCCCGAACCCGTACCCTAAGCCGTACCCTAAGCCGTACCCTAAGCCTAACCCTTACCCTAGGCTACCCTTGACTGCTTCTTCCTCCAATAGATTTCCTAAGCACTAGTGTTTTAAGGAACAGCTTAAAAAGAGAATCGTAATGTGATTTCTTTATAATGGGTGTGTTCCTTATCTTATCCTAGTGTCTAAACTCTTCTCCATGGCTGGACCTCCAAATAATATTCCTTTATGTGCTAAGGGGTATCTAGAGAGTGGGATAGGTTTAATAACTACCCTAACACTAATGCGTACCCTAACCCTAACCCCTACCCTATCGCTAACACGTACCCTAATCCTAACCAATACCCTAAACCGAGCCCTAACCCTAACACTAACCCTAACCCTAAACCTAACCCATACCCTACGCCGTACCAGAAGCCCTCCCCGAACCCGTACCCTAAGCCGTACCCTAAGCCTAACCCTAAGCCTAACCCTAAACGTAGGCTACCCTTGAATGCTTCTGCCTCCAATAGATTTCCTAAGCAGTAGTGTTTTAAGGAACAGCTTAAAAAGAGAATGCTAATGTGATTTCTTTATAATGGGTGTGTTCCTTATCTTATCCTAGTGTCTAAATTCTTCTCCATGGCTGGACCTCCAAATAATATTCCTTTACGTGCTAAGGGGTATCTAGAGAGTGGGATAGCTTTAATAACTACCCTAACACTAACGCGTACCCTAACCCTAACCCCTACCCTAACCCTAACACGTACCCTAATCCTAACCAATACCCTAAACCTTGCCCTAACCCTAACACTAACCCTAACCCTAACCCTAACCCATACCCTACGCCGTACCCGAAGCCATCCCCGAACCCGTACTCTAAGCCGTACCCTAAGCCGTACCCTAAGCCTAACCCTACCCCTAGGCTACCCTTGACTGCTTCTGCCTCCAATAGATTTCCTAAGCACTAGTGTTTTAAGGAACAGCTTAAAAAGAGAATCCTAATGTGATTTCTTTACAATGGGTGTGTTCCGTATCTTATCCTAGTGTCTAAACTCTTCTCCATGGCTGGACCTCCAAATAATATTCCTTTACGTGCTAAGGGGTATCTAGAGACTGGGATAGGTTTAATAACTACACTAACACTAACGCGTACCCTAACCCTAACCCCTACCCTAACCCTAACACGTACCCTAATCCTAACCAATACCCTAAACCGAGCCCTAACCCTAACACTAACCCTAACCCTAACCCTAACCCATACCCTACGCCGTACCCGAAGCCATCCCCGAACCCGTACCCTAAGCCGTACCCTAAGCCGTACCCTAAGCCTAACCCTAACCCTAGGCTACCCTTGACTGCTTCTGCCTCCAATAGATTTCCTAAGCACTAGTGTTTTATGGAACAGCTTAAAAAGAGAATCCTAATGTGATTTCTTCATAATGGGTGTGTTCCTTATCTTATCCTAGTGTCTAAACTCTTCTCCATGGCTGGACCCCCAAATAATATTCCTTTACGTGCTAAGGGGTATCTAGAGAGTGGGATAGCTTTAATAACTACCCTAACACTAATGCGTACCCTAACCCTAACCCCTACCCTAACCCTAACACGTACCCTAATCCTAACCAATACCCTAAACCGAGCCCTAACCCTAACACTAACCCTAACCCTAACCCTAACCCATACCCTACGCCGTACCTGAAGCCATCCCCGAACCCGTACCCTAAGCCGTACCCTAAGCCGTACCCTAAGCCTAACCCTAACCCTTGGCTACCCTTGACTGCTTCTGCCTCCAATAGATTTCCTAAGCACTAGTGTTTTAAGGAACATCTTAAAAAGAGAATCCTATTGTGATTTCTTTATAATGGGTGTGTTCCTTATCTTATCCTAGTGTCTAAACTCTTCTCCATGGCTGAACCTCCAAATAATATTCCTTTACGTGTTAAGGGGTATCTAGAGAGTGGGTTAGGTTTAATAACTACCCTAACACTAACGCGTACCCTAACCCTAAACCCTACCCTAACCCTAACACGTACCCTAATCCTAACCAATACCCTATACCGAGCCCTAACCATAACACTAACCCTAACACTAACCCTAACCCATACCCTACGCCGTACCAGAAGCCCTCCCCGAATCCGTACCCTAAGCCGTACCCTAAGCCTAACCCTAAGCCTAACCCTAACCCTAGGCTACCCTTGGATGCTTCTGCCTCCAATAGATTTCCTAAGCACTAGTGTTTTAAGGAACAGCTTAAAAAGAGAATCCTAATGTGATTTCTTTATAATGGGTGTGTTCCTTATCTTATCCTAGTGTCTAAACTCTTCTCCATGGCTGGACCTCCAAATAATATTCCTTTATGTGCTAAGGGGTATCTAGAGAGTGGGATAGGTTTAATAACTACCCTAACACTAACGCGTACCCTAACCCTAACCCCTACCCTAACCATAACCCGTACCTTAATCCTAACCAATACCCTAAACCGAGCCCTAACCCTAACACTAACCCTAACCCTAACCCTAACCCATACCCTACGCCATACGCGAAGCCCTCCCCAAACACGTACCCTAAGCCATACCCTAAGCCGTACAATAACGCTAACCCTAACCCTAGGCTACCCTTGACTGCTTCTGCCTCCAATAGATTTCCTAAGCACTAGTGTTTTAAGGAACAGCTTAAAAAGAGAATCCTAATGTGATTTCTTTATAATGGGTGTGTTCCTTATCTTATCCTAGTGTCTAAACTCTTCTCCATGGCTGGACCTCCAAATAATATTCCTTTACGTGCTAAGGGGTATCTAGAGACTGGGATAGGTTTAATAACTACCCTAACACTAACGCGTACCCTAACCCTAACCCCGACCCTAACCCTAACACGTACCCTAATCCTAACCAATACCCTAAACCGAGCCCTAACCCTAACACTAACCCTAACCCTAACGCTAACCCATACCCTACGCCGTACCCGAAGCCCTCCCCGAACCGGTACCCTAAGCCGTACCCTAAGCCTAATCCTAAGCCTAACCCTAACCCTAGGCTACCCTTGACTGCTTCTGCCTCCAATAGATTTCCTAAGCACTAGTGTTTTAAGGAACAGCTTAAAAAGAGAATCCTAAAGTGATTTTTTTATAATGGGTGTGTTCCTTATCTTATCCTAGTGTCTAAACTCTTCTCCATGGCTGGACCTTCAAATAATATTCCTTTACGTGCTAAAGGGTATCTAGAGAGTGGGTTAGGTTTAATAACTACCCTAACACTAACGCGTACCCTAACCCTAAACCCTACCCTATCGCTAACACGTACCCTAATCCTAACCAATACCCTAAACCGAGCCCTAACCCTAACACTAACCCTAACCCTAACCCTAACCCATACCCTACGCCGTACGAGAAGCCCTCCCCGAACCCGTACCCTAAGCCGTACCCTAAGCCTAACCCTAATCCTAACCCTAAACCTAGGCTACCCTTGAATGCTTCTGCCTCCAATAGATTTCCTAAGCACTAGTGTTTTAAGGAACAGCTTAAAAAGAGAATCCTAATGTGATTTGTTTATAATGGGTGTGTTCCTTATCTTATCCTAGTGTCTAAATTCTTCTCCATGGCTGGACCACCAAATAATATTCCTTTACGTGCTAAGGGGTATCTAGAGAGTGGGATAGCTTTAATAACTACCCTAACACTAACGCGTACCCTAACCCTAACCCCTACCCTAACCCTAACACGTACCCTAATCCTAACCAATACCCTAAACCGAGCCCTAACCCTAACACTAACCCTAACCCTAACCCTAACCCATACCCTACGCCGTACCCGAAGCCATCCCCGAACCCGTACCCTAAGCCGTACCCTAAGCCGTACCCTAAGCTTAACCCTAACCCTAGGCTACCCTTGACTGCTTCTGGCTCCAATAGATTTCCTAAGCACTAGTGTTTTAAGGAACAGCTTAAAAAGAGAATCCTAATGTGATTTCTTTATAATGGGTGTGTTCCTTATCTTATCCTAGTGTCTAAACTCTTCTCCATGGCTGGACCTCCAAATAATATTCCTTTACGTGCTAAGGGGTATCTAGAGATTGGGATAGGTTTAATAACTACCCTAACACTAACGCGTATCCTAACCCTAACCCCTACCCTAACCCTAACACGTACCCTAATCCTAACCAATACCCTAAGCCGACCCCTAACCCTAACACTAACCCTAACCCTAACCCTAACCCATACCCTAAGCCGTACACGAAGCCCTCCCCAAACCCGTACCCTAAGCCGTACCCTAAGCCGTACCCTAAGCCTAACCCTAACCCTAGGCTACCCTTGACTGCTTCTGCCTCCAATAGATTTCCTAAGCACTAGTGTTTTAAGGAACAGCTTAAAAAGAGAATCCTAATGTGATTTCTTTATAATGGGTGTGTTCCTTATCTTATCCTAGTGTCTAAACTCTTCTCCATGGCTGGACCTCCAAATAATATTCCTTTACGTGCTAAGGGGTATCTGGAGACTGGGATAGGTTTAATAACTACCCTAACACTAACGCGTACCCTAACCCTAACCCCTACCCTAACCCTAACACGTACCCTAATCCTAACCAATACCCTAAACCGAGCCCTAACCCTAACACTAACCCTAACCCTAACCCTAACCCATACCCTACGCCGTACCCGAAGCCCTCCCCGAACCGGTACCCTAAGCCGTACCCTAAGCCGTACCCTAAGCCTAACCCTAACCCTAGGCTACCCTTGACTGCTTCTGCCTCCAATAGATTTTCTAAGCACTAGTGTTTTAAGGAACAGCTTAAAAAGAGAATCCTAATGTGATTTCTTTATAATGGGTGTGTTCCTTATCTTATCCTAGTGTCTAAACTCTTCTCCATGGCTGGACCTCCAAATAATATTCCTTTACGTGCTAAGGGGTATCTAGAGATTGGGATAGGTTTAATAAATACGCTAACACTAACGCGTACCCTAACCCTAACCCCTACCCTAACCCTAACACGTACCCTAATCCTAACCAATACCCTAAGCCGAGCCCTAACCCTAACACTAACCCTAACCCTAACCCTAACCCATACCCTAAGCCGTACCCGAAGCCCTCCCCAAACCCGTACCCTAAGCCGTACCCTAAGCCGTACCCTAAGCCTAACCCTAACCCTAGGCTACCCTTGACTGCTTCTGCCTCCAATAGATTTCCTAAGCACTAGTGTTTTAAGGAACAGCTTAAAAACAGAATCCTAATGTGATTTCTTTATAATGGGTCTGTTCCTTATCTTATCCTAGTGTCTAAACTCTTCTCCATGGCTGGACCCCCAAATAATATTCCTTTACGTGCTAAGGTGTATCTAGAGAGTGGGATAGGTTTAATAACTACCCTAACCCTAACGTGTACCCTAACCCTAACCCCTACCCTAACCCTAACATGTACCCTAAACCTATCCCGTACCCTAAACCGAGCCCTAACCCTAACACTAACCCTAACCCTAACCCTAACCCATACCCTACCCCGTACCCAAAGCCTTCCCCGAACCCGTACCCTAAGCCGTACCCTAAGCCGTACCCTAAGCCTAACCCTAACCCTAGGCTACCCTTGACTGCTTCTTCCTCCAATAGATTTCCTAAGCACTAGTGTTTTAAGGAACAGCTTAAAAAGAGAATCCTAATGTGATTTCTTTATAATGGGTGTGTTCCTTATCTTATCCTAGTGTCTAAACTCTTCTCCATGGCTGGACCCGCAAATAATATTCCTTTACGTGCTAAGGGGTATCTAGAGAGTGGGATAGGTTTAATAACTACCCTAACCCTAACGCGTACCCTAACCCTATCCCCTACCGTAACCCTAACACGTACCCTAATCCTAACCCGTACCCTAAACCGAGCCCTAACCCTAACACTAACTCTAACCCTAACCCTAACCCATACCCTACGCCGTACCCGAAGCCCTCACCGAACCCGTACCCTAAGCCGTACCCTAAGCCTAACCCTAAGCCTAACCCTAACCCTAGGCTACCCTTGACTGCTTTTGCCTCCAATAGATTTCCTAAGCACTAGTGTTTTAAGGAACAGCTTAAAAAGAGAATCCTAATGTGATTTCTTTATAATGGGTGTGTTCCTTATCTTATCCTAGTGTCTAAACTCTTCTCCATGGCTGGACCTCCAAATAATATTCCTTTACGTGCTAAGGGGTATCTACAGAGTGGGATAGGTTTAATAACTACCCTAACACTAACGCGTACCCTAACCCTAACCCCTACCCTAACACTAACACGTACCCTAATCCTAACCAATACCCTAAACCGAGCCCTAACCCTAACACTAACCCTAACCCTAACCCTAACCCATACCCTACGCCGTACCCGAAGCCCTCCCCGAACCCGTACCCTAAGCCGTGCCCTAAGCCGTACCCTAAGCCTAACCCTAACCCTAGGCTACCCTTGACTGCTTCTGCCTCCAATAGATTTCCTAAGCACTAGTGTTTTAAGGAACAGCTTAAAAAGAGAATCCTAATGTGATTTCTTTATAATGGGTGTGTTCCTTATCTTATCCTAGTGTGTAAACTCTTCTCCATGGCTGGACCTCCAAATAATATTCCTTTACGTGCTAAGGGGTATCTAGAGAGTGGGTTAGGTTTAATAACTACCCTAACACTAATGCGTACCCTAACCCTAACCCCTACCCTATCGCTAACACGTACCCTAATCCTAACCAATACCCTAAACCGAGCCCTAACCGTAACACTAACCCTAACCCTAACCCTAACCCATACCCTACGCCGCACCCGAAGCACTCCCCGAACCCGTACCCTAAGCCGTACCCTAAGCCTAACCCCAAGCCTAACCCTAACCCTTGGTTACCCTTGACTGCTTCTGCCTCCAATAGCTTTCCTAAGCACTAGTGTTTTAAGGAACAGCTTAAAAAGAGAATCCTAATGTGATTTCTTTATAATGGGTGTGTTCCTTATCTTATCCTAGTGTCTAAACTCTTCTCCATGGCTGGACCCCAAAATAATATTCCTTTACGTGCTAAGGTGTATCTAGAGAGTGGGATAGGTTTAATAACTACCCTAACCCTAACGCGTACCCTAACCCTAACCCCTACCCTAACCCTAACATGTACCCTAATCCTATCCCGTACCCTAAACCGAGCCCTAACCCTAACACTAACCCTAACCCTAACCCTAACCCATACCCTACGCCGTACCCAAAGCCCTCCCCGAACCCGTACCCTAAGCCGTACCCTAAGCCGTACCCTAAGCCTAACCCTTACCCTAGGCTACCCTTGACTGCTTCTTCCTCCAATAGATTTCCTAAGCACTAGTGTTTTAAGGAACAGCTTAAAAAGAGAATCGTAATGTGATTTCTTTATAATGGGTGTGTTCCTTATCTTATCCTAGTGTCTAAACTCTTCTCCATGGCTGGACCTCCAAATAATATTCCTTTATGTGCTAAGGGGTATCTAGAGAGTGGGATAGGTTTAATAACTACCCTAACACTAATGCGTACCCTAACCCTAACCCCTACCCTATCGCTAACACGTACCCTAATCCTAACCAATACCCTAAACCGAGCCCTAACCCTAACACTAACCCTAACCCTAAACCTAACCCATACCCTACGCCGTACCAGAAGCCCTCCCCGAACCCGTACCCTAAGCCGTACCCTAAGCCTAACCCTAAGCCTAACCCTAAACGTAGGCTACCCTTGAATGCTTCTGCCTCCAATAGATTTCCTAAGCAGTAGTGTTTTAAGGAACAGCTTAAAAAGAGAATGCTAATGTGATTTCTTTATAATGGGTGTGTTCCTTATCTTATCCTAGTGTCTAAATTCTTCTCCATGGCTGGACCTCCAAATAATATTCCTTTACGTGCTAAGGGGTATCTAGAGAGTGGGATAGCTTTAATAACTACCCTAACACTAACGCGTACCCTAACCCTAACCCCTACCCTAACCCTAACACGTACTCTAATCCTAACCAATACCCTAAACCTTGCCCTAACCCTAACACTAACCCTAACCCTAACCCTAACCCATACCCTACGCCGTACCCGAAGCCATCCCCGAACCCGTACTCTAAGCCGTACCCTAAGCCGTACCCTAAGCCTAACCCTACCCCTAGGCTACCCTTGACTGCTTCTGCCTCCAATAGATTTCCTAAGCACTAGTGTTTTAAGGAACAGCTTAAAAAGAGAATCCTAATGTGATTTCTTTACAATGGGTGTGTTCCGTATCTTATCCTAGTGTCTAAACTCTTCTCCATGGCTGGACCTCCAAATAATATTCCTTTACGTGCTAAGGGGTATCTAGAGACTGGGATAGGTTTAATAACTACACTAACACTAACGCGTACCCTAACCCTAACCCCTACCCTAACCCTAACACGTACCCTAATCCTAACCAATACCCTAAACCGAGCCCTAACCCTAACACTAACCCTAACCCTAACCCTAACTCATACCCTACGCCGTACCCGAAGCCATCCCCGAACCCGTACCCTAAGCCGTACCCTAAGCCGTACCCTAAGCCTAACCCTAACCCTAGGCTACCCTTGACTGCTTCTGCCTCCAATAGATTTCCTAAGCACTAGTGTTTTATGGAACAGCTTAAAAAGAGAATCCTAATGTGATTTCTTCATAATGGGTGTGTTCCTTATCTTATCCTAGTGTCTAAACTCTTCTCCATGGCTGGACCCCCAAATAATATTCCTTTACGTGCTAAGGGGTATCTAGAGAGTGGGATAGCTTTAATAACTAACCTAACACTAATGCGTACCCTAACCCTAACCCCTACCCTAACCCTAACACGTACCCTAATCCTAACCAATACCCTAAACCGAGCCCTAACCCTAACACTAACCCTAACCCTAACCCTAACCCATACCCTACGCCGTACCTGAAGCCATCCCCGAACCCGTACCCTAAGCCGTACCCTAAGCCGTACCCTAAGCCTAACCCTAACCCTTGGCTACCCTTGACTGCTTCTGCCTCCAATAGATTTCCTAAGCACTAGTGTTTTAAGGAACATCTTAAAAAGAGAATCCTATTGTGATTTCTTTATAATGGGTGTGTTCCTTATCTTATCCTAGTGTCTAAACTCTTCTCCATGGCTGAACCTCCAAATAATATTCCTTTACGTGTTAAGGGGTATCTAGAGAGTGGGTTAGGTTTAATAACTACCCTAACACTAACGCGTACCCTAACCCTAAACCCTACCCTAACCCTAACACGTACCCTAATCCTAACCAATACCCTATACCGAGCCCTAACCATAACACTAACCCTAACACTAACCCTAACCCATACCCTACGCCGTACCAGAAGCCCTCCCCGAATCCGTACCCTAAGCCGTACCCTAAGCCTAACCCTAAGCCTAACCCTAACCCTAGGCTACCCTTGGATGCTTCTGCCTCCAATAGATTTCCTAAGCACTAGTGTTTTAAGGAACAGCTTAAAAAGAGAATCCTAATGTGATTTCTTTATAATGGGTGTGTTCCTTATCTTATCCTAGTGTCTAAACTCTTCTCCATGGCTGGACCTCCAAATAATATTCCTTTATGTGCTAAGGGGTATCTAGAGAGTGGGATAGGTTTAATAACTACCCTAACACTAACGCGTACCCTAACCCTAACCCCTACCCTAACCATAACCCGTACCTTAATCCTAACCAATACCCTAAACCGAGCCCTAACCCTAACACTAACCCTAACCCTAACCCTAACCCATACCCTACGCCATACGCGAAGCCCTCCCCAAACACGTACCCTAAGCCATACCCTAAGCCGTACAATAACGCTAACCCTAACCCTAGGCTACCCTTGACTGCTTCTGCCTCCAATAGATTTCCTAAGCACTAGTGTTTTAAGGAACAGCTTAAAAAGAGAATCCTAATGTGATTTCTTTATAATGGGTGTGTTCCTTATCTTATCCTAGTGTCTAAACTCTTCTCCATGGCTGGACCTCCAAATAATATTCCTTTACGTGCTAAGGGGTATCTAGAGACTGGGATAGGTTTAATAACTACCCTAACACTAACGCGTACCCTAACCCTAACCCCTACCCTAACCCTAACACGTACCCTAATCCTAACCAATACCCTAAACCGAGCCCTAACCCTAACACTAACCCTAACCCTAACCCTAACCCATACCCTACGCCGTACCCGAAGCCCTCCCCGAACCGGTACCCTAAGCCGTACCCTAAGCCTAACCCTAACCCTAGGCTACCCTTGACTGCTTCTGCCTCCAATAGATTTTCTAAGCACTAGTGTTTTAAGGAACAGCTTAAAAAGAGAATCCTAATGTGATTTCTTTATAATGGGTGTGTTCCTTATCTTATCCTAGTGTCTAAACTCTTCTCCATGGCTGGACCTCCAAATAATATTCCTTTACGTGCTAAGGGGTATCTAGAGATTGGGATAGGTTTAATAAATACCCTAACACTAACGCGTACCCTAACCCTAACCCATACCCTAACCCTAACACGTACCCTAATCCTAACCAATACCCTAAGCCGAGCCCTAACCCTAACACTAACCCTAACCCTAACCCTAACCCATACCCTAAGCCGTACCCGAAGCCCTCCCCAAACCCGTACCCTAAGCCGTACCCTAAGCCGTACCCTAAGCCTAACCCTAACCCTAGGCTACCCTTGACTGCTTCTGCCTCCAATAGATTTCCTAAGCACTAGTGTTTTAAGGAACAGCTTAAAAACAGAATCCTAATGTGATTTCTTTATAATGGGTCTGTTCCTTATCTTATCCTAGTGTCTAAACTCTTCTCCATGGCTGGAACTCCAAATAATATTCCTTTACGTGCTAAGCGGTATCTAGAGAGTGGGATAGGTTTAATAACTACCCTAACACTAACGCGTACCCTAACCCTAACCCCTACCCTAACACTAACACGTACCCTAATCCTAAACGATACCCTAAACCGAGCCCTAACCCTAACACTAACCCTAACCCTAACCCTAACCCATACCCTACGCCGTACCCGAAGCACTCCCCGAACCCGTACCCTAAACCGTACCCTAAGCCTAACCCCAAGCCTAACCCTAACCCTTGGTTACCCTTGACTGCTTCTGCCTCCAATAGCTTTCCTAAGCACTAGTGTTTTAAGGAACAGCTTAAAAAGAGAATCCTAATATGATTTCTTTATAATGGGTGTGTTCCTTATCTTATCCTAGTGTCTAAACTCTTCTCCATGGCTGGACCCCCAAATAATATTCCTTTACGTGCTAAGGTGTATCTAGAGAGTGGGATAGGTTTAATAACTACCCTAACCCTAACGCGTACCCTAACCCTAACCCCTACCCTAACCCTAACATGTACCCTAAACCTATCCCGTACCCTAAACCGAGCCCTAACCCTAACACTAACCCTAACCCTAACCCTAACCCATACCCTACCCCGTACCCAAAGCCTTCCCCGAACCCGTACCCTAAGCCGAACCCTAAGCCGTACCCTAAGCCTAACCCTAACCCTAGGCTACCCTTGACTGCTTCTTCCTCCAATAGATTTCCTAAGCACTAGTGTTTTAAGGAACAGCTTAAAAAGAGAATCCTAATGTGATTTCTTTATAATGGGTGTGTTCCTTATCTTATCCTAGTGTCTAAACTCTTCTCCATGGCTGGACCCGCAAATAATATTCCTTTACGTGCTAAGGGGTATCTAGAGAGTGGGATAGGTTTAATAACTACCCTAACCCTAACGCGTACCCTAACCCTATCCCCTACCGTAACCCTAACACGTACCCTAATCCTAACCCGTACCCTAAACCGAGCCCTAACCCTAACACTAACTCTAACCCTAACCCTAACCCATACCCTACGCCGTACCCGAAGCCCTCACCGAACCCGTACCCTAAGCCGTACCCTAAGCCTAACCCTAAGCCTAACCCTAACCCTAGGCTACCCTTGACTGCTTTTGCCTCCAATAGATTTCCTAAGCACTAGTGTTTTAAGGAACAGCTTAAAAAGAGAATCCTAATGTGATTTCTTTATAATGGGTGTGTTCCTTATCTTATCCTAGTGTGTAAACTCTTCTCCATGGCTGGACCTCCAAATAATATTCCTTTACGTGCTAAGGGGTATCTAGAGAGTGGGTTAGGTTTAATAACTACCCTAACACTAATGCGTACCCTAACCCTAACCCCTACCCTATCGCTAACACGTACCCTAATCCTAACCAATACCCTAAACCGAGCCCTAACCGTAACACTAACCCTAACCCTAACCCTAACCCATACCCTACGCCGCACCCGAAGCACTCCCCGAACCCGTACCCTAAGCCGTACCCTAAGCCTAACCCCAAGCCTAACCCTAACCCTTGGTTACCCTTGACTGCTTCTGCCTCCAATAGATTTCCTAAGCACTAGTGTTTTAAGGAACAGCTTAAAAAGAGAATCCTAATGTGATTTCTTTATAATGGGAGTGTTCCTTATCTTATCCAAGTGTCTAAACTCTTCTCCATGGCTGGACCTCCAAATAACATTCCTTTACGTGCTAAGGGGTATCTAGAGAGTGGGTTAGGTTTAATAACTACCCTAACACTAACGCGTACCCTAACCCTAAACCCTACCCTATCCCTAACACGTACCCTAATCCTAACCAATACCCTATACCGAGCCCTAACCCTAACACTAACCCTAACCCTAACCTTAACCCATACCCTACGCCGTACCAGAAGCCCTCCCCGAACCCGTACCCTAAGCCGTACCCTAAGCCTAACCCTAAGCCTTACCCTAACCCTAGGCTACCCTTGACTGCTTCTGCCTCCAATAGATTTCCTAAGCACTAGTGTTTTAAGGAACAGCTTAAAAAGAGAATCCTAATGTGATTTCTTTATAATGGGTGTGTTCCTTATCTTATCCTAGTGTCTAAACTCTTCTCCATGGCTGGACCTCCAAATAATATTCCTTTAGGTGCTAAGGGGTATCAAGAGAGTGGGATAGCTTTAATAACTACCCTAACACTAACGCGTAACCTAACCCTAACCCCTACCCTAACCATAACACGTACCCTAATCCTAACCAATACCCTAAACCGAGCCCTAACCCTAACACTAACCCTAACCCTAACCCTAACCCATACCCTACGCCGTACCCGAAGCCCTCCCCGAACCCGTACCCTAAGCCGTACCCTAAGCCGTACCCTAAGCCTAACCCTAACCCTAGGCTACCCTTGACTGCTTCTGCCTCCAATAGACTTCCTAAGCACTAGTGTTTTAAGGAACAGCTTAAAAAGAGAATCCTATTGTGATTTCTTTATAATGGGTGTGTTCCTTATCTTATCCTAGTGTCTAAACTCTTCTCCATGGGTGGACCCCCAAATAATATTCCTTTACGTGCTAAGGTGTATCTAGAGAGTGGGATAGGTTTAATAACTACCCTAACCCTAACGCGTACCCTAACCCTAACCCCTACCCTAACCCTAACATGTACCCTAATCCTAACCCGTACCTTAAACCTAGCCCTAACCCTAACACTAACCCTAACCCTAACCCTAACCCATACCCTACGCCGTACCCGAAGCCCTCACCGAACCCGTACCCTAAGCCGTACCCTAAGCCTAACCCTAAGCCTAACCCTAACCCTAACAAGAATCCTATTGTGATTGTGTATCTAGAGAGTGGGATAGGTTTAATAACTACCCTAACCCTAACGCGTACCCTAACCCTAACCCCTACCCTAACCCTAACATGTACCCTAATCCTAACCCGTACCTTAAACTAGCCCTAACCCTAACACTAACCCTAACCCTAACCCTAACCCATACCCTACGCCGTACCAATAACTACCCTAACACTAACGCGTACCCTAACCCTAACCCCTACCCTATCGCTAACACGTACCCTAATCCTAACCAATACCCTAAACCGAGCCCTAACCCTAACACTAACCCTAACCCTAACCCTAACCCATACCCTACGCCGTACCAGAAGCCCTCCCCGAACCCGTACCCTAAGCCGTACCCTAAGCCTAACCCTAAGCCTAACCCTAAACCTAGGCTACCCTTGAATGCTTCTGCCTCCAATAGATTTCCTAAGCACTAGTGTTTTAAGGAACAGCTTAAAAAGAGAATCCTAATGTGATTTGTTTATAATGGGTGTGTTCCTTATCTTATCCTAGTGTCTAAATTCTTCTCCATGGCTGGACCTCCAAATAATATTCCTTTACGTGCTAAGGGGTATCTAGAGAGTGGGATAGCTTTAATAACTACCCTAACACTAACGCGTACCCTAACCCTAACCCCTACCCTAACCCTAACACGTACCCTAATCCTAACCAATACCCTAAACCGAGCCCTAACCCTAACACTAACCCTAACCCTAACCCATACCCTACGCCGTACCCGAAGCCATCCCCGAACCCGTACCCTAAGCCGTACCCTAAGCCTAACCCTAACCCTAGGCTACCCTTGACTGCTTCTGCCTCCAATAGAATTCCTAAGCACTAGTGTTTTAAGGAACAGCTTAAAAAGAGAATCCTATTGTGATTTCTTTATAATGGGTGTGTTCCTTATCTTATCCTAGTGTCTAAACTCTTCTCCATGGGTGGACCCCCAAATAATATTCCTTTACGTGCTAAGGTGTATCTAGAGAGTGGGATAGGTTTAATAACTACCCTAACCCTAACGCGTACCCTAACCCTAACCCCTACCCTAACCCTAACATGTACCCTAATCCTAACCCGTACCTTAAACCGAGCCCTAACCCTAACACTAACCCTAACCCTAATCCTAACCCATACCCTACGCCGTACCCGAAGCCCTCACCGAACCCGTACCCTAAGCCGTACCCTAAGCCTAACCCTAACCCTAGGCTACCCTTGACTGCTTCTGCCTCCAATAGATTTCCTAAGCACTAGTGTTTTAAGGAACAGCTTAAAAAGAGAATCCTATTGTGATTTCTTTATAATGGGTGTGTTCCTTATCTTATCCTAGTGTCTAAACTCTTCTCCATGGCTGGACCCCCAAATAATATTCCTTTACGTGCTAAGGTGTATCTAGAGAGTGGGATTGGTTTAATAACTAACCGAACCCTAACGCGTACCCTAACCCTAACACCTACCCTAAACCTAACATGTACCCTAATCCTAACCCGTACCCTAAACCGAGCCCTAACCCTAACACTAACCCTAACCCTAACCCTAACCCATACCCTACGCCGTACCCAAAGCCCTCCCCGAACCCGTACCCTAAACCGTACCCTAAGCCGTACCCTAAGCCTAACCCTAACCCTAGGCTACCCTTGACTGCTTCTTCCTCCAATAGATTTCCTAAGCACTAGTGTTTTAAGGAACAGCTTAAAAAGAGAATCCTAATGTGATTTCTTTATAATGGGTGTGTTCCTTATCTTATCCTAGTGTCTAAACTCTTCTCCATGGCTGGACCCCCAAATAATATTCCTTTACGTGCTAAGGGGTATCTAGAGAGTGGGATAGGTTTAATAACTACCCTAACCCTAACGCGTACCCTAACCCTATCCCCTACCCTAACCCTAACTCGTACCCTAATCCTAACCCGTAACCTAAAACGAGCCCTAACCCTAACACTAACCCTAACCCTAACCCTAACCCATACCCTACGCCGTACCCGAAGCCCTCACCGAACCCGTACCCTAAGCCGTACCCTAAGCCTAACCCTAAGCCTAACCCTAAACCTAGGCTACCCTTGACTGCTTCTGCCTCCAATAGATTTCATAAGCACTAGTGTTTTAAGGAACAGCTTAAAAAGAGAATCCTAATGTGATTTCTTTATAATGGGTGTGTTCCTTATCTTATCCTAGTGTCTAAACTCTTCTCCATGGCTGGACCCCCAAATAATATTCCTTTACGTGCTAAGGGGTATCTAGAGAGTGGGATAGCTTTAATAACTACCCTAACACTAACGCGTACCCTAACCCTAACCCCTACCCTAACCCTAACACGTACCCTAATCCTAACCAATACCCTAAACCGAGCCCTAACCCTAACACTAACCCTAACCCTAACCCTAACCCATACCCTACGCCGTACCCGAAGCCATCCCTGAACCCGTACCCTAAGCCGTACCCTAAGCCGTACCCTAAGCCTAACCCTAACCCTAGGCTACCCTTGACTGCTTCTGCCTCCAATAGATTTCCTAAGCACTAGTGTTTTAAGGAACACCTTAAAAAGAGAATCCTAATGTGATTTCTTTACAATGGGTGTGTTCCTTATCTTATCCTAGTGTCTAAACTCTTCTCCATGGCTGGACCTCCAAATAATATTCCTTTACGTGCTAAGGGGTATCTAGAGACTGGGATAGGTTTAATAACTACCCAAACACTAACGCGTACCCTAACCCTAACCCCTACCCTAACCCTAACACGTACCCTAATCCTAACCAATACCCTAAACCGAGCCCTAACCCTAACACTAACCCTAACCGTAACCCTAACCCATACCCTACGCCGTACCCGAAGCCCTCCCCGAACCGGTACCCTACACCGTACCCTAAGCCGTACCCTAAGCCTAACCCTAACCCTAGGCTACCCTTGACTGCTTCTGCCTCCAATAGATTTTCTAAGCACTAGTGTTTTAAGGAACAGCTTAAAAAGAGAATCCTAATGTGATTTCTTTATAATGGGTGTGTTCCTTATCTTATCCTAGTGTCTAAACTCTTCTCCATGGCTGAACCTCCAAATAATATTCCTTTACGTGCTAAGGGGTATCTAGAGAGTGGGTTAGGTTTAATAACTACCCTAACACTAACGCGTACCCTAACCCTAAACCCTACCCTAACCCTAACACGTACCCTAATCCTAACCAATACCCTATACCGAGCCCTAACCATAACACTAACCCTAACCCTAACCCTAACCCATACCCTACGCCGTACCAGAAGCCCTCCCCGAACCCGTACCCTAAGCCGTACCCTAAGCCTAACCCTAAGCCTAACCCTAACCCTAGGCTACCCTTGAATGCTTCTGCCTCCAATAGATTTCCTAAGCACTAGTGTTTTAAGGAACAGCTTAAAGAGAGAATCCTAATGTGATTTCTTTATAATGGGTGTGTTCCTTATCTTATCCTAGTGTCTAAACTCTTCTCCATGGCTGGACCTCCAAATAATATTCCTTTACGTGCTAAGGGGTATCTAGAGACTGGGATAGGTTTAATAACTACCCTAACACTAACGCGTACCCTAACCCTAACCCCTACCCTAACCCTAACACGTACCCTAATCCTAACCAATACCCTAAACCGAGCCCTAACCCTAACACTAACCCTAACCCTAACCCTAACCCATACCCTACGCCGTACCCGAAGCCCTCCCCGAACCGGTACCCTAAGCCGTACCCTAAGCCGTACCCTAAGCCTAACCCTAACCCTAGGCTACCCTTGACTGCTTCTGCCTGCAATAGATTTTCTAAGCACTAGTGTTTTAAGGAACAGCTTAAAAAGAGAATCCTAATGTGATTTCTTTATAATGGGTGTGTTCCTTATCTTATCCTAGTGTCTAAACTCTTCTCCATGGCTGGACCTCCAAATAATATTCCTTTACGTGCTAAGGGGTATCTAGAGAGTGGGGTAGGTTTAATAACTACCCTAACACTAACGCGTACCCTAACCCTAAACCCTACCCTAACCCTAACACGTACCCTAATCCTAACCAATACCCTATACCGAGCCCTAACCCTAACACTAACCCTAACCCTAACCCTAACCCATACCCTACGCCGTACCAGAAGCCCTCCACGAACCCGTACCCTAAGCCGTACCCTAAGCCTAACCCTAAGCCTTACCCTAACCCTAGGCTACCCTTGACTACTTCTGCCTCCAATAGATTTCCTAAGCACTAGTGTTTTAAGGAACAGCTTAAAAAGAGAATCCTAATGTGATTTCTTTACAATGGGTGTGTTCCTTATCTTATCCTAGTGTCTAAACTCTTCTCCATGGCTGGACCTCCAAATAATATTCCTTTAGGTGCTAAGGGGTATCAAGAGAGTGGGATAGCTTTAATAACTACCCTAACACTAACGCGTAACCTAACCCTAACCCCTACCCTAACCATAACACGTACCCTAATCCTAACCAATACCCTAAACCGAGCCCTAACCCTAACACTAACCCTAAACCTAACCCTAACCCATACCCTACGCCGTACCCGAAGCCCTCCCCGAATCCGTACCCTAAGCCGTACCCTAAGCCGTACCCTAAGCCTAGGCTACCCTTGACTGCTTCTGCCTCCAATAGATTTCCTAAGCACTAGTGTTTTAAGGAACAGCTTAAAAAGAGAATCCTAATGTGATTTCTTTATAATGGGTGTGTTCCTTATCTTATCCTAGTGTCTAAACTCTTCTCCATGGCTGGACCTCCAAATAATATTCCTTTACGTGCTAAGGGGTATCTAGAGAGTGGGTTAGGTTTAATAACTACCCTAACACTAACGCGTACCCTAACCCTAACCCCTACCCTATCGCTAACACGTACCCTAATCCTAACCAATACCCTAAATCGAGCCCTAAACCTAACACTAACCCTAACCCTAACCCTAACCCATACCCTACGCCGTACCAGAAGCCCTCCCCGAACCCGTACCCTAAGCCGTACCCTAAGCCTAACCCTAAGCCTAACCCTAAACCTAGGCTACCCTTGAATGCTTCTGCCTCCAATAGATTTCCTAAGCACTAGTGTTTTAAGGAACAGCTTAAAAAGAGAATCCTAATGTGATTTGTTTATAATGGGTGTGTTCCTTATCTTATCCTAGTGTCTAAATTCTTCTCCATGGCTGGACCTCCAAATAATATTCCTTTACGTGGTAAGGGGTATCTAGAGAGTGGGATAGCTTTAATAACTACCCTAACACTAACGCGTACCCTAACCCTAACCCCTACCCTAAGCATAACACGTACCCTAATCCTAACCAATACCCTAAACCGAGCCCTAACCCTAACACTAACCCTAACCCTAACCCTAACCCATACCCTACGGCGTACCCGAAGCCATCCCCGAACCCGTACCCAACCCGTACCCTAAGCCTAACCCTAACCCTAGGCTACCCTTGACTGCTTCTGCCTCCAATAGATTTCCTAAGCACTAGTGTTTTAAGGAACAGCTTAAAAAGAGAATCCTAATGTGATTTCTTTATAATGGGTGTGTTCCTTATCTTATCCTAGTGTCTAAACTCTTCTCCATGGCTGGACCTCCAAATAATATTCCTTTGCGTGCTAAGGGGTATCTAGAGATTGGGATAGGTTTAATAACTACCCTAACACTAACGCGTACCCTAACCCTAATCCCTACCCTAACCCTAACACGTACCCTAATCCTAACCAATACCCTAAGCCGAGCCCTAACCCTAACACTAACCCTAACCCTAACCCTAACCCATACCCTAAGCCGTACCCGAAGCCCTCCCCAAACCCGTACCCTAAGCCGTACCCTAAGCCTAACCCTAAGCCTAACCCTAACGCTAGGCTACCCTTGACTGCTTCTGCCTCCAATAGATTTCCTAAGCATTAGTGTTTTAAGGAACAGCTTAAAAAGAGAATCCTAATGTGATTTCTTTATAATGGGTGTGTTCCTTATCTTATCCTAGTGTCTAAATTCTTCTCCATGGCTGGACCTCCAAATAATATTCCTTTACGTGCTAAGGGGTATCTAGAGAGTGGGATAGCTTTAATAACTACCCTAACACTAACGCGTACCCTAACCCTAACCCCTACCCTAACCCTAACACGTACCCTAATCCTAACCAATACCCTAAACCGAGCCCTAACCCTAACACTAACCCTAACCCTAACCCATACCCTACGCCGTACCCGAAGCCATCCCCGAACCCGTACCCTAAGCCGTACCCTAAGCCTAACCCTAACCCTAGGCTACCCTTGACTGCTTCTGCCTCCAATAGAATTCCTAAGCACTAGTGTTTTAAGGAACAGCTTAAAAAGAGAATCCTATTGTGATTTCTTTATAATGGGTGTGTTCCTTATCTTATCCTAGTGTCTAAACTCTTCTCCATGGGTGGACCCCCAAATAATATTCCTTTACGTGCTAAGGTGTATCTAGAGAGTGGGATAGGTTTAATAACTACCCTAACCCTAACGCGTACCCTAACCCTAACCCCTACCCTAACCCTAACATGTACCCTAATCCTAACCCGTACCTTAAACCGAGCCCTAACCCTAACACTAACCCTAACCCTAATCCTAACCCATACCCTACGCCGTACCCGAAGCCCTCACCGAACCCGTACCCTAAGCCGTACCCTAAGCCTAACCCTAACCCTAGGCTACCCTTGACTGCTTCTGCCTCCAATAGATTTCCTAAGCACTAGTGTTTTAAGGAACAGCTTAAAAAGAGAATCCTATTGTGATTTCTTTATAATGGGTGTGTTCCTTATCTTATCCTAGTGTCTAAACTCTTCTCCATGGCTGGACCCCCAAATAATATTCCTTTACGTGCTAAGGTGTATCTAGAGAGTGGGATTGGTTTAATAACTAACCGAACCCTAACGCGTACCCTAACCCTAACACCTACCCTAAACCTAACATGTACCCTAATCCTAACCCGTACCCTAAACCGAGCCCTAACCCTAACACTAACCCTAACCCTAACCCTAACCCATACCCTACGCCGTACCCAAAGCCCTCCCCGAACCCGTACCCTAAACCGTACCCTAAGCCGTACCCTAAGCCTAACCCTAACCCTAGGCTACCCTTGACTGCTTCTTCCTCCAATAGATTTCCTAAGCACTAGTGTTTTAAGGAACAGCTTAAAAAGAGAATCCTAATGTGATTTCTTTATAATGGGTGTGTTCCTTATCTTATCCTAGTGTCTAAACTCTTCTCCATGGCTGGACCCCCAAATAATATTCCTTTACGTGCTAAGGGGTATCTAGAGAGTGGGATAGGTTTAATAACTACCCTAACCCTAACGCGTACCCTAACCCTATCCCCTACCCTAACCCTAACTCGTACCCTAATCCTAACCCGTAACCTAAAACGAGCCCTAACCCTAACACTAACCCTAACCCTAACCCTAACCCATACCCTACGCCGTACCCGAAGCCCTCACCGAACCCGTACCCTAAGCCGTACCCTAAGCCTAACCCTAAGCCTAACCCTAAACCTAGGCTACCCTTGACTGCTTCTGCCTCCAATAGATTTCATAAGCACTAGTGTTTTAAGGAACAGCTTAAAAAGAGAATCCTAATGTGATTTCTTTATAATGGGTGTGTTCCTTATCTTATCCTAGTGTCTAAACTCTTCTCCATGGCTGGACCCCCAAATAATATTCCTTTACGTGCTAAGGGGTATCTAGAGAGTGGGATAGCTTTAATAACTACCCTAACACTAACGCGTACCCTAACCCTAACCCCTACCCTAACCCTAACACGTACCCTAATCCTAACCAATACCCTAAACCGAGCCCTAACCCTAACACTAACCCTAACCCTAACCCTAACCCATACCCTACGCCGTACCCGAAGCCATCCCTGAACCCGTACCCTAAGCCGTACCCTAAGCCGTACCCTAAGCCTAACCCTAACCCTAGGCTACCCTTGACTGCTTCTGCCTCCAATAGATTTCCTAAGCACTAGTGTTTTAAGGAACACCTTAAAAAGAGAATCCTAATGTGATTTCTTTACAATGGGTGTGTTCCTTATCTTATCCTAGTGTCTAAACTCTTCTCCATGGCTGGACCTCCAAATAATATTCCTTTACGTGCTAAGGGGTATCTAGAGACTGGGATAGGTTTAATAACTACCCAAACACTAACGCGTACCCTAACCCTAACCCCTACCCTAACCCTAACACGTACCCTAATCCTAACCAATACCCTAAACCGAGCCCTAACCCTAACACTAACCCTAACCGTAACCCTAACCCATACCCTACGCCGTACCCGAAGCCCTCCCCGAACCGGTACCCTACACCGTACCCTAAGCCGTACCCTAAGCCTAACCCTAACCCTAGGCTACCCTTGACTGCTTCTGCCTCCAATAGATTTTCTAAGCACTAGTGTTTTAAGGAACAGCTTAAAAAGAGAATCCTAATGTGATTTCTTTATAATGGGTGTGTTCCTTATCTTATCCTAGTGTCTAAACTCTTCTCCATGGCTGAACCTCCAAATAATATTCCTTTACGTGCTAAGGGGTATCTAGAGAGTGGGTTAGGTTTAATAACTACCCTAACACTAACGCGTACCCTAACCCTAAACCCTACCCTAACCCTAACACGTACCCTAATCCTAACCAATACCCTATACCGAGCCCTAACCATAACACTAACCCTAACCCTAACCCTAACCCATACCCTACGCCGTACCAGAAGCCCTCCCCGAACCCGTACCCTAAGCCGTACCCTAAGCCTAACCCTAAGCCTAACCCTAACCCTAGGCTACCCTTGAATGCTTCTGCCTCCAATAGATTTCCTAAGCACTAGTGTTTTAAGGAACAGCTTAAAGAGAGAATCCTAATGTGATTTCTTTATAATGGGTGTGTTCCTTATCTTATCCTAGTGTCTAAACTCTTCTCCATGGCTGGACCTCCAAATAATATTCCTTTACGTGCTAAGGGGTATCTAGAGACTGGGATAGGTTTAATAACTACCCTAACACTAACGCGTACCCTAACCCTAACCCCTACCCTAACCCTAACACGTACCCTAATCCTAACCAATACCCTAAACCGAGCCCTAACCCTAACACTAACCCTAACCCTAACCCTAACCCATACCCTACGCCGTACCCGAAGCCCTCCCCGAACCGGTACCCTAAGCCGTACCCTAAGCCGTACCCTAAGCCTAACCCTAACCCTAGGCTACCCTTGACTGCTTCTGCCTGCAATAGATTTTCTAAGCACTAGTGTTTTAAGGAACAGCTTAAAAAGAGAATCCTAATGTGATTTCTTTATAATGGGTGTGTTCCTTATCTTATCCTAGTGTCTAAACTCTTCTCCATGGCTGGACCTCCAAATAATATTCCTTTACGTGCTAAGGGGTATCTAGAGAGTGGGGTAGGTTTAATAACTACCCTAACACTAACGCGTACCCTAACCCTAAACCCTACCCTAACCCTAACACGTACCCTAATCCTAACCAATACCCTATACCGAGCCCTAACCCTAACACTAACCCTAACCCTAACCCTAACCCATACCCTACGCCGTACCAGAAGCCCTCCACGAACCCGTACCCTAAGCCGTACCCTAAGCCTAACCCTAAGCCTTACCCTAACCCTAGGCTACCCTTGACTACTTCTGCCTCCAATAGATTTCCTAAGCACTAGTGTTTTAAGGAACAGCTTAAAAAGAGAATCCTAATGTGATTTCTTTACAATGGGTGTGTTCCTTATCTTATCCTAGTGTCTAAACTCTTCTCCATGGCTGGACCTCCAAATAATATTCCTTTAGGTGCTAAGGGGTATCAAGAGAGTGGGATAGCTTTAATAACTACCCTAACACTAACGCGTAACCTAACCCTAACCCCTACCCTAACCATAACACGTACCCTAATCCTAACCAATACCCTAAACCGAGCCCTAACCCTAACACTAACCCTAAACCTAACCCTAACCCATACCCTACGCCGTACCCGAAGCCCTCCCCGAATCCGTACCCTAAGCCGTACCCTAAGCCGTACCCTAAGCCTAGGCTACCCTTGACTGCTTCTGCCTCCAATAGATTTCCTAAGCACTAGTGTTTTAAGGAACAGCTTAAAAAGAGAATCCTAATGTGATTTCTTTATAATGGGTGTGTTCCTTATCTTATCCTAGTGTCTAAACTCTTCTCCATGGCTGGACCTCCAAATAATATTCCTTTACGTGCTAAGGGGTATCTAGAGAGTGGGTTAGGTTTAATAACTACCCTAACACTAACGCGTACCCTAACCCTAACCCCTACCCTATCGCTAACACGTACCCTAATCCTAACCAATACCCTAAATCGAGCCCTAAACCTAACACTAACCCTAACCCTAACCCTAACCCATACCCTACGCCGTACCAGAAGCCCTCCCCGAACCCGTACCCTAAGCCGTACCCTAAGCCTAACCCTAAGCCTAACCCTAAACCTAGGCTACCCTTGAATGCTTCTGCCTCCAATAGATTTCCTAAGCACTAGTGTTTTAAGGAACAGCTTAAAAAGAGAATCCTAATGTGATTTGTTTATAATGGGTGTGTTCCTTATCTTATCCTAGTGTCTAAATTCTTCTCCATGGCTGGACCTCCAAATAATATTCCTTTACGTGGTAAGGGGTATCTAGAGAGTGGGATAGCTTTAATAACTACCCTAACACTAACGCGTACCCTAACCCTAACCCCTACCCTAAGCATAACACGTACCCTAATCCTAACCAATACCCTAAACCGAGCCCTAACCCTAACACTAACCCTAACCCTAACCCTAACCCATACCCTACGGCGTACCCGAAGCCATCCCCGAACCCGTACCCAACCCGTACCCTAAGCCTAACCCTAACCCTAGGCTACCCTTGACTGCTTCTGCCTCCAATAGATTTCCTAAGCACTAGTGTTTTAAGGAACAGCTTAAAAAGAGAATCCTAATGTGATTTCTTTATAATGGGTGTGTTCCTTATCTTATCCTAGTGTCTAAACTCTTCTCCATGGCTGGACCTCCAAATAATATTCCTTTGCGTGCTAAGGGGTATCTAGAGATTGGGATAGGTTTAATAACTACCCTAACACTAACGCGTACCCTAACCCTAATCCCTACCCTAACCCTAACACGTACCCTAATCCTAACCAATACCCTAAGCCGAGCCCTAACCCTAACACTAACCCTAACCCTAACCCTAACCCATACCCTAAGCCGTACCCGAAGCCCTCCCCAAACCCGTACCCTAAGCCGTACCCTAAGCCGTACCCTAAGCCTAACCCTAACGCTAGGCTACCCTTGACTGCTTCTGCCTCCAATAGATTTCCTAAGCATTAGTGTTTTAAGGAACAGCTTAAAAAGAGAATCCTAATGTGATTTCTTTATAATGGGTGTGTTCCTTATCTTATCCTAGTGTCTAAACTCTTCTCCATGGCTGGACCTCCAAATAATATTCCTTTACGTGCTAAGGGGTATCTAGAGACTGGGATAGGTTTAATAACTACCCTAACACTAACGCGTACCCTAACCCTAACCCCTACCCTAACCCTAACACGTACCCTAATCCTAACCAATACCCTAAACCGAGCCCTAACCCTAACACTAACCCTAACCTTAACCCTAACCCATACCCTACGCCGTACCCGAAGCCCTCCCCGAACCGGTACCCTAAGCCGTACCCTAAGCCGTACCCTAAGCCTAACCCTAACCCTAGGCTACCCTTGACTGCTTCTGCCTCCAATAGATTTTCTAAGCACTAGTGTTTTAAGGAACAGCTTAAAAAGAGAATCCTAATGTGATTTCTTTATAATGGGTGTGTTCCTTATCTTATCCTAGTGTCTAAACTCTTCTCCATGGCTGGACCTCCAAATAATATTCCTTTACGTGCTAAGGGGTATCAAGAGAGTGGGATAGCTTTAATAACTACCCTAACACTAACGCGTAACCTAACCCTAACCCCTACCCTAACCATAACACGTACCCTAATCCTAACCAATACCCTAAACCGAGCCCTAACCCTAACACTAACCCTAACCCTAACCCTAACCCATACCCTACGCCGTACCCGAAGCCCTCCCCGAACCCGTACCCTAAGCCGTACCCTAAGCCTAACCCTAACCCTAGGCTACCCTTGACTGCTTCTGCCTCCAATAGACTTCCTAAGCACTAGTGTTTTAAGGAACAGCTTAAAAAGAGAATCCTAATGTGATTTGTTTATAATGGGTGTGTTCCTTATCTTATCCTAGTGTCTAAACTCTTCTCCATGGGTGGACCCCCAAATAATATTCCTTTACGTGCTAAGGTGTATCTAGAGAGTGGGATAGGTTTAATAACTACCCTAACCCTAACGCGTACCCTAACCCTAACCCCTACCCTAACCCTAACATGTACCCTAATCCTAACCCGTACCTTAAACCGAGCCCTAACCCTAACACTAACCCTAACCCTAATCCTAACCCATACCCTACGCCGTACCCGAAGCCCTCACCGAACCCGTACCCTAAGCCGTACCCTAAGCCTAACCCTAACCCTAGGCTACCCTTGACTGCTTCTGCCTCCAATAGATTTCCTAAGCACTAGTGTTTTAAGGAACAGCTTAAAAAGAGAATCCTATTGTGATTTCTTTATAATGGGTGTGTTCCTTATCTTATCCTAGTGTCTAAACTCTTCTCCATGGCTGGACCCCCAAATAATATTCCTTTACGTGCTAAGGTGTATCTAGAGAGTGGGATAGGTTTAATAACTAACCGAACCCTAACGCGTACCCTAACCCTAACACCTACCCTAAACCTAACATGTACCCTAATCCTAACCCGTACCCTAAACCGAGCCCTAACCCTAACACTAACCCTAACCCTAACCCTAACCCATACCCTACGCCGTACCCAAAGCCCTCCCCGAACCCGTACCCTAAACCGTACCCTAAGCCGTACCCTAAGCCTAACCCTAACCCTAGGCTACCCTTGACTGCTTCTTCCTCCAATAGATTTCCTAAGCACTAGTGTTTTAAGGAACAGCTTAAAAAGAGAATCCTAATGTGATTTCTTTATAATGGGTGTGTTCCTTATCTTATCCTAGTGTCTAAACTCTTCTCCATGGCTGGACCCCCAAATAATATTCCTTTACGTGCTAAGGGGTATCTAGAGAGTGGGATAGGTTTAATAACTACCCTAACCCTAACGCGTACCCTAACCCTATCCCCTACCCTAACCCTAACTCGTACCCTAATCCTAACCCGTAACCTAAAACGAGCCCTAACCCTAACACTAACCCTAACCCTAACCCTAACCCATACCCTACGCCGTACCCGAAGCCCTCACCGAACCCGTACCCTAAGCCGTACCCTAAGCCTAACCCTAAGCCTAACCCTAAACCTAGGCTACCCTTGACTGCTTCTGCCTCCAATAGATTTCATAAGCACTAGTGTTTTAAGGAACAGCTTAAAAAGAGAATCCTAATGTGATTTCTTTATAATGGGTGTGTTCCTTATCTTATCCTAGTGTCTAAACTCTTCTCCATGGCTGGACCCCCAAATAATATTCCTTTACGTGCTAAGGGGTATCTAGAGAGTGGGATAGCTTTAATAACTACCCTAACACTAACGCGTATCCTAACCCTAACCCCTACCCTAACCCTAACACGTACCCTAATCCTAACCAATACCCTAAGCCGACCCCTAACCCTAACACTAACCCTAACCCTAACCCTAACCCATACCCTAAGCCGTACACGAAGCCCTCCCCAAACCCGTACCCTAAGCCGTACCCTAAGCCGTACCCTAAGCCTAACCCTAACCCTAGGCTACCCTTGACTGCTTCTGCCTCCAATAGATTTCCTAAGCACTAGTGTTTTAAGGAACAGCTTAAAAAGAGAATCCTAATGTGATTTCTTTATAATGGGTGTGTTCCTTATCTTATCCTAGTGTCTAAACTCTTCTCCATGGCTGGACCTCCAAATAATATTCCTTTACGTGCTAAGGGGTATCTGGAGACTGGGATAGGTTTAATAACTACCCTAACACTAACGCGTACCCTAACCCTAACCCCTACCCTAACCCTAACACGTACCCTAATCCTAACCAATACCCTAAACCGAGCCCTAACCCTAACACTAACCCTAACCCTAACCCTAACCCATACCCTACGCCGTACCCGAAGCCCTCCCCGAACCGGTACCCTAAGCCGTACCCTAAGCCGTACCCTAAGCCTAACCCTAACCCTAGGCTACCCTTGACTGCTTCTGCCTCCAATAGATTTTCTAAGCACTAGTGTTTTAAGGAACAGCTTAAAAAGAGAATCCTAATGTGATTTCTTTATAATGGGTGTGTTCCTTATCTTATCCTAGTGTCTAAACTCTTCTCCATGGCTGGACCTCCAAATAATATTCCTTTACGTGCTAAGGGGTATCTAGAGATTGGGATAGGTTTAATAAATACGCTAACACTAACGCGTACCCTAACCCTAACCCCTACCCTAACCCTAACACGTACCCTAATCCTAACCAATACCCTAAGCCGAGCCCTAACCCTAACACTAACCCTAACCCTAACCCTAACCCATACCCTAAGCCGTACCCGAAGCCCTCCCCAAACCCGTACCCTAAGCCGTACCCTAAGCCGTACCCTAAGCCTAACCCTAACCCTAGGCTACCCTTGACTGCTTCTGCCTCCAATAGATTTCCTAAGCACTAGTGTTTTAAGGAACAGCTTAAAAACAGAATCCTAATGTGATTTCTTTATAATGGGTCTGTTCCTTATCTTATCCTAGTGTCTAAACTCTTCTCCATGGCTGGACCCCCAAATAATATTCCTTTACGTGCTAAGGTGTATCTAGAGAGTGGGATAGGTTTAATAACTACCCTAACCCTAACGTGTACCCTAACCCTAACCCCTACCCTAACCCTAACATGTACCCTAAACCTATCCCGTACCCTAAACCGAGCCCTAACCCTAACACTAACCCTAACCCTAACCCTAACCCATACCCTACCCCGTACCCAAAGCCTTCCCCGAACCCGTACCCTAAGCCGTACCCTAAGCCGTACCCTAAGCCTAACCCTAACCCTAGGCTACCCTTGACTGCTTCTTCCTCCAATAGATTTCCTAAGCACTAGTGTTTTAAGGAACAGCTTAAAAAGAGAATCCTAATGTGATTTCTTTATAATGGGTGTGTTCCTTATCTTATCCTAGTGTCTAAACTCTTCTCCATGGCTGGACCCGCAAATAATATTCCTTTACGTGCTAAGGGGTATCTAGAGAGTGGGATAGGTTTAATAACTACCCTAACCCTAACGCGTACCCTAACCCTATCCCCTACCATAACCCTAACACGTACCCTAATCCTAACCCGTACCCTAAACCGAGCCCTAACCCTAACACTAACTCTAACCCTAACCCTAACCCATACCCTACGCCGTACCCGAAGCCCTCACCGAACCCGTACCCTAAGCCGTACCCTAAGCCTAACCCTAAGCCTAACCCTAACCCTAGGCTACCCTTGACTGCTTTTGCCTCCAATAGATTTCCTAAGCACTAGTGTTTTAAGGAACAGCTTAAAAAGAGAATCCTAATGTGATTTCTTTATAATGGGTGTGTTCCTTATCTTATCCTAGTGTCTAAACTCTTCTCCATGGCTGGACCTCCAAATAATATTCCTTTACGTGCTAAGGGGTATCTACAGAGTGGGATAGGTTTAATAACTACCCTAACACTAACGCGTACCCTAACCCTAACCCCTACCCTAACACTAACACGTACCCTAATCCTAACCAATACCCTAAACCGAGCCCTAACCCTAACACTAACCCTAACCCTAACCCTAACCCATACCCTACGCCGTACCCGAAGCCCTCCCCGAACCCGTACCCTAAGCCGTGCCCTAAGCCGTACCCTAAGCCTAACCCTAACCCTAGGCTACCCTTGACTGCTTCTGCCTCCAATAGATTTCCTAAGCACTAGTGTTTTAAGGAACAGCTTAAAAAGAGAATCCTAATGTGATTTCTTTATAATGGGTGTGTTCCTTATCTTATCCTAGTGTGTAAACTCTTCTCCATGGCTGGACCTCCAAATAATATTCCTTTACGTGCTAAGGGGTATCTAGAGAGTGGGTTAGGTTTAATAACTACCCTAACACTAATGCGTACCCTAACCCTAACCCCTACCCTATCGCTAACACGTACCCTAATCCTAACCAATACCCTAAACCGAGCCCTAACCGTAACACTAACCCTAACCCTAACCCTAACCCATACCCTACGCCGCACCCGAAGCACTCCCCGAACCCGTACCCTAAGCCGTACCCTAAGCCTAACCCCAAGCCTAACCCTAACCCTTGGTTACCCTTGACTGCTTCTGCCTCCAATAGCTTTCCTAAGCACTAGTGTTTTAAGGAACAGCTTAAAAAGAGAATCCTAATGTGATTTCTTTATAATGGGTGTGTTCCTTATCTTATCCTAGTGTCTAAACTCTTCTCCATGGCTGGACCCCAAAATAATATTCCTTTACGTGCTAAGGTGTATCTAGAGAGTGGGATAGGTTTAATAACTACCCTAACCCTAACGCGTACCCTAACCCTAACCCCTACCCTAACCCTAACATGTACCCTAATCCTATCCCGTACCCTAAACCGAGCCCTAACCCTAACACTAACCCTAACCCTAACCCTAACCCATACCCTACGCCGTACCCAAAGCCCTCCCCGAACCCGTACCCTAAGCCGTACCCTAAGCCGTACCCTAAGCCTAACCCATACCCTAGGCTACCCTTGACTGCTTCTTCCTCCAATAGATTTCCTAAGCACTAGTGTTTTAAGGAACAGCTTAAAAAGAGAATCGTAATGTGATTTCTTTATAATGGGTGTGTTCCTTATCTTATCCTAGTGTCTAAACTCTTCTCCATGGCTGGACCTCCAAATAATATTCCTTTATGTGCTAAGGGGTATCTAGAGAGTGGGATAGGTTTAATAACTACCCTAACACTAATGCGTACCCTAACCCTAACCCCTACCCTATCGCTAACACGTACCCTAATCCTAACCAATACCCTAAACCGAGCCCTAACCCTAACACTAACCCTAACCCTAAACCTAACCCATACCCTACGCCGTACCAGAAGCCCTCCCCGAACCCGTACCCTAAGCCGTACCCTAAGCCTAACCCTAAGCCTAACCCTAAACGTAGGCTACCCTTGAATGCTTCTGCCTCCAATAGATTTCCTAAGCAGTAGTGTTTTAAGGAACAGCTTAAAAAGAGAATGCTAATGTGATTTCTTTATAATGGGTGTGTTCCTTATCTTATCCTAGTGTCTAAATTCTTCTCCATGGCTGGACCTCCAAATAATATTCCTTTACGTGCTAAGGGGTATCTAGAGAGTGGGATAGCTTTAATAACTACCCTAACACTAACGCGTACCCTAACCCTAACCCCTACCCTAACCCTAACACGTACCCTAATCCTAACCAATACCCTAAACCTTGCCCTAACCCTAACACTAACCCTAACCCTAACCCTAACCCATACCCTACGCCGTACCCGAAGCCATCCCCGAACCCGTACTCTAAGCCGTACCCTAAGCCGTACCCTAAGCCTAACCCTACCCCTAGGCTACCCTTGACTGCTTCTGCCTCCAATAGATTTCCTAAGCACTAGTGTTTTAAGGAACAGCTTAAAAAGAGAATCCTAATGTGATTTCTTTACAATGGGTGTGTTCCGTATCTTATCCTAGTGTCTAAACTCTTCTCCATGGCTGGACCTCCAAATAATATTCCTTTACGTGCTAAGGGGTATCTAGAGACTGGGATAGGTTTAATAACTACACTAACACTAACGCGTACCCTAACCCTAACCCCTACCCTAACCCTAACACGTACCCTAATCCTAACCAATACCCTAAACCGAGCCCTAACCCTAACACTAACCCTAACCCTAACCCTAACCCATACCCTACGCCGTACCCGAAGCCATCCCCGAACCCGTACCCTAAGCCGTACCCTAAGCCGTACCCTAAGCCTAACCCTAACCCTAGGCTACCCTTGACTGCTTCTGCCTCCAATAGATTTCCTAAGCACTAGTGTTTTATGGAACAGCTTAAAAAGAGAATCCTAATGTGATTTCTTCATAATGGGTGTGTTCCTTATCTTATCCTAGTGTCTAAACTCTTCTCCATGGCTGGACCCCCAAATAATATTCCTTTACGTGCTAAGGGGTATCTAGAGAGTGGGATAGCTTTAATAACTACCCTAACACTAATGCGTACCCTAACCCTAACCCCTACCCTAACCCTAACACGTACCCTAATCCTAACCAATACCCTAAACCGAGCCCTAACCCTAACACTAACCCTAACCCTAACCCTAACCCATACCCTACGCCGTACCTGAAGCCATCCCCGAACCCGTACCCTAAGCCGTACCCTAAGCCGTACCCTAAGCCTAACCCTAACCCTTGGCTACCCTTGACTGCTTCTGCCTCCAATAGATTTCCTAAGCACTAGTGTTTTAAGGAACATCTTAAAAAGAGAATCCTATTGTGATTTCTTTATAATGGGTGTGTTCCTTATCTTATCCTAGTGTCTAAACTCTTCTCCATGGCTGAACCTCCAAATAATATTCCTTTACGTGTTAAGGGGTATCTAGAGAGTGGGTTAGGTTTAATAACTACCCTAACACTAACGCGTACCCTAACCCTAAACCCTACCCTAACCCTAACACGTACCCTAATCCTAACCAATACCCTATACCGAGCCCTAACCATAACACTAACCCTAACACTAACCCTAAACCATACCCTACGCCGTACCAGAAGCCCTCCCCGAATCCGTACCCTAAGCCGTACCCTAAGCCTAACCCTAAGCCTAACCCTAACCCTAGGCTACCCTTGGATGCTTCTGCCTCCAATAGATTTCCTAAGCACTAGTGTTTTAAGGAACAGCTTAAAAAGAGAATCCTAATGTGATTTCTTTATAATGGGTGTGTTCCTTATCTTATCCTAGTGTCTAAACTCTTCTCCATGGCTGGACCTCCAAATAATATTCCTTTATGTGCTAAGGGGTATCTAGAGAGTGGGATAGGTTTAATAACTACCCTAACACTAACGCGTACCCTAACCCTAACCCCTACCCTAACCATAACCCGTACCTTAATCCTAACCAATACCCTAAACCGAGCCCTAACCCTAACACTAACCCTAACCCTAACCCTAACCCATACCCTACGCCATACGCGAAGCCCTCCCCAAACACGTACCCTAAGCCATACCCTAAGCCGTACAATAACGCTAACCCTAACCCTAGGCTACCCTTGACTGCTTCTGCCTCCAATAGATTTCCTAAGCACTAGTGTTTTAAGGAACAGCTTAAAAAGAGAATCCTAATGTGATTTCTTTATAATGGGTGTGTTCCTTATCTTATCCTAGTGTCTAAACTCTTCTCCATGGCTGGACCTCCAAATAATATTCCTTTACGTGCTAAGGGGTATCTAGAGACTGGGATAGGTTTAATAACTACCCTAACACTAACGCGTACCCTAACCCTAACCCCTACCCTAACCCTAACACGTACCCTAATCCTAACCAATACCCTAAACCGAGCCCTAACCCTAACACTAACCCTAACCCTAACCCTAACCCATACCCTACGCCGTACCCGAAGCCCTCCCCGAACCGGTACCCTAAGCCGTACCCTAAGCCTAACCCTAACCCTAGGCTACCCTTGACTGCTTCTGCCTCCAATAGATTTTCTAAGCACTAGTGTTTTAAGGAACAGCTTAAAAAGAGAATCCTAATGTGATTTCTTTATAATGGGTGTGTTCCTTATCTTATCCTAGTGTCTAAACTCTTCTCCATGGCTGGACCTCCAAATAATATTCCTTTACGTGCTAAGGGGTATCTAGAGATTGGGATAGGTTTAATAAATACCCTAACACTAACGCGTACCCTAACCCTAACCCATACCCTAACCCTAACACGTACCCTAATCCTAACCAATACCCTAAGCCGAGCCCTAAACCTAACACTAACCCTAACCCTAACCCTAACCCATACCCTAAGCCGTACCCGAAGCCCTCCCCAAACCCGTACCCTAAGCCGTACCCTAAGCCGTACCCTAAGCCTAACCCTAACCCTAGGCTACCCTTGACTGCTTCTGCCTCCAATAGATTTCCTAAGCACTAGTGTTTTAAGGAACAGCTTAAAAACAGAATCCTAATGTGATTTCTTTATAATGGGTCTGTTCCTTATCTTATCCTAGTGTCTAAACTCTTCTCCATGGCTGGAACTCCAAATAATATTCCTTTACGTGCTAAGCGGTATCTAGAGAGTGGGATAGGTTTAATAACTTCCCTAACACTAACGCGTACCCTAACCCTAACCCCTACCCTAACACTAACACGTACCCTAATCCTAAACGATACCCTAAACCGAGCCCTAACCCTAACACTAACCCTAACCCTAACCCTAACCCATACCCTACGCCGTACCCGAAGCACTCCCCGAACCCGTACCCTAAACCGTACCCTAAGCCTAACCCCAAGCCTAACCCTAACCCTTGGTTACCCTTGACTGCTTCTGCCTCCAATAGCTTTCCTAAGCACTAGTGTTTTAAGGAACAGCTTAAAAAGAGAATCCTAATATGATTTCTTTATAATGGGTGTGTTCCTTATCTTATCCTAGTGTCTAAACTCTTCTCCATGGCTGGACCCCCAAATAATATTCCTTTACGTGCTAAGGTGTATCTAGAGAGTGGGATAGGTTTAATAACTACCCTAACCCTAACGCGTACCCTAACCCTAACCCCTACCCTAACCCTAACATGTACCCTAAACCTATCCCGTACCCTAAACCGAGCCCTAACCCTAACACTAACCCTAACCCTAACCCTAACCCATACCCTACCCCGTACCCGAAGCCTTCCCCGAACCCGTACCCTAAGCCGAACCCTAAGCCGTACCCTAAGCCTAACCCTAACCCTAGGCTACCCTTGACTGCTTCTTCCTCCAATAGATTTCCTAAGCACTAGTGTTTTAAGGAACAGCTTAAAAAGAGAATCCTAATGTGATTTCTTTATAATGGGTGTGTTCCTTATCTTATCCTAGTGTCTAAACTCTTCTCCATGGCTGGACCCGCAAATAATATTCCTTTACGTGCTAAGGGGTATCTAGAGAGTGGGATAGGTTTAATAACTACCCTAACCCTAACGCGTACCCTAACCCTATCCCCTACCGTAACCCTAACACGTACCCTAATCCTAACCCGTACCCTAAACCGAGCCCTAACCCTAACACTAACTCTAACCCTAACCCTAACCCATACCCTACGCCGTACCCGAAGCCCTCACCGAACCCGTACCCTAAGCCGTACCCTAAGCCTAACCCTAAGCCTAACCCTAACCCTAGGCTACCCTTGACTGCTTTTGCCTCCAATAGATTTCCTAAGCACTAGTGTTTTAAGGAACAGCTTAAAAAGAGAATCCTAATGTGATTTCTTTATAATGGGTGTGTTCCTTATCTTATCCTAGTGTCTAAACTCTTCTCCATGGCTGGACCTCCAAATAATATTCCTTTACGTGCTAAGGGGTATCTACAGAGTGGGATAGGTTTAATAACTACCCTAACACTAACGCGTACCCTAACCCTAACCCCTACCCTAACACTAACACGTACCCTAATCCTAACCAATACCCTAAACCGAGCCCTAACCCTAACACTAACCCTAACCCTAACCCTAACCCATACCCTACGCCGTACCCGAAGCCCTCCCCGAACCCGTACCCTAAGCCGTGCCCTAAGCCGTACCCTAAGCCTAACCCTAACCCTAGGCTACCCTTGACTGCTTCTGCCTCCAATAGATTTCCTAAGCAATAGTGTTTTAAGGAACAGCTTAAAAAGAGAATCCTAATGTGATTTCTTTATAATGGGTGTGTTCCTTATCTTATCCTAGTGTGTAAACTCTTCTCCATGGCTGGACCTCCAAATAATATTCCTTTACGTGCTAAGGGGTATCTAGAGAGTGGGTTAGGTTTAATAACTACCCTAACACTAATGCGTACCCTAACCCTAACCCCTACCCTATCGCTAACACGTACCCTAATCCTAACCAATACCCTAAACCGAGCCCTAACCGTAACACTAACCCTAACCCTAACCCTAACCCATACCCTACGCCGCACCCGAAGCACTCCCCGAACCCGTACCCTAAGCCGTACCCTAAGCCTAACCCCAAGCCTAACCCTAACCCTTGGTTACCCTTGACTGCTTCTGCCTCCAATAGATTTCCTAAGCACTAGTGTTTTAAGGAACAGCTTAAAAAGAGAATCCTAATGTGATTTCTTTATAATGGGAGTGTTCCTTATCTTATCCAAGTGTCTAAACTCTTCTCCATGGCTGGACCTCCAAATAACATTCCTTTACGTGCTAAGGGGTATCTAGAGAGTGGGTTAGGTTTAATAACTACCCTAACACTAACGCGTACCCTAACCCTAAACCCTACCCTATCCCTAACACGTACCCTAATCCTAACCAATACCCTATACCGAGCCCTAACCCTAACACTAACCCTAACCCTAACCTTAACCCATACCCTACGCCGTACCAGAAGCCCTCCCCGAACCCGTACCCTAAGCCGTACCCTAAGCCTAACCCTAAGCCTTACCCTAACCCTAGGCTACCCTTGACTGCTTCTGCCTCCAATAGATTTCCTAAGCACTAGTGTTTTAAGGAACAGCTTAAAAAGAGAATCCTAATGTGATTTCTTTATAATGGGTGTGTTCCTTATCTTATCCTAGTGTCTAAACTCTTCTCCATGGCTGGACCTCCAAATAATATTCCTTTAGGTGCTAAGGGGTATCAAGAGAGTGGGATAGCTTTAATAACTACCCTAACACTAACGCGTAACCTAACCCTAACCCCTACCCTAACCATAACACGTACCCTAATCCTAACCAATACCCTAAACCGAGCCCTAACCCTAACACTAACCCTAACCCTAACCCTAACCCATACCCTACGCCGTACCCGAAGCCCTCCCCGAACCCGTACCCTAAGCCGTACCCTAAGCCGTACCCTAAGCCTAACCCTAACCCTAGGCTACCCTTGACTACTTCTGCCTCCAATAGACTTCCTAAGCACTAGTGTTTTAAGGAACAGCTTAAAAAGAGAATCCTATTGTGATTTCTTTATAATGGGTGTGTTCCTTATCTTATCCTAGTGTCTAAACTCTTCTCCATGGGTGGACCCCCAAATAATATTCCTTTACGTGCTAAGGTGTATCTAGAGAGTGGGATAGGTTTAATAACTACCCTAACCCTAACGCGTACCCTAACCCTAACCCCTACCCTAACCCTAACATGTACCCTAATCCTAACCCGTACCTTAAACCTAGCCCTAACCCTAACACTAACCCTAACCCTAACCCTAACCCATACCCTACGCCGTACCCGAAGCCCTCACCGAACCCGTACCCTAAGCCGTACCCTAAGCCTAACCCTAACCCTAGGCTACCCTTGACTGCTTCTGCCTCCAATAGATTTCCTAAGCACTAGTGTTTTAAGGAACAGCTTAAAAAGAGAATCCTAATGTGATTTCTTTATAATGGGTGTGTTCCTTATTTTATCCTAGTGTCTAAACTCTTCTCCATGGCTGGACCTCCAAATAATATTCCTTTACGTGCTAAGGGGTATCTAGAGAGTGGGTTAGGTTTAATAACTACCCTAACACTAACGCGTACCCTAACCCTAACCCCTACCCTATCGCTAACACGTACCCTAATCCTAACCAATACCCTAAACCGAGCCCTAACCCTAACACTAACCCTAACCCTAACCCTAACCCATACCCTACGCCGTACCAGAAGCCCTCCCCGAACCCGTACCCTAAGCCGTACCCTAAGCCTAACCCTAAGCCTAACCCTAAACCTAGGCTACCCTTGAATGCTTCTGCCTCCAATAGATTTCCTAAGCACTAGTGTTTTAAGGAACAGCTTAAAAAGAGAATCCTAATGTGATTTGTTTATAAAGGGTGTGTTCCTTATCTTATCCTAGTGTCTAAATTCTTCTCCATGGCTGGACCTCCAAATAATATTCCTTTACGTGCTAAGGGGTATCTAGAGAGTGGGATAGCTTTAATAACTACCCTAACACTAACGCGTACCCTAACCCTAACCCCTACCCTAACCCTAACACGTACCCTAATCCTAACCAATACCCTAAACCGAGCCCTAACCCTAACACTAACCCTAACCCTAACCCATACCCTACGCCGTACCCGAAGCCATCCCCGAACCCGTACCCTAAGCCGTACCCTAAGCCTAACCCTAACCCTAGGCTACCCTTGACTGCTTCTGCCTCCAATAGAATTCCTAAGCACTAGTGTTTTAAGGAACAGCTTAAAAAGAGAATCCTATTGTGATTTCTTTATAATGGGTGTGTTCCTTATCTTATCCTAGTGTCTAAACTCTTCTCCATGGGTGGACCCCCAAATAATATTCCTTTACGTGCTAAGGTGTATCTAGAGAGTGGGATAGGTTTAATAACTACCCTAACCCTAACGCGTACCCTAACCCTAACCCCTACCCTAACCCTAACATGTACCCTAATCCTAACCCGTACCTTAAACCGAGCCCTAACCCTAACACTAACCCTAACCCTAATCCTAACCCATACCCTACGCCGTACCCGAAGCCCTCACCGAACCCGTACCCTAAGCCGTACCCTAAGCCTAACCCTAACCCTAGGCTACCCTTGACTGCTTCTGCCTCCAATAGATTTCCTAAGCACTAGTGTTTTAAGGAACAGCTTAAAAAGAGAATCCTATTGTGATTTCTTTATAATGGGTGTGTTCCTTATCTTATCCTAGTGTCTAAACTCTTCTCCATGGCTGGACCCCCAAATAATATTCCTTTACGTGCTAAGGTGTATCTAGAGAGTGGGATAGGTTTAATAACTAACCGAACCCTAACGCGTACCCTAACCCTAACACCTACCCTAAACCTAACATGTACCCTAATCCTAATCCGTACCCTAAACCGAGCCCTAACCCTAACACTAACCCTAACCCTAACCCTAACCCATACCCTACGCCGTACCCAAAGCCCTCCCCGAACCCGTACCCTAAACCGTACCCTAAGCCGTACCCTAAGCCTAACCCTAACCCTAGGCTACCCTTGACTGCTTCTTCCTCCAATAGATTTCCTAAGCACTAGTGTTTTAAGGAACAGCTTAAAAAGAGAATCCTAATGTGATTTCTTTATAATGGGTGTGTTCCTTATCTTATCCTAGTGTCTAAACTCTTCTCCATGGCTGGACCCCCAAATAATATTCCTTTACGTGCTAAGGGGTATCTAGAGAGTGGGATAGGTTTAATAACTACCCTAACCCTAACGCGTACCCTAACCCTATCCCCTACCCTAACCCTAACTCGTACCCTAATCCTAACCCGTAACCTAAAACGAGCCCTAACCCTAACACTAACCCTAACCCTAACCCTAACCCATACCCTACGCCGTACCCGAAGCCCTCACCGAACCCGTACCCTAAGCCGTACCCTAAGCCTAACCCTAAGCCTAACCCTAAACCTAGGCTACCCTTGACTGCTTCTGCCTCCAATAGATTTCATAAGCACTAGTGTTTTAAGGAACAGCTTAAAAAGAGAATCCTAATGTGATTTCTTTATAATGGGTGTGTTCCTTATCTTATCCTAGTGTCTAAACTCTTCTCCATGGCTGGACCCCCAAATAATATTCCTTTACGTGCTAAGGGGTATCTAGAGAGTGGGATAGCTTTAATAACTACCCTAACACTAACGCGTACCCTAACCCTAACCCCTACCCTAACCCTAACACGTACCCTAATCCTAACCAATACCCTAAACCGAGCCCTAACCCTAACACTAACCCTAACCCTAACCCTAACCCATACCCTACGCCGTACCCGAAGCCATCCCTGAACCCGTACCCTAAGCCGTACCCTAAGCCGTACCCTAAGCCTAACCCTAACCCTAGGCTACCCTTGACTGCTTCTGCCTCCAATAGATTTCCTAAGCACTAGTGTTTTAAGGAACACCTTAAAAAGAGAATCCTAATGTGATTTCTTTACAATGGGTGTGTTCCTTATCTTATCCTAGTGTCTAAACTCTTCTCCATGGCTGGACCTCCAAATAATATTCCTTTACGTGCTAAGGGGTATCTAGAGACTGGGATAGGTTTAATAACTACCCAAACACTAACGCGTACCCTAACCCTAACCCCTACCCTAACCCTAACACGTACCCTAATCCTAACCAATACCCTAAACCGAGCCCTAACCCTAACACTAACCCTAACCGTAACCCTAACCCATACCCTACGCCGTACCCGAAGCCCTCCCCGAACCGGTACCCTACACCGTACCCTAAGCCGTACCCTAAGCCTAACCCTAACCCTAGGCTACCCTTGACTGCTTCTGCCTCCAATAGATTTTCTAAGCACTAGTGTTTTAAGGAACAGCTTAAAAAGAGAATCCTAATGTGATTTCTTTATAATGGGTGTGTTCCTTATCTTATCCTAGTGTCTAAACTCTTCTCCATGGCTGAACCTCCAAATAATATTCCTTTACGTGCTAAGGGGTATCTAGAGAGTGGGTTAGGTTTAATAACTACCCTAACACTAACGCGTACCCTAACCCTAAACCCTACCCTAACCCTAACACGTACCCTAATCCTAACCAATACCCTATACCGAGCCCTAACCATAACACTAACCCTAACCCTAACCCTAACCCATACCCTACGCCGTACCAGAAGCCCTCCCCGAACCCGTACCCTAAGACGTACCCTAAGCCTAACCCTAAGCCTAACCCTAACCCTAGGCTACCCTTGAATGCTTCTGCCTCCAATAGATTTCCTAAGCACTAGTGTTTTAAGGAACAGCTTAAAAAGAGAATCCTAATGTGATTTCTTTATAATGGGTGTGTTCCTTATCTTATCCTAGTGTCTAAACTCTTCTCCATGGCTGGACCTCCAAATAATATTCCTTTATGTGCTAAGGGGTATCTAGAGAGTGGGATAGGTTTAATAACTACCCTAACACTAACGCGTACCCTAACCCTAACCCCTACCCTAACCATAACACGTACCTTAATCCTAACCAATACCCTAAACCGAGCCCTAACCCTAACACTAACCCTAACCCTAACCCTAACCCATACCCTACCCCATACCCGAAGCCCTCCCCAAACCCGTACCCTAAGCCGTACCCTAAGCCGTACCCTAAGCCTAACCCTAACCCTAGGCTACCCTTGACTGCTTCTGCCTCCAATAGATTTCCTAAGCACTAGTGTTTTAAGGAACAGCTTAAAGAGAGAATCCTAATGTGATTTCTTTATAATGGGTGTGTTCCTTATCTTATCCTAGTGTCTAAACTCTTCTCCATGGCTGGACCTCCAAATAATATTCCTTTACGTGCTAAGGGGTATCTAGAGACTGGGATAGGTTTAATAACTACCCTAACACTAACGCGTACCCTAACCCTAACCCCTACCCTAACCCTAACACGTACCCTAATCCTAACCAATACCCTAAACCGAGCCCTAACCCTAACACTAACCCTAACCCTAACCCTAACCCATACCCTACGCCGTACCCGAAGCCCTCCCCGAACCGGTACCCTAAGCCGTACCCTAAGCCGTACCCTAAGCCTAACCCTAACCCTAGGCTACCCTTGACTGCTTCTGCCTGCAATAGATTTTCTAAGCACTAGTGTTTTAAGGAACAGCTTAAAAAGAGAATCCTAATGTGATTTCTTTATAATGGGTGTGTTCCTTATCTTATCCTAGTGTCTAAACTCTTCTCCATGGCTGGACCTCCAAATAATATTCCTTTACGTGCTAAGGGGTATCTAGAGAGTGGGGTAGGTTTAATAACTACCCTAACACTAACGCGTACCCTAACCCTAAACCCTACCCTAACCCTAACACGTACCCTAATCCTAACCAATACCCTATACCGAGCCCTAACCCTAACACTAACCCTAACCCTAACCCTAACCCATACCCTACGCCGTACCAGAAGCCCTCCACGAACCCGTACCCTAAGCCGTACCCTAAGCCTAACCCTAAGCCTTACCCTAACCCTAGGCTACCCTTGACTACTTCTGCCTCCAATAGATTTCCTAAGCACTAGTGTTTTAAGGAACAGCTTAAAAAGAGAATCCTAATGTGATTTCTTTACAATGGGTGTGTTCCTTATCTTATCCTAGTGTCTAAACTCTTCTCCATGGCTGGACCTCCAAATAATATTCCTTTAGGTGCTAAGGGGTATCAAGAGAGTGGGATAGCTTTAATAACTACCCTAACACTAACGCGTAACCTAACCCTAACCCCTACCCTAACCATAACACGTACCCTAATCCTAACCAATACCCTAAACCGAGCCCTAACCCTAACACTAACCCTAAACCTAACCCTAACCCATACCCTACGCCGTACCCGAAGCCCTCCCCGAATCCGTACCCTAAGCCGTACCCTAAGCCGTACCCTAAGCCTAGGCTACCCTTGACTGCTTCTGCCTCCAATAGATTTCCTAAGCACTAGTGTTTTAAGGAACAGCTTAAAAAGAGAATCCTAATGTGATTTCTTTATAATGGGTGTGTTCCTTATCTTATCCTAGTGTCTAAACTCTTCTCCATGGCTGGACCTCCAAATAATATTCCTTTACGTGCTAAGGGGTATCTAGAGAGTGGGTTAGGTTTAATAACTACCCTAACACTAACGCGTACCCTAACCCTAACCCCTACCCTATCGCTAACACGTACCCTAATCCTAACCAATACCCTAAATCGAGCCCTAACCCTAACACTAACCCTAACCCTAACCCTAACCCATACCCTACGCCGTACCAGAAGCCCTCCCCGAACCCGTACCCTAAGCCGTACCCTAAGCCTAACCCTAAGCCTAACCCTAAACCTAGGCTACCCTTGAATGCTTCTGCCTCCAATAGATTTCCTAAGCACTAGTGTTTTAAGGAACAGCTTAAAAAGAGAATCCTAATGTGATTTGTTTATAATGGGTGTGTTCCTTATCTTATCCTAGTGTCTAAATTCTTCTCCATGGCTGGACCTCCAAATAATATTCCTTTACGTGGGAAGGGGTATCTAGAGAGTGGGATAGCTTTAATAACTACCCTAACACTAACGCGTACCCTAACCCTAACCCCTACCCTAAGCATAACACGTACCCTAATCCTAACCAATACCCTAAACCGAGCCCTAACCCTAACACTAACCCTAACCCTAACCCTAACCCATACCCTACGGCGTACCCGAAGCCATCCCCGAACCCGTACCCAACCCGTACCCTAAGCCTAACCCTAACCCTAGGCTACCCTTGACTGCTTCTGCCTCCAATAGATTTCCTAAGCACTAGTGTTTTAAGGAACAGCTTAAAAAGAGAATCCTAATGTGATTTCTTTATAATGGGTGTGTTCCTTATCTTATCCTAGTGTCTAAACTCTTCTCCATGGCTGGACCTCCAAATAATATTCCTTTGCGTGCTAAGGGGTATCTAGAGATTGGGATAGGTTTAATAACTACCCTAACACTAACGCGTACCCTAACCCTAATCCCTACCCTAACCCTAACACGTACCCTAATCCTAACCAATACCCTAAGCCGAGCCCTAACCCTAACACTAACCCTAACCCTAACCCTAACCCATACCCTAAGCCGTACCCGAAGCCCTCCCCAAACCCGTACCCTAAGCCGTACCCTAAGCCGTACCCTAAGCCTAACCCTAACGCTAGGCTACCCTTGACTGCTTCTGCCTCCAATAGATTTCCTAAGCATTAGTGTTTTAAGGAACAGCTTAAAAAGAGAATCCTAATGTGATTTCTTTATAATGGGTGTGTTCCTTATCTTATCCTAGTGTCTAAACTCTTCTCCATGGCTGGACCTCCAAATAATATTCCTTTACGTGCTAAGGGGTATCTAGAGACTGGGATAGGTTTAATAACTACCCTAACACTAACGCGTACCCTAACCCTAACCCCTACCCTAACCCTAACACGTACCCTAATCCTAACCAATACCCTAAACCGAGCCCTAACCCTAACACTAACCCTAACCTTAACCCTAACCCATACCCTACGCCGTACCCGAAGCCCTCCCCGAACCGGTACCCTAAGCCGTACCCTAAGCCGTACCCTAAGCCTAACCCTAACCCTAGGCTACCCTTGACTGCTTCTGCCTCCAATAGATTTTCTAAGCACTAGTGTTTTAAGGAACAGCTTAAAAAGAGAATCCTAATGTGATTTCTTTATAATGGGTGTGTTCCTTATCTTATCCTAGTGTCTAAACTCTTCTCCATGGCTGGACCTCCAAATAATATTCCTTTACGTGCTAAGGGGTATCAAGAGAGTGGGATAGCTTTAATAACTACCCTAACACTAACGCGTAACCTAACCCTAACCCCTACCCTAACCATAACACGTACCCTAATCCTAACCAATACCCTAAACCGAGCCCTAACCCTAACACTAACCCTAACCCTAACCCTAACCCATACCCTACGCCGTACCCGAAGCCCTCCCCGAACCCGTACCCTAAGCCGTACCCTAAGCCGTACCCTAAGCCTAACCCTAACCCTAGGCTACCCTTGACTGCTTCTGCCTCCAATAGACTTCCTAAGCACTAGTGTTTTAAGGAACAGCTTAAAAAGAGAATCCTATTGTGATTTCTTTATAATGGGTGTGTTCCTTATCTTATCCTAGTGTCTAAACTCTTCTCCATGGCTGGACCCCCAAATAATATTCCTTTACGTGCTAAGGTGTATCTAGAGAGTGGGATAGGTTTAATAACTACCCTAACCCTAATGCGTACCCTAACCCTAACCCCTACCCTAACCCTAACATGTACCCTAATCCTAACCCGTACCTTAAACCTAGCCCTAACCCTAACACTAACCCTAACCCTAACCCTAACCCATACCCTACACCGTACCCGAAGCCCTCACCGAACCCGTACCCTAAGCCGTACCCTAAGCCTAACCCTAACCCTAGGCTACCCTTGACTGCTTCTGCCTCCAATAGATTTCCTAAGCACTAGTGTTTTAAGGAACAGCTTAAAAAGAGAATCCTAATGTGATTTCTTTATAATGGGTGTGTTCCTTATTTTATCCTAGTGTCTAAACTCTTCTCCATGGCTGGACCTCCAAATAATATTCCTTTACGTGCTAAGGGGTATCTAGAGAGTGGGTTAGGTTTAATAACTACCCTAACACTAACGCGTACCCTAACCCTAACCCCTACCCTATCGCTAACACGTACCCTAATCCTAACCAATACCCTAAACCGAGCCCTAACCCTAACACTAACCCTAACCCTAACCCTAACCCATACCCTACGCCGTACCAGAAGCCCTCCCCGAACCCGTACCCTAAGCCGTACCCTAAGCCTAACCCTAAGCCTAACCCTAAACCTAGGCTACCCTTGAATGCTTCTGCCTCCAATAGATTTCCTAAGCACTAGTGTTTTAAGGAACAGCTTAAAAAGAGAATCCTAATGTGATTTGTTTATAATGGGTGTGTTCCTTATCTTATCCTAGTGTCTAAATTCTTCTCCATGGCTGGACCTCCAAATAATATTCCTTTACGTGCTAAGGGGTATCTAGAGAGTGGGATAGCTTTAATAACTACCCTAACACTAACGCGTACCCTAACCCTAACCCCTACCCTAACCCTAACACGTACCCTAATCCTAACCAATACCCTAAACCGAGCCCTAACCCTAACACTAACCCTAACCCTAACCCATACCCTACGCCGTACCCGAAGCCATCCCCGAACCCGTACCCTAAGCCGTACCCTAAGCCTAACCCTAACCCTAGGCTACCCTTGACTGCTTCTGCCTCCAATAGATTTCCTAAGCACTAGTGTTTTAAGGAACAGCTTAAAAAGAGAATCCTATTGTGATTTCTTTATAATGGGTGTGTTCCTTATCTTATCCTAGTGTCTAAACTCTTCTCCATGGCTGGACCCCCAAATAATATTCCTTTACGTGCTAAGTTGTATCTAGAGAGTGGGATAGGTTTAATAACTAACCGAACCCTAACGCGTACCCTAACCCTAACACCTACCCTAAACCTAACATGTACCCTAATCCTAACCCGTACCCTAAACCGAGCCCTAACCCTAACACTAACTCTAACCCTAACCCTAACCCATACCCTACGCCGTACCCGAAGCCCTCACCGAACCCGTACCCTAAGCCGTACCCTAAGCCTAACCCTAAGCCTAACCCTAAACCTAGGCTACCCTTGACTGCTTCTGCCTCCAATAGATTTCATAAGCACTAGTGTTTTAAGGAACAGCTTAAAAAGAGAATCCTAATGTGATTTCTTTATAATGGGTGTGTTCCTTATCTTATCCTAGTGTCTAAACTCTTCTCCATGGCTGGACCCCCAAATAATATTCCTTTACGTGCTAAGGGGTATCTAGAGAGTGGGATAGTTTTAATAACTACCCTAACACTAACGCGTACCCTAACCCTAACCCCTACCCTAACCCTAACACGTACCCTAATCCTAACCAATACCCTAAACCGAGCCCTAACCCTAACACTAACCCTAACCCTAACCCTAACCCATACCCTACGCCGTACCCGAAGCCATCCCTGAACCCGTACCCTAAGCCGTACCCTAAGCCGTACCCTAAGCCTAACCCTAACCCTAGGCTACCCTTGACTGCTTCTGCCTCCAATAGATTTCCTAAGCACTAGTGTTTTAAGGAACACCTTAAAAAGAGAATCCTAATGTGATTTCTTTACAATGGGTGTGTTCCTTATCTTATCCTAGTGTCTAAACTCTTCTCCATGGCTGGACCTCCAAATAATATTCCTTTACGTGCTAAGGGGTATCTAGAGACTGGGATAGGTTTAATAACTACCCAAACACTAACGCGTACCCTAACCCTAACCCCTACCCTAACCCTAACACGTACCCTAATCCTAACCAATACCCTAAACCGAGCCCTAACCCTAACACTAACCCTAACCGTAACCCTAACCCATACCCTACGCCGTACCCGAAGCCCTCCCCGAACCGGTACCCTACACCGTACCCTAAGCCGTACCCTAAGCCTAACCCTAACCCTAGGCTACCCTTGACTGCTTCTGCCTCCAATAGATTTTCTAAGCACTAGTGTTTTAAGGAACAGCTTAAAAAGAGAATCCTAATGTGATTTCTTTATAATGGGTGTGTTCCTTATCTTATCCTAGTGTCTAAACTCTTCTCCATGGCTGAACCTCCAAATAATATTCCTTTACGTGCTAAGGGGTATCTAGAGAGTGGGTTAGGTTTAATAACTACCCTAACACTAACGCGTACCCTAACCCTAAACCCTACCCTAACCCTAACACGTACCCTAATCCTAACCAATACCCTATACCGAGCCCTAACCATAACACTAACCCTAACCCTAACCCTAACCCATACCCTACGCCGTACCAGAAGCCCTCCCCGAACCCGTACCCTAAGCCGTACCCTAAGCCTAACCCTAAGCCTAACCCTAACCCTAGGCTACCCTTGAATGCTTCTGCCTCCAATAGATTTCCTAAGCACTAGTGTTTTAAGGAACAGCTTAAAAAGAGAATCCTAATGTGATTTCTTTATAATGGGTGTGTTCCTTATCTTATCCTAGTGTCTAAACTCTTCTCCATGGCTGGACCTCCAAATAATATTCCTTTATGTGCTAAGGGGTATCTAGAGAGTGGGATAGGTTTAATAACTACCCTAACACTAACGCGTACCCTAACCCTAACCCCTACCCTAACCATAACACGTACCTTAATCCTAACCAATACCCTAAACCGAGCCCTAACCCTAACACTAACCCTAACCCTAACCCTAACCCATACCCTACCCCATACCCGAAGCCCTCCCCAAACCCGTACCCTAAGCCGTACCCTAAGCCGTACCCTAAGCCTAACCCTAACCCTAGGCTACCCTTGACTGCTTCTGCCTCCAATAGATTTCCTAAGCACTAGTGTTTTAAGGAACAGCTTAAAGAGAGAATCCTAATGTGATTTCTTTATAATGGGTGTGTTCCTTATCTTATCCTAGTGTCTAAACTCTTCTCCATGGCTGGACCTCCAAATAATATTCCTTTACGTGCTAAGGGGTATCTAGAGACTGGGATAGGTTTAATAACTACCCTAACACTAACGCGTACCCTAACCCTAACCCCTACCCTAACCCTAACACGTACCCTAATCCTAACCAATACCCTAAACCGAGCCCTAACCCTAACACTAACCCTAACCCTAACCCTAACCCATACCCTACGCCGTACCCGAAGCCCTCCCCGAACCGGTACCCTAAGCCGTACCCTAAGCCGTACCCTAAGCCTAACCCTAACCCTAGGCTACCCTTGACTGCTTCTGCCTGCAATAGATTTTCTAAGCACTAGTGTTTTAAGGAACAGCTTAAAAAGAGAATCCTAATGTGATTTCTTTATAATGGGTGTGTTCCTTATCTTATCCTAGTGTCTAAACTCTTCTCCATGGCTGGACCTCCAAATAATATTCCTTTACGTGCTAAGGGGTATCTAGAGAGTGGGGTAGGTTTAATAACTACCCTAACACTAACGCGTACCCTAACCCTAAACCCTACCCTAACCCTAACACGTACCCTAATCCTAACCAATACCCTATACCGAGCCCTAACCCTAACACTAACCCTAACCCTAACCCTAACCCATACCCTACGCCGTACCAGAAGCCCTCCACGAACCCGTACCCTAAGCCGTACCCTAAGCCTAACCCTAAGCCTTACCCTAACCCTAGGCTACCCTTGACTGCTTCTGCCTCCAATAGATTTCCTAAGCACTAGTGTTTTAAGGAACAGCTTAAAAAGAGAATCCTAATGTGATTTCTTTATAATGGGTGTGTTCCTTATCTTATCCTAGTGTCTAAACTCTTCTCCATGGCTGGACCTCCAAATAATATTCCTTTAGGTGCTAAGGGGTATCAAGAGAGTGGGATAGCTTTAATAACTACCCTAACACTAACGCGTAACCTAACCCTAACCCCTACCCTAACCATAACACGTACCCTAATCCTAACCAATACCCTAAACCGAGCCCTAACCCTAACACTAACCCTAAACCTAACCCTACCCCATACCCTACGCCGTACCCGAAGCCCTCCCCGAATCCGTACCCTAAGCCGTACCCTAAGCCGTACCCTAAGCCTAGGCTACCCTTGACTGCTTCTGCCTCCAATAGATTTCCTAAGCACTAGTGTTTTAAGGAACAGCTTAAAAAGAGAATCCTAATGTGATTTCTTTATAATGGGTGTGTTCCTTATCTTATCCTAGTGTCTAAACTCTTCTCCATGGCTGGACCTCCAAATAATATTCCTTTACGTGCTAAGGGGTATCTAGAGAGTGGGTTAGGTTTAATAACTACCCTAACACTAACGCGTACCCTAACCCTAACCCCTACCCTATCGCTAACACGTACCCTAATCCTAACCAATACCCTAAATCGAGCCCTAACCCTAACACTAACCCTAACCCTAACCCTAACCCATACCCTACGCCGTACCAGAAGCCCTCCCCGAACCCGTACCCTAAGCCGTACCCTAAGCCTAACCCTAAGCCTAACCCTAAACCTAGGCTACCCTTGAATGCTTCTGCCTCCAATAGATTTCCTAAGCACTAGTGTTTTAAGGAACAGCTTAAAAAGAGAATCCTAATGTGATTTGTTTATAATGGGTGTGTTCCTTATCTTATCCTAGTGTCTAAATTCTTCTCCATGGCTGGACCTCCAAATAATATTCCTTTACGTGGTAAGGGGTATCTAGAGAGTGGGATAGCTTTAATAACTACCCTAACACTAACGCGTACCCTAACCCTAACCCCTACCCTAACCATAACACGTACCCTAATCCTAACCAATACCCTAAACCGAGCCCTAACCCTAACACTAACCCTAACCCTAACCCTAACCCATACCCTACGGCGTACCCGAAGCCATCCCCGAACCCGTACCCAACCCGTACCCTAAGCCTAACCCTAACCCTAGGCTACCCTTGACTGCTTCTGCCTCCAATAGATTTCCTAAGCACTAGTGTTTTAAGGAACAGCTTAAAAAGAGAATCCTAATGTGATTTCTTTATAATGGGTGTGTTCCTTATCTTATCCTAGTGTCTAAACTCTTCTCCATGGCTGGACCTCCAAATAATATTCCTTTGCGTGCTAAGGGGTATCTAGAGATTGGGATAGGTTTAATAACTACCCTAACACTAACGCGTACCCTAACCCTAACCCCTACCCTAACCATAACACGTACCCTAATCCTAACCAATACCCTAAACCGAGCCCTAACCCTAACACTAACCCTAACCCTAACCCTAACCCATACCCTACCCCATACCCGAAGCCCTCCCCAAACCCGTACCCTAAGCCGTACCCTAAGCCGTACCCTAAGCCTAACCCTAACCCTAGGCTACCCTTGACTGCTTCTGCCTCCAATAGATTTCCTAAGCACTAGTGTTTTAAGGAACAGCTTAAAGAGAGAATCCTAATGTGATTTCTTTATAATGGGTGTGTTCCTTATCTTATCCTAGTGTCTAAACTCTTCTCCATGGCTGGACCTCCAAATAATATTCCTTTACGTGCTAAGGGGCATCTAGAGACTGGGATAGGTTTAATAACTACCCTAACACTAACGCGTACCCTAACCCTAACCCCTACCCTAACCCTAACACGTACCCTAATCCTAACCAATACCCTAAACCGAGCCCTAACCCTAACACTAACCCTAACCCTAACCCTAACCCATACCCTACGCCGTACCCGAAGCCCTCCCCGAACCGGTACCCTAAGCCGTACCCTAAGCCGTACCCTAAGCCTAACCCTAACCCTAGGCTACCCTTGACTGCTTCTGCCTGCAATAGATTTTCTAAGCACTAGTGTTTTAAGGAACAGCTTAAAAAGAGAATCCTAATGTGATTTCTTTATAATGGGTGTGTTCCTTATCTTATCCTAGTGTCTAAACTCTTCTCCATGGCTGGACCTCCAAATAATATTCCTTTACGTGCTAAGGGGTATCTAGAGAGTGGGGTAGGTTTAATAACTACCCTAACACTAACGCGTACCCTAACCCTAAACCCTACCCTAACCCTAACACGTACCCTAATCCTAACCAATACCCTATACCGAGCCCTAACCCTAACACTAACCCTAACCCTAACCCTAACCCATACCCTACGCCGTACCAGAAGCCCTCCACGAACCCGTACCCTAAGCCGTACCCTAAGCCTAACCCTAAGCCTTACCCTAACCCTAGGGTACCCTTGACTACTTCTGCCTCCAATAGATTTCCTAAGCACTAGTGTTTTAAGGAACAGCTTAAAAAGAGAATCCTAATGTGATTTCTTTATAATGGGTGTGTTCCTTATCTTATCCTAGTGTCTAAACTCTTCTCCATGGCTGGACCTCCAAATAATATTCCTTTAGGTGCTAAGGGGTATCAAGAGAGTGGGATAGCTTTAATAACTACCCTAACACTAACGCGTAACCTAACCCTAACCCCTACCCTAACCATAACACGTACCCTAATCCTAACCAATACCCTAAACCGAGCCCTAACCCTAACACTAACCCTAAACCTAACCCTACCCCATACCCTACGCCGTACCCGAAGCCCTCCCCGAATCCGTACCCTAAGCCGTACCCTAAGCCGTACCCTAAGCGTAGGCTACCCTTGACTGCTTCTGCCTCCAATAGATTTCCTAAGCACTAGTGTTTTAAGGAACAGCTTAAAAAGAGAATCCTAATGTGATTTCTTTATAATGGGTGTGTTCCTTATCTTATCCTAGTGTCTAAACTCTTCTCCATGGCTGGACCTCCAAATAATATTCCTTTACGTGCTAAGGGGTATCTAGAGAGTGGGTTAGGTTTAATAACTACCCTAACACTAACGCGTACCCTAACCCTAACCCCTACCCTATCGCTAACACGTACCCTAATCCTAACCAATACCCTAAATCGAGCCCTAACCCTAACACTAACCCTAACCCTAACCCTAACCCATACCCTACGCCGTACCAGAAGCCCTCCCCGAACCCGTACCCTAAGCCGTACCCTAAGCCTAACCCTAAGCCTAACCCTAAACCTAGGCTACCCTTGAATGCTTCTGCCTCCAATAGATTTCCTAAGCACTAGTGTTTTAAGGAACAGCTTAAAAAGAGAATCCTAATGTGATTTGTTTATAATGGGTGTGTTCCTTATCTTATCCTAGTGTCTAAATTCTTCTCCATGGCTGGACCTCCAAATAATATTCCTTTACGTGGTAAGGGGTATCTAGAGAGTGGGATAGCTTTAATAACTACCCTAACACTAACGCGTACCCTAACCCTAACCCCTACCCTAACCATAACACGTACCCTAATCCTAACCAATACCCTAAACCGAGCCCTAACCCTAACACTAACCCTAACCCTAACCCTAACCCATACCCTACGGCGTACCCGAAGCCATCCCCGAACCCGTACCCAACCCGTACCCTAAGCCTAACCCTAACCCTAGGCTACCCTTGACTGCTTCTGCCTCCAATAGATTTCCTAAGCACTAGTGTTTTAAGGAACAGCTTAAAAAGAGAATCCTAATGTGATTTCTTTATAATGGGTGTGTTCCTTATCTTATCCTAGTGTCTAAACTCTTCTCCATGGCTGGACCTCCAAATAATATTCCTTTGCGTGCTAAGGGGTATCTAGAGATTGGGATAGGTTTAATAACTACCCTAACACTAACGCGTACCCTAACCCTAATCCCTACCCTAACCCTAACACGTACCCTAATCCTAACCAATACCCTAAGCCGAGCCCTAACCCTAACACTAACCCTAACCCTAACCCTAACCCATACCCTAAGCCGTACCCGAAGCCCTCCCCAAACCCGTACCCTAAGCCGTACCCTAAGCCGTACCCTAAGCCTAACCCTAACCCTAGGCTACCCTTGACTGCTTCTGCCTCCAATAGATTTTCTAAGCACTAGTGTTTTAAGGAACAGCTTAAAAAGAGAATCCTAATGTGATTTCTTTATAATGGGTGTGTTCCTTATCTTATCCTAGTGTCTAAACTCTTCTCCATGGCTGGACCTCCAAATAATATTCCTTTACGTGCTAAGGGGTATCTAGAGAGTGGGTTAGGTTTAATAACTACCCTAACACTAACGCGTACCCTAACCCTAAACCCTACCCTAACCCTAACACGTACCCTAATCCTAACCAATACCCTATACCGAGCCCTAACCCTAACACTAACCCTAACCCTAACCCTAACCCATACCGTACGCCGTACCAGAAGCCCTCCCCGAACCCGTACCCTAAGCCGTACCCTAAGCCTAACCCTAAGCCTTACCCTAACCCTAGGCTACCCTTGACTGCTTCTGCCTCCAATAGATTTCCTAAGCACTAGTGTTTTAAGGAACAGCTTAAAAAGAGAATCCTAATGTGATTTCTTTATAATGGGTGTGTTCCTTATCTTATCCTAGTGTCTAAACTCTTCTCCATGGCTGGACCTCCAAATAATATTCCTTTATGTGCTAAGGGGTATCAAGAGAGTGGGATAGCTTTAATAACTACCCTAACACTAACACGTACCCTAACCCTAACCCCTACCCTAACCATAACACGTACCCTAATCCTAACCAATACCCTAAACCGAGCCCTAACCCTAACACTAACCCTAACCCTAACCCTAACCCATACCCTACGCCGTACCCGAAGCCCTCCCCGAACCCGTACCCTAAGCCATACCCTAAGCCGTACCCTAAGCCTAAACCTAACCCTAGGCTACCCTTGACTGCTTCTGCCTCCAATAGACTTCCTAAGCACTAGTGTTTTAAGGAACAGCTTAAAAAGAGAATCCTATTGTGATTTCTTTATAATGGGTGTGTTCCTTATCTTATCCTAGTGTCTAAACTCTTCTCCATGGGTGGACCCCCAAATAATATTCCTTTACGTGCTAAGGTGTATCTAGAGAGTGGGATAGGTTTAATAACTACCCTAACTCTAACGCGTACCCTAACCCTAACCCCTACCCTAACCCTAACATGTACCCTAATCCTAACCCGTACCTTAAACCGAGCCCTAACCCTAACACTAACCCTAACCCTAACCCTAACCCATACCCTACGCCGTACCCGAAGCCCTCACCGAACCCGTACCCTAAGCCGTACCCTAAGCCTAACCCTAACCCTAGGCTACCCTTGACTGCTTCTGCCTCCAATAGATTTCCTAAGCACTAGTGTTTTAAGGAACAGCTTAAAAAGAGAATCCTAATGTGATTTCTTTATAATGGGTGTGTTCCTTATCTTATCCTAGTGTATAAACTCTTCTCCATGACTGGACCCCCAAATAATATTCCTTTACGTGCTAAGGGGTATCTAGAGAGTGGGATAGGTTTAATAACTACCCTAACCCTAACGCGTACCCTAACCCTATCCCCTACCCTAACACTAACTCGTACCCTAATCCTAACCCCTAACCTAAAACGAGCCCTAACCCTAACACTAACCCTAACCCTAACCCTAACCCATACCCTACGCCGTACCCGAAGCCCTCACCGAACCCGTACCCTAAGCCGTACCCTAAGCCTAACCCTAAGCCTAACCCTAACCCTAGGCTACCCTTGACTGCTTCTGCCTCCAATAGATTTCCTAAGCACTAGTGTTTTAAGGAACAGCTTAAAAAGAGAATCCTAATGTGATTTCTTTATTATGGGTGTGTTCCTTATCTTATCCTAGTGTCTAAACTCTTCTCCATGGCTGGACCCCCAAATAATATTCCTTTACGTGCTAAGGGGTATCTAGAGAGTGGGATAGCTTTAATAACTACCCTAACACTAACGCGTACCCTAACCCTAACCCCTACCCTAACCCTAACACGTACCCTAATCCTAACCAATACCCTAAACCGAGCCCTAACCCTAACACTAACCCTAACCCTAACCCTAACCCATACCCTACGCCGTACCCGAAGCCATCCCCGAACCCGTACCCTAAGCCGTACCCTAAGCCGTACCCTAAGCCTAACCCTAACCCTAGGCTACCCTTGACTGCTTCTGCCTCCAATAGATTTCCTAAGCACTAGTGTTTTATGGAACAGCTTAAAAAGAGAATCCTAATGTGATTTCTTCATAATGGGTGTGTTCCTTATCTTATCCTAGTGTCTAAACTCTTCTCCATGGCTGGACCCCCAAATAATATTCCTTTACGTGCTAAGGGGTATCTAGAGAGTGGGATAGCTTTAATAACTACCCTAACACTAACGCGTACCCTAACCCTAACCCCTACCCTAACCCTAACACGTACCCTAATCCTAACCAATACCCTAAACCGAGCCCTAACCCTAACACTAACCCTAACCCTAACCCTAACCCATACCCTACGCCGTACCCGAAGCCATCCCCGAACCCGTACCCTAAGCCGTACCCTAAGCCGTACCCTAAGCCTAACCCTAACCCTTGGCTACCCTTGACTGCTTCTGCCTCCAATAGATTTCCTAAGCACTAGTGTTTTAAGGAACATCTTAAAAAGAGAATCCTATTGTGATTTCTTTATAATGGGTGTGTTCCTTATCTTATCCTAGTGTCTAAACTCTTCTCCATGGCTGAACCTCCAAATAATATTCCTTTACGTGTTAAGGGGTATCTAGAGAGTGGGTTAGGTTTAATAACTACCCTAACACTAACGCGTACCCTAACCCTAAACCCTACCCTAACCCTAACACGTACCCTAATCCTAACCAATACCCTATGCCGAGCCCTAACCATAACACTAACCCTAACACTAACCCTAACCCATACCCTACGCCGTACCAGAAGCCCTCCCCGAATCCGTACCCTAAGCCGTAACCTAAGCCTAACCCTAAGCCTAACCCTAACCCTAGGCTACCCTTGGATGCTTCTGCCTCCAATAGTTTTCCTAAGCACTAGTGTTTTAAGGAACAGCTTAAAAAGAGAATCCTAATGTGATTTCTTTATAATGGGTGTGTTCCTTATCTTATCCTAGTGTCTAAACTCTTCTCCATGGCTGGACCTCCAAATAATATTCCTTTATGTGCTAAGGGGTATCTAGAGAGTGGGATAGGTTTAATAACTACCCTAACACTAACGCGTACCCTAACCCTAACCCCTACCCTAACCATAACCCGTACCTTAATCCTAACCAATACCCTAAACCGAGCCCTAACCCTAACACTAACCCTAACCCTAACCCTAACCCATACCCTACGCCATACCCGAAGCCCTCCCCAAACCCGTACCCTAAGCCATACCCTAAGCCGTACAATAACGCTAACCCTAACCCTAGGCTACCCTTGACTGCTTCTGCCTCCAATAGATTTCCTAAGCACTAGTGTTTTAAGGAACAGCTTAAAAAGAGAATCCTAATGTGATTTCTTTATAATGGGTGTGTTCCTTATCTTATCCTAATGTCTAAACTCTTCTCCATGGCTGGACCTCCAAATAATATTCCTTTACGTGCTAAGGGGTATCTAGAGACTGGGATAGGTTTAATAACTACCCTAACACTAACGCGTACCCTAACCCTAACCCCGACCCTAACCCTAACACGTACCCTAATCCTAACCAATACCCTAAACCGAGCCCTAACCCTAACACTAACCCTAACCCTAACGCTAACCCATACCCTACGCCGTACCCGAAGCCCTCCCCGAACCGGTACCCTAAGCCGTACCCTAAGCCTAATCCTAAGCCTAACCCTAACCCTAGGCTACCCTTGACTGCTTCTGCCTCCAATAGATTTCCTAAGCACTAGTGTTTTAAGGAACAGCTTAAAAAGAGAATCCTAAAGTGATTTTTTTATAATGGGTGTGTTCCTTATCTTATCCTAGTGTCTAAACTCTTCTCCATGGCTGGACCTCCAAATAATATTCCTTTACGTGCTAAAGGGTATCTAGAGAGTGGGTTAGGTTTAATAACTACCCTAACACTAACGCGTACCCTAACCCTAAACCCTACCCTATCGCTAACACGTACCCTAATCCTAACCAATACCCTAAACCGAGCCCTAACCCTAACACTAACCCTAACCCTAACCCTAACCCATACCCTACGCCGTACGAGAAGCCCTCCCCGAACCCGTACCCTAAGCCGTACCCTAAGCCTAACCCTAATCCTAACCCTAAACCTAGGCTACCCTTGAATGCTTCTGCCTCCAATAGATTTCCTAAGCACTAGTGTTTTAAGGAACAGCTTAAAAAGAGAATCCTAATGTGATTTGTTTATAATGGGTGTGTTCCTTATCTTATCCTAGTGTCTAAATTCTTCTCCATGGCTGGACCACCAAATAATATTCCTTTACGTGCTAAGGGGTATCTAGAGAGTGGGATAGCTTTAATAACTACCCTAACACTAACGCGTACCCTAACCCTAACCCCTACCCTAACCCTAACACGTACCCTAATCCTAACCAATACCCTAAACCGAGCCCTAACCCTAACACTAACCCTAACCCTAACCCTAACCCATACCCTACGCCGTACCCGAAGCCATCCCCGAACCCGTACCCTAAGCCGTACCCTAAGCCGTACCCTAAGCCTAACCCTAACCCTAGGCTACCCTTGACTGCTTCTGCCTCCAATAGATTTCCTAAGCACTAGTGTTTTAAGGAACAGCTTAAAAAGAGAATCCTAATGTGATTTCTTTATAATGGGTGTGTTCCTTATCTTATCCTAGTGTCTAAACTCTTCTCCATGGCTGGACCTCCAAATAATATTCCTTTACGTGCTAAGGGGTATCTAGAGATTGGGATAGGTTTAATAACTACCCTAACACTAACGCGTATCCTAACCCTAACCCCTACCCTAACCCTAACACGTACCCTAATCCTAACCAATACCCTAAGCCGACCCCTAACCCTAACACTAACCCTAACCCTAACCCTAACCCATACCCTAAGCCGTACACGAAGCCCTCCCCAAACCCGTACCCTAAGCCGTACCCTAAGCCGTACCCTAAGCCTAACCCTAACCCTAGGCTACCCTTGACTGCTTCTGCCTCCAATAGATTTCCTAAGCACTAGTGTTTTAAGGAACAGCTTAAAAAGAGAATCCTAATGTGACTTCTTTATAATGGGTGTGTTCCTTATCTTATCCTAGTGTCTAAACTCTTCTCCATGGCTGGACCTCCAAATAATATTCCTTTACGTGCTAAGGGGTATCTGGAGACTGGGATAGGTTTAATAACTACCCTAACACTAACGCGTACCCTAACCCTAACCCCTACCCTAACCCTAACACGTACCCTAATCCTAACCAATACCCTAAACCGAGCCCTAACCCTAACACTAACCCTAACCCTAACCCTAACCCATACCCTACGCCGTACCCGAAGCCCTCCCCAAACCGGTACCCTAAGCCGTACCCTAAGCCGTACCCTAAGCCTAACCCTAACCCTAGGCTACCCTTGACTGCTTCTGCCTCCAATAGATTTTCTAAGCACTAGTGTTTTAAGGAACAGCTTAAAAAGAGAATCCTAATGTGATTTCTTTATAATGGGTGTGTTCCTTATCTTATCCTAGTGTCTAAACTCTTCTCCATGGCTGGACCTCCAAATAATATTCCTTTACGTGCTAAGGGGTATCTAGAGATTGGGATAGGTTTAATAAATACCCTAACACTAACGCGTACCCTAACCCTAACCCCTACCCTAACCCTAACACGTACCCTAATCCTAACCAATACCCTAAGCCGAGCCCTAACCCTAACACTAACCCTAACCCTAACCCTAACCCATACCCTACGCCGTACCCGAAGCCCTCCCCGAACCCGTACCCTAAGCCGTGCCCTAAGCCGTACCCTAAGCCTAACCCTAACCCTAGGCTACCCTTGACTGCTTCTGCCTCCAATAGATTTCCTAAGCACTAGTGTTTTAAGGAACAGCTTAAAAAGAGAATCCTAATGTGATTTCTTTATAATGGGTGTGTTCCTTATCTTATCCTAGTGTCTAAACTCTTCTCCATGGCTGGACCTCCAAATAATATTCCTTTACGTGCTTAGGGGTATCTAGAGAGTGGGTTAGGTTTAATAACTACCCTAACACTAATGCGTACCCTAACCCTAACCCCTACCCTATCGCTAACACGTACCCTAATCCTAACCAATACCCTAAACCGAGCCCTAACCGTAACACTAACCCTAACCCTAACCCTAACCCATATCCTACGCCGCACCCGAAGCACTCCCCGAACCCGTACCCTAAGCCGTACCCTAAGCCTAACCCCAAGCCTAACCCTAACCCTTGGTTACCCTTGACTGCTTCTGCCTCCAATAGCTTTCCTAAGCACTAGTGTTTTAAGGAACAGCTTAAAAAGAGAATCCTAATGTGATTTCTTTATAATGGGTGTGTTCCTTATCTTATCCTAGTGTCTAAACTCTTCTCCATGGCTGGACCCCCAAATAATATTCCTTTACGTGCTAAGGTGTATCTAGAGAGTGGGATAGGTTTAATAACTACCCTAACCCTAACGCGTACCCTAACCCTAACCCCTACCCTAACCCTAACATGTACCCTAATCCTATCCCGTACCCTAAACCGAGCCCTAACCCTAACACTAACCCTAACCCTAACCCTAACCCATACCCTACGCCGTACCCAAAGCCCTCCCCGAACCCGTACCCTAAGCCGTACCCTAAGCCGTACCCTAAGCCTAACCCTAACCCTAGGCTACCCTTGACTGCTTCTTCCTCCAATAGATTTCCTAAGCACTAGTGTTTTAAGGAACAGCTTAAAAAGAGAATCGTAATGTGATTTCTTTATAATGGGTGTGTTCCTTATCTTATCCTAGTGTCTAAACTCTTCTCCATGGCTGGACCTCCAAATAATATTCCTTTATGTGCTAAGGGGTATCTAGAGAGTGGGATAGGTTTAATAACTACCCTAACACTAATGCGTACCCTAACCCTAACCCCTACCCTATCGCTAACACGTACCCTAATCCTAACCAATACCCTAAACCGAGCTCTAACCCTAACACTAACCCTAACCCTAAACCTAACCCATACCCTACGCCGTACCAGAAGCCCTCCCCGAACCCGTACCCTAAGCCGTACCCTAAGCCTAACCCTAAGCCTAACCCTAAACGTAGGCTACCCTTGAATGCTTCTGCCTCCAATAGATTTCCTAAGCAGTAGTGTTTTAAGGAACAGCTTAAAAAGAGAATGCTAATGTGATTTCTTTATAATGGGTGTGTTCCTTATCTTATCCTAGTGTCTAAATTCTTCTCCATGGCTGGACCTCCAAATAATATTCCTTTACGTGCTAAGGGGTATCTAGAGAGTGGGATAGCTTTAATAACTACCCTAACACTAACGCGTACCCTAACCCTAACCCCTACCCTAACCCTAACACGTACCCTAATCCTAACCAATACCCTAAACCTTGCCCTAACCCTAACACTAACCCTAACCCTAACCCTAACCCATACCCTACGCCGTACCCGAAGCCATCCCCGAACCCGTACTCTAAGCCGTACCCTAAGCCGTACCCTAAGCCTAACCCTAACCCTAGGCTACCCTTGACTGCTTCTGCCTCCAATAGATTTCCTAAGCACTAGTGTTTTAAGGAACAGCTTAAAAAGAGAATCCTAATGTGATTTCTTTATAATGGGTGTGTTCCTTATCTTATCCTAGTGTCTAAACTCTTCTCCATGGCTGGACATCCAAATAATATTCCTTTACGTGCTAAGGGGTATCTAGAGACTGGGATAGGTTTAATAACTACCCTAACACTAACGCGTACCCTAACCCTAACCCCGACCCTAACCCTAACACGTACCCTAATCCTAACCAATACCCTAAACCGAGCCCTAACCCTAACACTAACCCTAACCCTAATGCTAACCCATACCCTACGCCGTACCCGAAGCCCTCCCCGAACCGGTACCCTAAGCCGTACCCTAAGCCTAATCCTAAGCCTAACCCTAACCCTAGGCTACCCTTGACTGCTTCTGCCTCCAATAGATTTCCTAAGCACTAGTGTTTTAAGGAACAGCTTAAAAAGAGAATCCTAAAGTGATTTTTTTATAATGGGTGTGTTCCTTATCTTATCCTAGTGTCTAAACTCTTCTCCATGGCTGGACCTCCAAATAATATTCCTTTACGTGCTAAAGGGTATCTAGAGAGTGGGTTAGGTTTAATAACTACCCTAACACTAACGCGTACCCTAACCCTAAACCCTACCCTATCGCTAACACGTACCCTAATCCTAACCAATACCCTAAACCGAGCCCTAACCCTAACACTAACCCTAACCCTAACCCTAACCCATACCCTACACCGTACGAGAAGCCCTCCCCGAACCCGTACCCTAAGCCGTACCCTAAGCCTAACCCTAATCCTAACCCTAAACCTAGGCTACCCTTGAATGCTTCTGCCTCCAATAGATTTCCTAAGCACTAGTGTTTTAAGGAACAGCTTAAAAAGAGAATCCTAATGTGATTTGTTTATAATGGGTGTGTTCCTTATCTTATCCTAGTGTCTAAATTCTTCTCCATGGCTGGACCACCAAATAATATTCCTTTACGTGCTAAGGGCTATCTAGAGAGTGGGATAGCTTTAATAACTACCCTAACACTAACGCGTACCCTAACCCTAACCCCTACCCTAACCCTAACACGTACCCTAATCCTAACCAATACCCTAAACCGAGCCCTAACCCTAACACTAACCCTAACCCTAACCCTAACCCATACCCTACGCCGTACCCGAAGCCATCCCCGAACCCGTACCCTAAGCCGTACCCTAGGCCGTACCCTAAGCCTAACCCTAACCCTAGGCTACCCTTGACTGCTTCTGCCTCCAATAGATTTCCTAAGCACTAGTGTTTTAAGGAACAGCTTAAAAAGAGAATCCTAATGTGATTTCTTTATAATGGGTGTGTTCCTTATCTTATCCTAGTGTCTAAACTCTTCTCCATGGCTGGACCTCCAAATAATATTCCTTTACGTGCTAAGGGGTATCTAGAGATTGGGATAGGTTTAATAACTACCCTAACACTAACGCGTATCCTAACCCTAACCCCTACCCTAACCCTAACACGTACCCTAATCCTAACCAATACCCTAAGCCGACCCCTAACCCTAACACTAACCCTAACCCTAACCCTAACCCATACCCTAAGCCGTACACGAAGCCCTCCCCAAACCCGTACCCTAAGCCGTACCCTAAGCCGTACCCTAAGCCTAACCCTAACTCTAGGCTACCCTTGACTGCTTCTGCCTCCAATAGATTTCCTAAGCACTAGTGTTTTAAGGAACAGCTTAAAAAGAGAATCCTAATGTGATTTCTTTATAATGGGTGTGTTCCTTATCTTATCCTAGTGTCTAAACTCTTCTCCATGGCTGGACCTCCAAATAATATTCCTTTACGTGCTAAGGGGTATCTAGAGACTGGGATAGGTTTAATAACTACCCTAACACTAACGCGTACCCTAACCCTAACCCCTACCCTAACCCTAACACGTACCCTAATCCTAACCAATACCCTAAACCGAGCCCTAACCCTAACACTAACCCTAACCCTAACCCTAACCCATACCCTACGCCGTACACGAAGCCCTCCCCGAACCGGTACCCTAAGCCGTACCCTAAGCCGTACCCTAAGCCTAACCCTAACCCTAGGCTACCCTTGACTGCTTCTGCCTCCAATAGATTTTCTAAGCACTAGTGTTTTAAGGAACAGCTTAAAAAGAGAATCCTAATGTGATTTCTTTATAATGGGTGTGTTCCTTATCTTATCCTAGTGTCTAAACTCTTCTCCATGGCTGGACCTCCAAATAATATTCCTTTACGTGCTAAGGGGTATCTAGAGATTGGGATAGGTTTAATAAATACCCTAACACTAACGCGTACCCTAACCCTAACCCCTACCCTAACCCTAACACGTACCCTAATCCTAACCAATACCCTAAGCCGAGCCCTAACCCTAACACTAACCCTAACCCTAACCCTAACCCATACCCTAAGCCGTACCCGAAGCCCTCCCCAAACCCGTACCCTAAGCCGTACCCTAAGCCGTACCCTAAGCCTAACCCTAACCCTAGGCTACCCTTGACTGCTTCTGCCTCCAATAGATTTCCTAAGCACTAGTGTTTTAAGGAACAGCTTAAAAACAGAATCCTAATGTGATTTCTTTATAATGGGTCTGTTCCTTATCTTATCCTAGTGTCTAAACTCTTCTCCATGGCTGGAACTCCAAATAATATTCCTTTACGTGCTAAGCGGTATCTAGAGAGTGGGATAGGTTTAATAACTACCCTAACACTAACGCGTACCCTAACCCTAACCCCTACCCTAACACTAACACGTACCCTAATCCTAAACGATACCCTAAACCGAGCCCTAACCCTAACACTAACCCTAACCCTAACCCTAACCCATACCCTACGCCGTACCCGAAGCACTCCCCGAACCCGTACCCTAAGCCGTACCCTAAGCCTAACCCCAAGCCTAACCCTAACCCTTGGTTACCCTTGACTGCTTCTGCCTCCAATAGCTTTCCTAAGCACTAGTGTTTTAAGGAACAGCTTAAAAAGAGAATCCTAATGTGATTTCTTTATAATGGGTGTGTTCCTTATCTTATCCTAGTGTCTAAACTCTTCTCCATGGCTGGACCCCCAAATAATATTCCTTTACGTGCTAAGGTGTATCTAGAGAGTGGGATAGGTTTAATAACTACCCTAACCCTAACGCGTACCCTAACCCTAACCCCTACCCTAACCCTAACATGTACCCTAAACCTATCCCGTACCCTAAACCGAGCCCTAACCCTAACACTAACCCTAACCCTAACCCTAACCCATACCCTACCCCGTACCCAAAGCCTTCCCCGAACCCGTACCCTAAGCCGTACCCTAAGCCGTACCCTAAGCCTAACCCTAACCCTAGGCTACCCTTGACTGCTTCTTCCTCCAATAGATTTCCTAAGCACTAGTGTTTTAAGGAACAGCTTAAAAAGAGAATCCTAATGTGATTTCTTTATAATGGGTGTGTTCCTTATCTTATCCTAGTGTCTAAACTCTTCTCCATGGCTGGACCCGCAAATAATATTCCTTTACGTGCTAAGGGGTATCTAGAGAGTGGGATAGGTTTAATAACTACCCTAACCCTAACGCGTACCCTAACCCTATCCCCTACCGTAACCCTAACACGTACCCTAATCCTAACCCGTACCCTAAACCGAGCCCTAACCCTAACACTAACTCTAACCCTAACCCTAACCCATACCCTACGCCGTACCCGAAGCCCTCACCGAAACCGTACCCTAAGCCGTACCCTAAGCCTAACCCTAAGCCTAACCCTAACCCTAGGCTACCCTTGACTGCTTTTGCCTCCAATAGATTTCCTAAGCACTAGTGTTTTAAGGAACAGCTTAAAAAGAGAATCCTAATGTGATTTCTTTATAATGGGTGTGTTCCTTATCTTATCCTAGTGTCTAAACTCTTCTCCATGGCTGGACCTCCAAATAATATTCCTTTACGTGCTAAGGGGTATCTACAGAGTGGGATAGGTTTAATAACTACCCTAACACTAACGCGTACCCTAACCCTAACCCCTACCCTAACACTAACACGTACCCTAATCCTAACCAATACCCTAAACCGAGCCCTAACCCTAACACTAACCCTAACCCTAACCCTAACCCATACCCTACGCCGTACCCGAAGCCCTCCCCGAACCCGTACCCTAAGCCGTGCCCTAAGCCGTACCCTAAGCCTAACCCTAACCCTAGGCTACCCTTGACTGCTTCTGCCTCCAATAGATTTCCTAAGCACTAGTGTTTTAAGGAACAGCTTAAAAAGAGAATCCTAATGTGATTTCTTTATAATGGGTGTGTTCCTTATCTTATCCTAGTGTGTAAACTCTTCTCCATGGCTGGACCTCCAAATAATATTCCTTTACGTGCTAAGGGGTATCTAGAGAGTGGGTTAGGTTTAATAACTACCCTAACACTAATGCGTACCCTAACCCTAACCCCTACCCTATCGCTAACACGTACCCTAATCCTAACCAATACCCTAAACCGAGCCCTAACCGTAACACTAACCCTAACCCTAACCCTAACCCATACCCTACGCCGCACCCGAAGCACTCCCCGAACCCGTACCCTAAGCCGTACCCTAAGCCTAACCCCAAGCCTAACCCTAACCCTTGGTTACCCTTGACCGCTTCTGCCTCCAATAGCTTTCCTAAGCACTAGTGTTTTAAGGAACAGCTTAAAAAGAGAATCCTAATGTGATTTCTTTATAATGAGTGTGTTCCTTATCTTATCCTAGTGTCTAAACTCTTCTCCATGGCTGGACCCCCAAATAATATTCCTTTACGTGCTAAGGTGTATCTAGAGAGTGGGATAGGTTTAATAACTACCCTAACCCTAACGCGTACCCTAACCCTAACCCCTACCCTAACCCTAACATGTACCCTAATCCTATCCCGTACCCTAAACCGAGCCCTAACCCTAACACTAACCCTAACCCTAACCCTAACCCATACCCTACGCCGTACCCAAAGCCCTCCCCGAACCCGTACCCTAAGCCGTACCCTAAGCCGTACCCTAAGCCTAACCCTAACCCTAGGCTACCCTTGACTGCTTCTTCCTCCAATAGATTTCCTAAGCACTAGTGTTTTAAGGAACAGCTTAAAAAGAGAATCGTAATGTGATTTCTTTATAATGGGTGTGTTCCTTATCTTATCCTAGTGTCTAAACTCTTCTCCATGGCTGGACCTCCAAATAATATTCCTTTATGTGCTAAGGGGTATCTAGAGAGTGGGATAGGTTTAATAACTACCCTAACACTAATGCGTACCCTAACCCTAACCCCTACCCTATCGCTAACACTTACCCTAATCCTAACCAATACCCTAAACCGAGCCCTAACCCTAACACTAACCCTAACCCTAAACCTAACCCATACCCTACGCCGTACCAGAAGCCCTCCCCGAACCCGTACCCTAAGCCGTACCCTAAGCCTAACCCTAAGCCTAACCCTAAACGTAGGCTACCCTTGAATGCTTCTGCCTCCAATAGATTTCTTAAGCAGTAGTGTTTTAAGGAACAGCTTAAAAAGAGAATGCTAATGTGATTTCTTTATAATGGGTGTGTTCCTTATCTTATCCTAGTGTCTAAATTCTTCTCCATGGCTGGACCTCCAAATAATATTCCTTTACGTGCTAAGGGGTATCTAGAGAGTGGGATAGCTTTAATAACTACCCTAACACTAACGCGTACCCTAACCCTAACCCCTACCCTAACCCTAACACGTACCCTAATCCTAACCAATACCCTAAACCGAGCCCTAACCCTAACACTAACCCTAACCCTAACCCTAACCCATACCCTACGCCGTACCCGAAGCCATCCCCGAACCCGTACCCTAAGCCGTACCCTAAGCCGTACCCTAAGCCTAACCCTAACCCTAGGCTACCCTTGACTGCTTCTGCCTCCAATAGATTTCCTAAGCACTAGTGTTTTAAGGAACAGCTTAAAAACAGAATCCTAATGTGATTTCTTTATAATGGGTCTGTTCCTTATCTTATCCTAGTGTCTAAACTCTTCTCCATGGCTGGAACTCCAAATAATATTCCTTTACGTGCTAAGCGGTATCTAGAGAGTGGGATAGGTTTAATAACTACCCTAACACTAACGCGTACCCTAACCCTAACCCCTACCCTAACACTAACACGTACCCTAATCCTAAACGATACCCTAAACCGAGCCCTAACCCTAACACTAACCCTAACCCTAACCCTAACCCATACCCTACGCCGTACCCGAAGCACTCCCCGAACCCGTACCCTAAGCCGTACCCTAAGCCTAACCCCAAGCCTAACCCTAACCCTTGGTTACCCTTGACTGCTTCTGCCTCCAATAGCTTTCCTAAGCACTAGTGTTTTAAGGAACAGCTTAAAAAGAGAATCCTAATGTGATTTCTTTATAATGGGTGTGTTCCTTATCTTATCCTAGTGTCTAAACTCTTCTCCATGGCTGGACCCCCAAATAATATTCCTTTACGTGCTAAGGTGTATCTAGAGAGTGGGATAGGTTTAATAACTACCCTAACCCTAACGCGTACCCTAACCCTAACCCCTACCCTAACCCTAACATGTACCCTAAACCTATCCCGTACCCTAAACCGAGCCCTAACCCTAACACTAACCCTAACCCTAACCCTAACCCATACCCTACCCCGTACCCAAAGCCTTCCCCGAACCCGTACCCTAAGCCGTACCCTAAGCCGTACCCTAAGCCTAACCCTAACCCTAGGCTACCCTTGACTGCTTCTTCCTCCAATAGATTTCCTAAGCACTAGTGTTTTAAGGAACAGCTTAAAAAGAGAATCCTAATGTGATTTCTTTATAATGGGTGTGTTCCTTATCTTATCCTAGTGTCTAAACTCTTCTCCATGGCTGGACCCGCAAATAATATTCCTTTACGTGCTAAGGGGTATCTAGAGAGTGGGATAGGTTTAATAACTACCCTAACCCTAACGCGTACCCTAACCCTATCCCCTACCGTAACCCTAACACGTACCCTAATCCTAACCCGTACCCTAAACCGAGCCCTAACCCTAACACTAACTCTAACCCTAACCCTAACCCATACCCTACGCCGTACCCGAAGCCCTCACCGAACCCGTACCCTAAGCCGTACCCTAAGCCTAACCCTAAGCCTAACCCTAACCCTAGGCTACCCTTGACTGCTTTTGCCTCCAATAGATTTCCTAAGCACTAGTGTTTTAAGGAACAGCTTAAAAAGAGAATCCTAATGTGATTTCTTTATAATGGGTGTGTTCCTTATCTTATCCTAGTGTCTAAACTCTTCTCCATGGCTGGACCTCCAAATAATATTCCTTTACGTGCTAAGGGGTATCTACAGAGTGGGATAGGTTTAATAACTACCCTAACACTAACGCGTACCCTAACCCTAACCCCTACCCTAACACTAACACGTACCCTAATCCTAACCAATACCCTAAACCGAGCCCTAACCCTAACACTAACCCTAACCCTAACCCTAACCCATACCCTACGCCGTACCCGAAGCCCTCCCCGAACCCGTACCCTAAGCCGTGCCCTAAGCCGTACCCTAAGCCTAACCCTAACCCTAGGCTACCCTTGACTGCTTCTGCCTCCAATAGATTTCCTAAGCACTAGTGTTTTAAGGAACAGCTTAAAAAGAGAATCCTAATGTGATTTCTTTATAATGGGTGTGTTCCTTATCTTATCCTAGTGTGTAAACTCTTCTCCATGGCTGGACCTCCAAATAATATTCCTTTACGTGCTAAGGGGTATCTAGAGAGTGGGTTAGGTTTAATAACTACCCTAACACTAATGCGTACCCTAACCCTAACCCCTACCCTATCGCTAACACGTACCCTAATCCTAACCAATACCCTAAACCGAGCCCTAACCGTAACACTAACCCTAACCCTAACCCTAACCCATACCCTACGCCGCACCCGAAGCACTCCCCGAACCCGTACCCTAAGCCGTACCCTAAGCCTAACCCCAAGCCTAACCCTAACCCTTGGTTACCCTTGACCGCTTCTGCCTCCAATAGCTTTCCTAAGCACTAGTGTTTTAAGGAACAGCTTAAAAAGAGAATCCTAATGTGATTTCTTTATAATGAGTGTGTTCCTTATCTTATCCTAGTGTCTAAACTCTTCTCCATGGCTGGACCCCCAAATAATATTCCTTTACGTGCTAAGGTGTATCTAGAGAGTGGGATAGGTTTAATAACTACCCTAACCCTAACGCGTACCCTAACCCTAACCCCTACCCTAACCCTAACATGTACCCTAATCCTATCCCGTACCCTAAACCGAGCCCTAACCCTAACACTAACCCTAACCCTAACCCTAACCCATACCCTACGCCGTACCCAAAGCCCTCCCCGAACCCGTACCCTAAGCCGTACCCTAAGCCGTACCCTAAGCCTAACCCTAACCCTAGGCTACCCTTGACTGCTTCTTCCTCCAATAGATTTCCTAAGCACTAGTGTTTTAAGGAACAGCTTAAAAAGAGAATCGTAATGTGATTTCTTTATAATGGGTGTGTTCCTTATCTTATCCTAGTGTCTAAACTCTTCTCCATGGCTGGACCTCCAAATAATATTCCTTTATGTGCTAAGGGGTATCTAGAGAGTGGGATAGGTTTAATAACTACCCTAACACTAATGCGTACCCTAACCCTAACCCCTACCCTATCGCTAACACTTACCCTAATCCTAACCAATACCCTAAACCGAGCCCTAACCCTAACACTAACCCTAACCCTAAACCTAACCCATACCCTACGCCGTACCAGAAGCCCTCCCCGAACCCGTACCCTAAGCCGTACCCTAAGCCTAACCCTAAGCCTAACCCTAAACGTAGGCTACCCTTGAATGCTTCTGCCTCCAATAGATTTCTTAAGCAGTAGTGTTTTAAGGAACAGCTTAAAAAGAGAATGCTAATGTGATTTCTTTATAATGGGTGTGTTCCTTATCTTATCCTAGTGTCTAAATTCTTCTCCATGGCTGGACCTCCAAATAATATTCCTTTACGTGCTAAGGGGTATCTAGAGAGTGGGATAGCTTTAATAACTACCCTAACACTAACGCGTACCCTAACCCTAACCCCTACCCTAACCCTAACACGTACCCTAATCCTAACCAATACCCTAAACCGAGCCCTAACCCTAACACTAACCCTAACCCTAACCCTAACCCATACCCTACGCCGTACCCGAAGCCATCCCCGAACCCGTACCCTAAGCCGTACCCTAAGCCGTACCCTAAGCCTAACCCTAACCCTAGGCTACCCTTGACTGCTTCTGCCTCCAATAGATTTCCTAAGCACTAGTGTTTTAAGGAACAGCTTAAAAAGAGAATCCTAATGTGATTTCTTTATAATGGGTGTGTTCCTTATCTTATCCTAGTGTCTAAACTCTTCTCCATGGCTGGACCTCCAAATAATATTCCTTTACGTGCTAAGGGGTATCTAGAGATTGGGATAGGTTTAATAACTACCCTAACACTAACGCGTATCCTAACCCTAACCCCTACCCTAACCCTAACACGTACCCTAATCCTAACCAATACCCTAAGCCGACCCCTAACCCTAACACTAACCCTAACCCTAACCCTAACCCATACCCTAAGCCGTACACGAAGCCCTCCCCAAACCCGTACCCTAAGCCGTACCCTAAGCCGTACCCTAAGCCTAACCCTAACCCTAGGCTACCCTTGACTGCTTCTGCCTCCAATAGATTTCCTAAGCACTAGTGTTTTAAGGAACAGCTTAAAAAGAGAATCCTAATGTGATTTCTTTATAATGGGTGTGTTCCTTATCTTATCCTAGTGTCTAAACTCTTCTCCATGGCTGGACCTCCAAATAATATTCCTTTACGTGCTAAGGGGTATCTAGAGACTGGGATAGGTTTAATAACTACCCTAACACTAACGCGTACCCTAACCCTAACCCCTACCCTAACCCTAACACGTACCCTAATCCTAACCAATACCCTAAACCGAGCCCTAACCCTAACACTAACCCTAACCCTAACCCTAACCCATACCCTACGCCGTACCCGAAGCCCTCCCCGAACCGGTACCCTAAGCCGTACCCTAAGCCGTATCCTAAGCCTAACCCTAACCCTAGGCTACCCTTGACTGCTTCTGCCTCCAATAGATTTTCTAAGCACTAGTGTTTTAAGGAACAGCTTAAAAAGAGAATCCTAATGTGATTTCTTTATAATGGGTGTGTTCCTTATCTTATCCTAGTGTCTAAACTCTTCTCCATGGCTGGACCTCCAAATAATATTCCTTTACGTGCTAAGGGGTATCTAGAGATTGGGATAGGTTTAATAAATACCCTAACACTAGCGCGTACCCTAACCCTAACCCCTACCCTAACCCTAACACGTACCCTAATCCTAACCAATACCCTAAGCCGAGCCCTAACCCTAACACTAACCCTAACCCTAACCCTAACCCATACCCTAAGCCGTACCCGAAGCCCTCCCCAAACCCGTACCCTAAGCCGTACCCTAAGCCGTACCCTAAGCCTAACCCTAACCCTGGGCTACCCTTGACTGCTTCTGCCTCCAATAGATTTCCTAAGCACTAGTGTTTTAAGGAACAGCTTAAAAACAGAATCCTAATGTGATTTCTTTATAATGGGTCTGTTCCTTATCTTATCCTAGTGTCTAAACTCTTCTCCATGGCTGGAACTCCAAATAATATTCCTTTACGTGCTAAGCGGTATCTAGAGAGTGGGATAGGTTTAATAACTACCCTAACACTAACGCGTACCCTAACCCTAACCCCTACCCTAACACTAACACGTACCCTAATCCTAAACGATACCCTAAACCGAGCCCTAACCCTAACACTAACCCTAACCCTAACCCTAACCCATACCCTACGCCGTACCCGAAGCACTCCCCGAACCCGTACCCTAAGCCGTACCCTAAGCCTAACCCCAAGCCTAACCCTAACCCTTGGTTACCCTTGACTGCTTCTGCCTCCAATAGCTTTCCTAAGCACTAGTGTTTTAAGGAACAGCTTAAAAAGAGAATCCTAATGTGATTTCTTTATAATGGGTGTGTTCCTTATCTTATCCTAGTGTCTAAACTCTTCTCCATGGCTGGACCCCCAAATAATATTCCTTTACGTGCTAAGGTGTATCTAGAGAGTGGGATAGGTTTAATAACTACCCTAACCCTAACGCGTACCCTAACCCTAACCCCTACCCTAACCCTAACATGTACCCTAAACCTATCCCGTACCCTAAACCGAGCCCTAACCCTAACACTAACCCTAACCCTAACCCATACCCTACCCCGTACCCAAAGCCTTCCCCGAACCCGTACCCTAAGCCGTACCCTAAGCCGTACCCTAAGCCTAACCCTAACCCTAGGCTACCCTTGACTGCTTCTTCCTCCAATAGATTTCCTAAGCACTAGTGTTTTAAGGAACAGCTTAAAAAGAGAATCCTAATGTGATTTCTTTATAATGGGTGTGTTCCTTATCTTATCCTAGTGTCTAAACTCTTCTCCATGGCTGGACCCGCAAATAATATTCCTTTACGTGCTAAGGGGTATCTAGAGAGTGGGATAGGTTTAATAACTACCCTAACCCTAACGCGTACCCTAACCCTATCCCCTACCGTAACCCTAACACGTACCCTAATCCTAACCCGTACCCTAAACCGAGCCCTAACCCTAACACTAACTCTAACCCTAACCCTAACCCATACCCTACACCGTACCCGAAGCCCTCACCGAACCCGTACCCTAAGCCGTACCCTAAGCCTAACCCTAAGCCTAACCCTAACCCTAGGCTACCCTTGACTGCTTTTGCCTCCAATAGATTTCCTAAGCACTAGTGTTTTACGGAACAGCTTAAAAAGAGAATCCTAATGTGATTTCTTTATAATGGGTGTGTTCCTTATCTTATCCTAGTGTCTAAACTCTTCTCCATGGCTGGACCTCCAAATAATATTCCTTTACGTGCTAAGGGGTATCTACAGAGTGGGATAGGTTTAATAACTACCCTAACACTAACGCGTACCCTAACCCTAACCCCTACCCTAACACTAACACGTACCCTAATCCTAACCAATACCCTAAACCGAGCCCTAACCCTAACACTAACCCTAACCCTAACCCTAACCCATACCCTACGCCGTACCCGAAGCCCTCCCCGAACCCGTACCCTAAGCCGTGCCCTAAGCCGTACCCTAAGCCTAACCCTAACCCTAGGCTACCCTTGACTGCTTCTGCCTCCAATAGATTTCCTAAGCACTAGTGTTTTAAGGAACAGCTTAAAAAGAGAATCCTAATGTGATTTCATTATAATGGGTGTGTTCCTTATCTTATCCTAGTGTGTAAACTCTTCTCCATGGCTGGACCTCCAAATAATATTCCTTTACGTGCTAAGGGGTATCTAGAGAGTGGGTTAGGTTTAATAACTACCCTAACACTAATGCGTACCCTAACCCTAACCCCTACCCTATCGCTAACACGTACCCTAATCCTAACCAATACCCTAAACCGAGCCCTAACCGTAACACTAACCCTAACCCTAACCCTAACCCATACCCTACGCCGCACCCGAAGCACTCCCCGAACCCGTACCCTAAGCCGTACCCTAAGCCTAACCCCAAGCCTAACCCTAACCCTTGGTTACCCTTGACTGCTTCTGCCTCCAATAGCTTTCCTAAGCACTAGTGTTTTAAGGAACAGCTTAAAAAGAGAATCCTAATGTGATTTCTTTATAATGGGTGTGTTCCTTATCTTATCCTAGTGTCTAAACTCTTCTCCATGGCTGGACCTCCAAATAATATTCCTTTATGTGCTAAGGGGTATCTAGAGAGTGGGATAGGTTTAATAACTACCCTAACACTAACGCGTACCCTAACCCTAACCCCTACCCTAACCATAACACGTACCTTAATCCTAACCAATACCCTAAACCGAGCCCTAACCCTAACACTAACCCTAACCCTAACCCTAACCCATACCCTACGCCGTACCCGAAGCCCTCCCCAAACCCGTACCCTAAGCCGTACCCTAAGCCGTACCCTAAGCCTAACCCTAACCCTAGGCTACCCTTGACTGCTTCTGCCTCCAATAGATTTCCTAAGCACTAGTGTTTTAAGGAACAGCTTAAAAAGAGAATCTTATTGTGATTTCTTTATAATGGGTGTGTTCCTTATCTTATCCTAGTGTCTAAACTCTTCTCCATGGCTGGACCCCCAAATAATATTCCTTTACGTGCTAAGGGGTATCTAGAGAGTGGGATAGGTTTAATAACTACCCTAACCCTAACGCGTACCCTAACCCTATCCCCTACCCTAATCCTAACCCGTACCCTAAACCGAGCCCTAACCCTAACACTAACCCTAACCCTAACCCTAACCCATACCCTACGCCGTACCCGAAGCCCTCCCCGAACCGGTACCCTAAGCCGTATCCTAAGCCGTACCCTAAGCCTAACCCTAACCCTAGGCTACCCTTGACTGCTTCTGCCTCCAATAGATTTTCTAAGCACTAGTGTTTTAAGGAACAGCTTAAAAAGAGAATCCTAATGTGATTTCTTTACAATGGGTGTGTTCCTTATCTTATCCTAGTGTCTAAACTCTTCTCCATGGCTGGACCTCCAAATAATATTCCTTTACGTGCTAAGGGGTATCTAGAGACTGGGATAGGTTTAATAACTACCCTAACACTAACGCGTACCCTAACCCTAACCCCTACCCTAACCCTAACACGTACCCTAATCCTAACCAATACCCTAAACCGAGCCCTAACCCTAACACTAACCCTAACCGTAACCCTAACCCATACCCTACGCCGTACCCGAAGCCCTCCCCGAACCGGTACCCTAAGCCGTACCCTAAGCCTAATCCTAAGCCTAACCCTAACCCTAGGCTACCCTTGACTGCTTCTGCCTCCAATAGATTTCCTAAGCACTAGTGTTTTAAGGAACAGCTTAAAAAGAGAATCCTAAAGTGATTTTTTTATAATGGGTGTGTTCCTTATCTTATCCTAGTGTCTAAACTCTTCTCCATGGCTGGACCTCCAAATAATATTCCTTTACGTGCTAAAGGGTATCTAGAGAGTGGGTTAGGTTTAATAACTACCCTAACACTAACGCGTACCCTAACCCTAAACCCTACCCTATCGCTAACACGTACCCTAATCCTAACCAATACCCTAAACCGAGCCCTAACCCTAACACTAACCCTAACCCTAACCCTAACCCATACCCTACGCCGTATGAGAAGCCCTCCCCGAACCCGTACCCTAAGCCGTACCCTAAGCCTAACCCTAATCCTAACCCTAAACCTAGGCTACCCTTGAATGCTTCTGCCTCCAATAGATTTCCTAAGCACTAGTGTTTTAAGGAACAGCTTAAAAAGAGAATCCTAATGTGATTTGTTTATAATGGGTGTGTTCCTTATCTTATCCTAGTGTCTAAATTCTTCTCCATGGCTGGACCTCCAAATAATATTCCTTTACGTGCTAAGGGGTATCTAGAGAGTGGGATAGCTTTAATAACTACCCTAACACTAACGCGTACCCTAACCCTAACCCCTACCCTAACCCTAACACGTACCCTAATCCTAACCAATACCCTAAACCGAGCCCTAACCCTAACACTAACCCTAACCCTAACCCTAACCCATACCCTACGCCGTACCCGAAGCCATCCCCGAACCCGTACCCTAAGCCGTACCCTAAGCCGTACCCTAAGCCTAACCCTAACCCTAGGCTACCCTTGACTGCTTCTGCCTCCAATAGATTTCCTAAGCACTAGTGTTTTAAGGAACAGCTTAAAAAGAGAATCCTAATGTGATTTCTTTATAATGGGTGTGTTCCTTATCTTATCCTAGTGTCTAAACTCTTCTCCATGGCTGGACCTCCAAATAATATTCCTTTACGTGCTAAGGGGTATCTAGAGATTGGGATAGGTTTAATAACTACCCTAACACTAACGCGTATCCTAACCCTAACCCCTACCCTAACCCTAACACGTACCCTAATCCTAACCAATACCCTAAGCCGACCCCTAACCCTAACACTAACCCTAACCCTAACCCTAACCCATACCCTAAGCCGTACACGAAGCCCTCCCCAAACCCGTACCCTAAGCCGTACCCTAAGCCGTACCCTAAGCCTAACCCTAACCCTAGGCTACCCTTGACTGCTTCTGCCTCCAATAGATTTCCTAAGCACTAGTGTTTTAAGGAACAGCTTAAAAAGAGAATCCTAATGTGATTTCTTTATAATGGGTGTGTTCCTTATCTTATCCTAGTGTCTAAACTCTTCTCCATGGCTGGACCTCCAAATAATATTCCTTTACGTGCTAAGGGGTATCTAGAGACTGGGATAGGTTTAATAACTACCCTAACACTAACGCGTACCCTAACCCTAACCCCTACCCTAACCCTAACACGTACCCTAATCCTAACCAATAACCTATACCGAGCCCTAACCCTAACACTAACCCTAACCCTAACCCATACCCTACGCCGTACCCGAAGCCCTCCCCGAACCGGTACCCTAAGCCGTACCCTAAGCCGTATCCTAAGCCTAACCCTAACCCTAGGCTACCCTTGACTGCTTCTGCCTCCAATAGATTTTCTAAGCACTAGTGTTTTAAGGAACAGCTTAAAAAGAGAATCCTAATGTGATTTCTTTATAATGGGTGTGTTCCTTATCTTATCCTAGTGTCTAAACTCTTCTCCATGGCTGGACCTCCAAATAATATTCCTTTACGTGCTAAGGGGTATCTAGAGATTGGGATAGGTTTAATAAATACCCTAACACTAGCGCGTACCCTAACCCTAACCCCTACCCTAACCCTAACACGTACCCTAATCCTAACCAATACCCTAAGCCGAGCCCTAACCCTAACACTAACCCTAACCCTAACCCTAACCCATACCCTAAGCCGTACCCGAAGCCCTCCCCAAACCCGTACCCTAAGCCGTACCCTAAGCCGTACCCTAAGCCTAACCCTAACCTTGGGCTACCCTTGACTGCTTCTGCCTCCAATAGATTTCCTAAGCACTAGTGTTTTAAGGAACAGCTTAAAAACAGAATCCTAATGTGATTTCTTTATAATGGGTCTGTTCCTTATCTTATCCTAGTGTCTAAACTCTTCTCCATGGCTGGAACTCCAAATAATATTCCTTTACGTGCTAAGCGGTATCTAGAGAGTGGGATAGGTTTAATAACTACCCTAACACTAACGCGTACCCTAACCCTAACCCCTACCCTAACACTAACACGTACCCTAATCCTAAACGATACCCTAAACCGAACCCTAACCCTAACACTAACCCTAACCCTAACCCTAACCCATACCCTACGCCGTACCCGAAGCACTCCCCGAACCCGTACCCTAAGCCGTACCCTAAGCCTAACCCCAAGCCTAACCCTAACCCTTGGTTACCCTTGACTGCTTCTGCCTCCAATAGCTTTCCTAAGCACTAGTGTTTTAAGGAACAGCTTAAAAAGAGAATCCTAATGTGATTTCTTTATAATGGGTGTGTTCCTTATCTTATCCTAGTGTCTAAACTCTTCTCCATGGCTGGACCCCCAAATAATATTCCTTTACGTGCTAAGGTGTATCTAGAGAGTGGGATAGGTTTAATAACTACCCTAACCCTAACGCGTACCCTAACCCTAACCCCTACCCTAACCCTAACATGTACCCTAAACCTATCCCGTACCCTAAACCGAGCCCTAACCCTAACACTAACCCTAACCCTAACCCATACCCTACCCCGTACCCAAAGCCTTCCCCCAACCCGTACCCTAAGCCGTACCCTAAGCCGTACCCTAAGCCTAACCCTAACCCTAGGCTACCCTTGACTGCTTCTTCCTCCAATAGATTTCCTAAGCACTAGTGTTTTAAGGAACAGCTTAAAAAGAGAATCCTAATGTGATTTCTTTATAATGGGTGTGTTCCTTATCTTATCCTAGTGTCTAAACTCTTCTCCATGGCTGGACCCGCAAATAATATTCCTTTACGTGCTAAGGGGTATCTAGAGAGTGGGATAGGTTTAATAACTACCCTAACCCTAACGCGTACCCTAACCCTATCCCCTACCGTAACCCTAACACGTACCCTAATCCTAACCCGTACCCTAAACCGAGCCCTAACCCTAACACTAACTCTAACCCTAACCCTAACCCATACCCTACGCCGTACCCGAAGCCCTCACCGAACCCGTACCCTAAGCCGTACCCTAAGCCTAACCCTAAGCCTAACCCTAACCCTAGGCTACCCTTGACTGCTTTTGCCTCCAATAGATTTCCTAAGCACTAGTGTTTTACGGAACAGCTTAAAAAGAGAATCCTAATGTGATTTCTTTATAATGGGTGTGTTCCTTATCTTATCCTAGTGTCTAAACTCTTCTCCATGGCTGGACCTCCAAATAATATTCCTTTACGTGCTAAGGGGTATCTACAGAGTGGGATAGGTTTAATAACTACCCTAACACTAACGCGTACCCTAACCCTAACCCCTACCCTAACACTAACACGTACCCTAATCCTAACCAATACCCTAAACCGAGCCCTAACCCTAACACTAACCCTAACCCTAACCCTAACCCATACCCTACGCCGTACCCGAAGCCCTCCCCGAACCCGTACCCTAAGCCGTGCCCTAAGCCGTACCCTAAGCCTAACCCTAACCCTAGGCTACCCTTGACTGCTTCTGCCTCCAATAGATTTCCTAAGCACTAGTGTTTTAAGGAACAGCTTAAAAAGAGAATCCTAATGTGATTTCATTATAATGGGTGTGTTCCTTATCTTATCCTAGTGTGTAAACTCTTCTCCATGGCTGGACCTCCAAATAATATTCCTTTACGTGCTAAGGGGTATCTAGAGAGTGGGTTAGGTTTAATAACTACCCTAACACTAATGCGTACCCTAACCCTAACCCCTACCCTATCGCTAACACGTACCCTAATCCTAACCAATACCCTAAACCGAGCCCTAACCGTAACACTAACCCTAACCCTAACCCTAACCCATACCCTACGCCGCACCCGAAGCACTCCCCGAACCCGTACCCTAAGCCGTACCCTAAGCCTAACCCCAAGCCTAACCCTAACCCTTGGTTACCCTTGACTGCTTCTGCCTCCAATAGCTTTCCTAAGCACTAGTGTTTTAAGGAACAGCTTAAAAAGAGAATCCTAATGTGATTTCTTTATAATGGGTGTGTTCCTTATCTTATCCTCGTGTGTAAACTCTTCTCCATGGCTGGACCTCCAAATAATATTCCTTTACGTGCTAAGGGGTATCTAGAGAGTGGGTTAGGTTTAATAACTACCCTAACACTAATGCGTACCCTAACCCTAACCCCTACCCTAACACAAACACGTACCCTAATCCTAACCAATACCCTAAACCGAGCCCTAACCGTAACACTAACCCTAACCCTAACCCTAACCCATACCCTACGCCGCACCCGAAGCACTCCCCGAACCCGTACCCTAAGCCGTACCCTAAGCCTAACCCCAAGCCTAACCCTAACCCTTGGTTACCCTTGACTGCTTCTGCCTCCAATAGCTTTCCTAAGCACTAGTGTTTTAAGGAACAGCTTAAAAAGAGAATCCTAATGTGATTTCTTTATAATGGGTGTGTTCCTTATCTTATCCTAGTGTCTTAACTCTTCTCCATGGCTGGACCCCCAAATAATATTCCTTTACGTGCTAAGGTGTATCTAGAGAGTGGGATAGGTTTAATAACTACCCTAACCCTAACGCGTACCCTAACCCTAACCCCTACCCTAACCCTAACATGTACCCTAATCCTATCCCGTGCCCTAAACCGAGCCCTAACCCTAACACTAACCCTAACCCTAACCCTAACCCATACCCTACGCCGTACCCAAAGCCCTCCCCGAACCCGTACCCTAAGCCGTACCCTAAGCCGTACCCTAAGCCTAACCCTAACCCTAGGCTACCCTTGACTGCTTCTTCCTCCAATAGATTTCCTAAGCACTAGTGTTTTAAGGAACAGCTTAAAAAGAGAATCGTAATGTGATTTCTTTATAATGGGTGTGTTCCTTATCTTATCCTAGTGTCTAAACTCTTCTCCATGGCTGGACCTCCAAATAATATACCTTTATGTGCTAAGGGGTATCTAGAGAGTGGGATAGGTTTAATAACTACCCTAACACTAATGCGTACCCTAACCCTAACCCATACCCTATCGCTAACACGTACCCTAATCCTAACCAATACCCTAAACCGAGCCCTAACCCTAACACTAACCCTAACCCTAACCCTAACCCATACCCTACGCCGTACCAGAAGCCCTCCCCGAACCCGTACCCTAAGCCGTACCCTAAGCCTAACCCTAAGCCTAACCCTAAACGTAGGCTACCCTTGAATGCTTCTGCCTCCAATAGATTTCCTAAGCAGTAGTGTTTTAAGGAACAGCTTAAAAAGAGAATGCTAATGTGATTTCTTTATAATGGGTGTGTTCCTTATCTTATCCTAGTGTCTAAATTCTTCTCCATGGCTGGACCTCCAAATAATATTCCTTTACGTGCTAAGGGGTATCTAGAGAGTGGGATAGCTTTAATAACTACCCTAACACTAACGCGTACCCCAACCCTAACCCCTACCCTAACCCTAACACGTACCCTAATCCTAACCAATACCCTAAACCTTGCCCTAACCCTAACACTAACCCTAACCCTAACCCTAACCGATACCCTACGCCGTACCCGAAGCCATCCCCGAACCCGTACTCTAAGCCGTACCCTAAGCCGTACCCTAAGCCTAACCCTAACCCTAGGCTACCCTTGACTGCTTCTGCCTCCAATAGATTTCCTAAGCACTAGTGTTTTAAGGAACAGCTTAAAAAGAGAATCCTAATGTGATTTCTTTACAATGGGTGTGTTCCGTATCTTATCCTAGTGTCTAAACTCTTCTCCATGGCTGGACCTCCAAATAATATTCCTTTACGTGCTAAGGGGTATCTAGAGACTGGGATAGGTTTAATAACTACACTAACACTAACGCGTACCCTAACCCTAACCCCTACCCTAACCCTAACACGTACCCTAATCCTAACCAATACCCTACACCGAGCCCTAACCCTAACACTATCCCTAACCGTAACCCTAACCCATACCCTACGCCGTACCCGAAGCCCTCCCCGAACCGGTACCCTAAGCCGTACCCTAAGCCGTACCCTAAGCCTAACCCTAACCCTAGGCTACCCTTGACTGCTTCTGCCTCCAATAGATTTCCTAAGCACTAGTGTTTTAAGGAACAGCTTAAAAAGAGAATCTTATTGTGATTTCTTTATAATGGGTGTGTTCCTTATCTTATCCTAGTGTCTAAACTCTTCTCCATGGCTGGACCCCCAAATAATATTCCTTTACGTGCTAAGGGGTATCTAGAGAGTGGGATAGGTTTAATAACTACCCTAACCCTAACGCGTACCCTAACCCTATCCCCTACCCTAATCCTAACCCGTACCCTAAACCGAGCCCTAACCCTAACACTAACCCTAACCCTAACCCTAACCCATACCCTACGCCGTACCCGAAGCCCTCCCCGAACCGGTACCCTAAGCCGTAACCTAAGCCGTACCCTAAGCCTAACCCTAACCCTAGGCTACCCTTGACTGCTTCTGCCTCCAATAGATTTTCTAAGCACTAGTGTTTTAAGGAACAGCTTAAAAAGAGAATCCTAATGTGATTTCTTTACAATGGGTGTGTTCCGTATCTTATCCTAGTGTCTAAACTCTTCTCCATGGCTGGACCTCCAAATAATATTCCTTTACATGCTAAGGGGTATCTAGAGAGTGGGTTAGGTTTAATAACTACCCTAACACTAACGCGTACCCTAACCCTAAACCCTACCCTAACCCTAACACGTACACTAATCCTAACCAATAACCTATACCGAGCCCTTACCCTAACACTAACCCTAACCCTAACCCTAACCCATACCCTACGCTGTACCAGAAGCCCTCCCCGAACCCGTACCCTAAGCCGTACCCTAAGCCTAACCCTAAGCCTAACCCTAACCCTAGGCTACCCTTGGATGCTTCTGCCTCCAATAGATTTCCTAAACACTAGTGTTTTAAGGAACAGCTTAAAAAGAGAATCCTAATGTGATTTCTTTATAATGGGTGTGTTCCTTATCTTATCCTAGTGTCTAAACTCTTCTCCATGGCTGGACCTCCAAATAATATTCCTTTACGTGCTAAGGGGTATCTAGAGACTGGGATAGGTTTAATAACTACACTAACACTAACGCGTACCCTAACCCTAACCCCTACCCTAACCCTAACACGTACCCTAATCCTAACCAATACCCTAAACCGAGCCCTAACCCTAACACTATCCCTAACCGTAACCCTAACCCATACCCTACGCCGTACCCGAAGCCCTCCCCGAACCGGTACCCTAAGCCGTACCCTAAGCCGTACCCTAAGCCTAACCCTAACCCTAGGCTACCCTTGACTGCTTCTGCCTCCAATAGATTTCCTAAGCACTAGTGTTTTAAGGAACAGCTTAAAAAGAGAATCTTATTGTGATTTCTTTATAATGGGTGTGTTCCTTATCTTATCCTAGTGTCTAAACTCTTCTCCATGGCTGGACCCCCAAATAATATTCCTTTACGTGCTAAGGGGTATCTAGAGAGTGGGATAGGTTTAATAACTACCCTAACCCTAACGCGTACCCTAACCCTATCCCCTACCCTAATCCTAACCCGTACCCTAAACCGAGCCCTAACCCTAACACTAACCCTAACCCTAACCCTAACCCATACCCTACGCCGTACCCGAAGCCCTCCCCGAACCGGTACCCTAAGCCGTAACCTAAGCCGTACCCTAAGCCTAACCCTAACCCTAGGCTACCCTTGACTGCTTCTGCCTCCAATAGATTTTCTAAGCACTAGTGTTTTAAGGAACAGCTTAAAAAGAGAATCCTAATGTGATTTCTTTACAATGGGTGTGTTCCGTATCTTATCCTAGTGTCTAAACTCTTCTCCATGGCTGGACCTCCAAATAATATTCCTTTACATGCTAAGGGGTATCTAGAGAGTGGGTTAGGTTTAATAACTACCCTAACACTAACGCGTACCCTAACCCTAAACCCTACCCTAACCCTAACACGTACCCTAATCCTAACCAATAACCTATACCGAGCCCTAACCCTAACACTAACCCTAACCCTAACCCTAACCCATACCCTACGCTGTACCAGAAGCCCTCCCCGAACCCGTACCCTAAGCCGTACCCTAAGCCTAACCCTAAGCCTAACCCTAACCCTAGGCTACCCTTGGATGCTTCTGCCTCCAATAGATTTCCTAAGCACTAGTGTTTTAAGGAACAGCTTAAAAAGAGAATCCTAATGTGATTTCTTTATAATGGGTGTGTTCCTTATCTTATCCTAGTGTCTAAACTCTTCTCCATGGCTGGACCTCCAAATAATATTCCTTTATGTGCTAAGGGGTATCTAGAGAGTGGGATAGGTTTAATAACTACCCTAACACTAATGCGTAGCCTAACCCTAACCCCTACCCTATCGCTAACACGTACCCTAATCCTAACCAATACCCTAAACCGAGCCCTAACCCTAACACTAACCCTAACCCTAACCCTAACCCATACCCTACGCCGTACCAGAAGCCCTCCCCGAACCCGTACCCTAAGCCGTACCCTAAGCCTAACCCTAAGCCTAACCCTAAACGTAGGCTACCCTTGAATGCTTCTGCCTCCAATAGATTTCCTAAGCAGTAGTGTTTTAAGGAACAGCTTAAAAAGAGAATCCTAATGTGATTTCTTTATAATGGGTGTGTTCCTTATCTTATCCTAGTGTCTAAATTCTTCTCCATGGCTGGACCTCCAAATAATATTACTTTACGTGCTAAGGGGTATCTAGAGAGTGGGATAGCTTTAATAACTACCCTAACACTAACGCGTACCCTAACCCTAACCCCTACCCTAACCCTAACACGTACCCTAATCCTAACCAATACCCTAAACCTTGCCCTAACCCTAACACTAACACTAACCCTAACCCTAACCCATACCCTACGCCGTACCCGAAGCCATCCCCGAACCCGTACTCTAAGCCGTACCCTAAGCCGTACCCTAAGCCTAACCCTAACCCTAGGCTACCCTTGACTGCTTCTGCCTCCAATAGATTTCCTTAGCACTAGTGTTTTAAGGAACAGCTTAAAAAGAGAATCCTAATGTGATTTCTTTACAATGGGTGTGTTCCGTATCTTATCCTTGTGTCTAAACTCTTCTCCATGGCTGGACCTCCAAATAATATTCCTTTACGTGCTAAGGGGTATCTAGAGACTGGGATAGGTTTAATAACTACACTAACACTAACGCGTACCCTAACCCTAACCCCTACCCTAACCCTAACACGTACCCTAATCCTAACCAATACCCTAAACCGAGCCCTAACCCTAACACTAACCCTAACCGTAACCCTAACCCATACCCTACGCCGTACCCGAAGCCCTCCCCGAACCGGTACCCTAAGCCGTACCCTAAGCCGTACCCTAAGCCTAACCCTAACCCTAGGCTACCCTTGACTGCTTCTGCCTCCAATAGATTTTCTAAGCACTAGTGTTTTAAGGAACAGCTTAAAAAGAGAATCCTAATGTGATTTCTTTATAATGGGTGTGTTCCTTATCTTATCCTAGTGTCTAAACTCTTCTCCATGGCTGAACCTCCAAATAATATTCCTTTACGTGCTAAGGGGTATCTAGAGAGTGGGTTAGGTTTAATAACTACCCTAACACTAACGCGTACCCTAACCCTAAACCCTACCCTAACCCTAACACGTACCCTAATCCTAACCAATAACCTATACCGAGCCCTAACCCTAACACTAACCCTAACCCTAACCCTAACCCATACCCTACGCCGTACCAGAAGCCCTCCCCGAACCCGTACCCTAAGCCGTACCCTAAGCCTAACCCTAAGCCTAACCCTAACCCTAGGCTACCCTTGGATGCTTCTGCCTCCAATAGATTTCCTAAGCACTAGTGTTTTAAGGAACAGCTTAAAAAGAGAATCCTATTGTGATTTCTTTATAATGGGTGTGTTCCTTATCTTATCCTAGTGTCTAAACTCTTCTCCATGGCTGGACCTCCAAATAATATTCCTTTATGTGCTAAGGGGTATCTAGAGACTGGGATAGGTTTAATAACTACCCTAACACTAACGCGTACCCTAACCCTAACCCCTACCCTAACCATAACACGTACCTTAATCCTAACCAATACCCTAAACCGAGCCCTAACCCTAACACTAACCCTAACCCTAACCCTAACCCATACCCTACGCCGTACCCGAAGCCCTCCCCAAACCCGTACCCTAAGCCATACCCTAAGCCGTACCCTAAGCCTAACCCTAACCCTAGGCTCCCCTTGACTGCTTCTGCCTCCAATAGATTTCCTAAGCACTAGTGTTTTAAGGAACAGCTTAAAAAGAGAATCTTATTGTGATTTCTTTATAACGGGTGTGTTCCTTATCTTATCCTAGTGTCTAAACTCTTCTCCATGGCTGGACCCCCAAATAATATTCCTTTACGTGCTAAGGGGTATCTAGAGAGTGGGATAGGTTTAATAACTACCCTAACCCTAACGCGTACCCTAACCCTATCCCCTACCCTAATCCTAACCCGTACCCTAAACCGAGCCCTAACCCTAACACTAACCCTAACCCTAACCCTAACCCATACCCTACGCCGTACCCGAAGCCCTCCCCGAACCGGTACCCTAAGCCGTACACTAAGCCGTACCCTAAGCCTAACCCTAACCCTAGGCTACCCTTGACTGCTTCTGCCTCCAATAGATTTTCTAAGCACTAGTGTTTTAAGGAACAGCTTAAAAAGAGAATCCTAATGTGATTTCTTTATAATGGGTGTGTTCCTTATCTTATCCTAGTGTCTAAACTCTTCTCCATGGCTGGACCTCCAAATAATATTCCTTTACGTGCTAAGGGGTATCTAGAGAGTGGGATAGGTTTAATAACTACCCTAACACTAACGCGTACCCTAACCCTAACCCTTACCCTAACCCTAACACGTACCCTAATCCTAACCCGTACCCTAAACCGAGCCCTAACCCTAACACTAACCCTAACCCTAACCGATACCCTACGCCTTACCCGAACCACTCCCCGAACCCGTACCCTAAGCCGTACCCTAAGCCTAACCCTAACCCTAACCCTAACCCTAGGCTACCCTTGACTGCTTCTGCCTCCAATAGATTTCCTAAGCACTAGTGGTTTAAGGAACAGCTTAAAAAGAGAATCCTAATGTGATTTCTTTATAATGGGTGTGTTCCTTATATTATCTTAGTGTCTAAACTCTTCTCCATGGCTGGACCCCCAAATAATATTCCTTTACGTGCTAAGGGGTATCTAGAGAGTGGGATAGGTTTAATAACTACCCTAACCCTAACGCGTGCCCTAACCCTAACCCCTACCCTAAACCTAACACGTACCCTAATCCTAACCCGTACCCTAAACCGAGCCCTAACCCTAACACTAACCCTAACCCTAACCCTAACACATACCCTACGCCGTACGCGAAGCCCTCTCCGAACCCGTACCCTAAGCCTAACCCTAAGCCTAACCCTAACCCTAGGCTACCCTTGACTGCTTCAGCCTCAAATAGATTTCCTAAGCACTAGTGTTTTAAGGAACAGCTTTAAAAGAGAATCCTAATGTGATTTCTTTATAATGGGTGTGTTCCTTATCTTATCCTAGGGTCTAAACTCTTCTCAATGGCTGGACCACCAAATAATATTCCTTTACGTGCTAAGGGGTATCTAGAGAGTGGGATAGGTTTAATAACTAACCTAACCCTAACACGTACCCTAACCGTAACCCCTACCCTAACCCTAACACGTACCCTAATCCTAAACAATACACTAAACCGAGCCCTAACCCTAACACTAACCCTAACCCTAACCCTAACCCATACCCTACGCCGTACCCGAAGCCCTCCCCAAACCCGTACCCTAAGCCATACCCTAAGCCGTACCCTAAGCCTAACCCTAACCCTAGGCTCCCCTTGACTGCTTCTGCCTCCAATAGATTTCCTAAGCACTAGTGTTTTAAGGAACAGCTTAAAAAGAGAATCTTATTGTGATTTCTTTATAACGGGTGTGTTCCTTATCTTATCCTAGTGTCTAAACTCTTCTCCATGGCTGGACCCCCAAATAATATTCCTTTACGTGCTAAGGGGTATCTAGAGAGTGGGATAGGTTTAATAACTACCCTAACCCTAACGCGTACCCTAACCCTATCCCCTACCCTAATCCTAACCCGTACCCTAAACCGAGCCCTAACCCTAACACTAACCCTAACCCTAACCCTAACCCATACCCTACGCCGTACCCGAAGCCCTCCCCGAACCGGTACCCTAAGCCGTACACTAAGCCGTACCCTAAGCCTAACCCTAACCCTAGGCTACCCTTGACTGCTTCTGCCTCCAATAGATTTTCTAAGCACTAGTGTTTTAAGGAACAGCTTAAAAAGAGAATCCTAATGTGATTTCTTTATAATGGGTGTGTTCCTTATCTTATCCTAGTGTCTAAACTCTTCTCCATGGCTGGACCTCCAAATAATATTCCTTTACGTGCTAAGGGGTATCTAGAGAGTGGGATAGGTTTAATAACTACCCTAACACTAACGCGTACCCTAACCCTAACCCTTACCCTAACCCTAACACGTACCCTAATCCTAACCCGTACCCTAAACCGAGCCCTAACCCTAACACTAACCCTAACCCTAACCGATACCCTACGCCTTACCCGAACCACTCCCCGAACCCGTACCCTAAGCCGTACCCTAAGCCTAACCCTAACCCTAACCCTAACCCTAGGCTACCCTTGACTGCTTCTGCCTCCAATAGATTTCCTAAGCACTAGTGGTTTAAGGAACAGCTTAAAAAGAGAATCCTAATGTGATTTCTTTATAATGGGTGTGTTCCTTATATTATCTTAGTGTCTAAACTCTTCTCCATGGCTGGACCCCCAAATAATATTCCTTTACGTGCTAAGGGGTATCTAGAGAGTGGGATAGGTTTAATAACTACCCTAACCCTAACGCGTGCCCTAACCCTAACCCCTACCCTAAACCTAACACGTACCCTAATCCTAACCCGTACCCTAAACCGAGCCCTAACCCTAACACTAACCCTAACCCTAACCCTAACACATACCCTACGCCGTACGCGAAGCCCTCTCCGAACCCGTACCCTAAGCCTAACCCTAAGCCTAACCCTAACCCTAGGCTACCCTTGACTGCTTCAGCCTCAAATAGATTTCCTAAGCACTAGTGTTTTAAGGAACAGCTTTAAAAGAGAATCCTAATGTGATTTCTTTATAATGGGTGTGTTCCTTATCTTATCCTAGGGTCTAAACTCTTCTCAATGGCTGGACCACCAAATAATATTCCTTTACGTGCTAAGGGGTATCTAGAGAGTGGGATAGGTTTAATAACTAACCTAACCCTAACACGTACCCTAACCGTAACCCCTACCCTAACCCTAACACGTACCCTAATCCTAAACAATACACTAAACCGAGCCCTAACCCTAACACTAACCCTAACACTAACCCTAACCCATACCCTACGCCTTACCCGAACCACTCCCCGAGCCCGTACCCTAAGCCGTACCCTAAGCCTAACCCTAACCCTAACCCTAACCCTAGGCTACCCTTGACTGCTTCTGCCTCCAATAGATTTCCTAAGCACTAGTGGTTTAAGGAACAGCTTAAAAAGAGAATCCTTATGTGATTTCTTTATAATGGGTGTGTTCCTTATATTATCTTAGTGTCTAAACTCTTCTCCATGGCTGGACCCCCAAATAATATTCCTTTACGTGCTAAGGGGTATCTAGAGAGTGGGATAGGTTTAATAACTACCCTAACCCTAACGCGTGCCCTAACCCTAACCCCTACCCTAACCCTAACACGTACCCTAATCCTAACCCGTACCCTAAACCGAGCCCTAACCCTAACACTAACCCTAACCCTAACCCTAACACATACCCTACGCCGTACGCGAAGCCCTCTCCGAACCCGTACCCTAAGCCTAACCCTAAGCCTAACCCTAACCCTAGGCTACCCTTGACTGCTTCTGCCTCCAATAGATTTCCTAAGCACTAGTGTTTTAAGGAACAGCTTAAAAAGAGAATCCTAATGTGATTTCTTTATAATGGGTGTGTTCCTTATTTTATCCTAGTGTCTAAACTCTTCTCCATGGCTGGACCTCCAAATAATATTCCTTTACGTGCTAAGGGGTATCTAGAGAGTGGGATAGGTTTAATAAGTACCCTAACTCTAACGCGTACCCTAACCCTAACCCCTACCCTAACCCTAACAAGTACCCTAATCCTAACCCATAACCTAACCCGAGACCTACCCTAACCCTAACCCCTACCCTAACCCTAACACGTACCCTAATCGTAACTCATAACCTAACCCGAGACCTACCCTAACACTAACCCTAACCCTAACTCTAACCCATACCTTACGCCGTACCCGAAGCCCTCCCCGAACCCGTACCGTAAGCCGTATCCTAAGCCTAACCGTAAGCCTAACCCTAACCCTAGGCTACCCTTGACTGCTTCTGACTCCAATAGATTTCCTAAGCACTAGTGTTTTAAGGAACAGCTTAAAAAGAGAATCCTAATGTGATTTCTTTATAATGGGTGTGTTCCTTATTTATCCTAGTGTCTAAACTCTTCTCCATGGCTGGACCCCCAAATAATATTCCTTTACGTGCTAAGGTGTATCTAGAGAGTGGGATAGGTTTAATAACTACCCTAACCCTAACACGTACCCTAACCCTAACCCCTACCCTAACCCTAACACGTACCCTAATCCTAAACAATACCCTAAACCGAGCCCTAACCCTAACACTAACCCTAACCCTAACCCTAACCCATACCCTATGCCGTACCCGAAGCCCTCCCCAAACCCGTACCCTAAGCCGAACCCTAAGCCTAACCCTAAGCCTAACCCTAACCCTAGGCTACCCTTGACTGCTTCTGCCTCCAATAGATTTCCTACGCACTAGTGTTTTAAGGAACAGCTTAAAAAGAGAATCCTAATGTGATTTCTTTATAATGTGTGTGTTCCTTATATTATCTTAGTGTCTAAACTCTTCTCCATGGGTGGACCCCAAAATAATATTCCTTTACTTGCTACGGTGTATCTAGAGAGTGGGATAGGTTTAATAACTACCCTAACTCTAACGTGTACCCTAAACCTAACCCCTACCCTAACCCTAACACGTACCCTAATCCTAACCCGTACCCTAAACCGAGACCTAACCCTAACACTAACCCCAACCCTAACCCCAACCCATACCCTAGGCCGTACCCGAAGCCCTCCCCGAACCCGTACCCTAAGCCGTACCCTAAGCCTAACCCTAAGCCTAACCCTAACCCTAGGCTACCCTTGACTGCTTCTGCCTCCAATAGATTTCCTAAGCACTAGTGTTTTAAGGAACAGCTTAAAAAGAGAATCCTAATGTGATTTATTTATAATGGGTGTGTTCCTTATCTTGTCCTAGTGTCTAAACTCTTCTCCATGGCTGGACCTCCAAATAATATTCCTTTACGTGCTAAGGGGTATCTAGAGAGTGGGATAGGTTTAATAACTAACCTAACCGTAACGCGTACCCTAACCCTAACCCCTACCCTAACCCTAACACGTACCCTAATCCTAAACAATACACTAAACCGAGCCCTAACCCTAACACTAACCCTAACACTAACCCTAACCCATACCCTACGCCGTACCCGAAGCCCTCCCCGAACCCGTAACCTAAGCCGTACCCTAAGCCTAACCCTAAGCCTAACCCTAACCCTAGGCTACCCTTGACTGCTTCTGCCTCCAATAGATTTCCTAAGCACTAGTGTTTTAAGGAACAGCTTAAAAAGAGAATCCTAATGTGATTTCTTTATAATGGGTGTGTTCCGTATCTTATCCTAGTGTCTAAACTCTTCTCCATGGTTGGACCCCCAAATAATATTCCTTTACGTGCTAAGGGGTATTTAGAGAGTGGGATAGGTTTAATAACTACCCTAACCCTAACGCGTACCCTAACCCTAACCCCTACCCTAACCCTAACACGTACCCTAATCCTAAACAATACCCTAAACCGAGCCCTAACCCTAACACTAACCCTAACCCTAACCCTAACCCATACCCTACGCCGTACCCGAAGCCCTCCCCAAACCCGTACCGTAAGGCTAACCCTAAGCCTAACCCTAAGCCTAACCCTAATCCTAGGCTACCCTTGACTGCTTCTGCCTCCAATAGATTTCCTAAGCACTAGTGTTTTAAGGAACAGGTTAAAAAGAGAATCCTAATGTGATTTCTTTATAATGTGTGTGTTCCTTATATTTTCTTAGTGTCTAAACTCTTCTTCATGGGTGGACCCCCAAATAATATTCCTTTACGTGCTAAGGTGTATCTAGAGAGTGGGATAGGTTTAGTAAGTACCCTATCTCTAACGCGTACCCTAACCCTAACCCCTACCCTAACCCTAACCCGTACCCTAATCCTAACCCATAACCTAACCCCAGACCTACCCTAACCCTAACCCCTACCCTATCCCTAACACGTACCCTAATCCTAACTCATAACCTAACCCGAGACCTACCCTAACACTAACCCTAACCCTAACTCTAACCCACACCCTACGCCGTACCCGAAGCCCTCCCCGAACCCGTACCGTAAGCCGTATCCTAAGCCTAACCCTAAGCCTAACCCTAACCCTAGGCTACCCTTGACTGCTTCTGACTCCAATAGATTTCCTAAGCACTAGTGTTTTAAGGAACAGCTTAAAAAGAGAATCCTAATGTGATTTCTTTATAATGTGTGTGTTCCTTATATTATCTTAGTGTCTAAACTCTTCTCCATGGGTGGACCCCCAAATAATATTCCTTTACGTGCTAAGGTGTATCGAGAGAGTGGGATAGGTTTAATAACTACCCTAACTCTAACGTGTACCCTAACCCTAACCCATACCCTAACCCTAACACGTACCCTAATCCTAACCCGTACCCTAAACAGAGACCTAACCCTAACACTAACCCCAACCCTAACCCTAACCCATACCCTACGCCGTACCCGAAGCCCTCCCCAAACCCGTACCCTAAGCCGTATCCTAAGCCTAACCCTAAGCCTAACCCTAACCCTAGGCTACCCTTGACTTCTTCTGCCGCCAATAGATTTCCTAAGCACTAGTGTTTTAAGGAACAGCTTAAAAAGAGAATCCTAAAGTGATTTCTTTATAATGTGTGTGTTCCTTATCTTATCCTAGTGTCTAAACTCTTCTCCATGGCTGGACCTCCAAATAATATTCCTTTATGTTCTAAGGGGTATCTAGAGAGTGGGATAGGTTTAATAACTACCTTAACCCTAACGCGTACCGTAACCCTAACCCCTACCCTAACCCTAACACGTACCCTAATCCTAACCAATACCCTAAACCGAGCCCTAACCCTAACACTAACCCTAACCCTAACCCTAACCCATACACTACGCCGTACCCAAAGCCCTCCCCGAAACCGTACCCTAAGCCGTACCCTAAGCCTAACCCTAAGCCTAACCCTAACTCTAGGCTACCCTTGACTGCTTCTGCCTCCAATAGATTTCCTAAGCACTAGTGTTTTAAGGAACAGCATAAAAAGAGAATCCTAATGTGATTTCTTTATAATGGGTGTGTTCCTTATCTTATCCTAGTGTCTAAACTCTTCTCCATGGCTGGACCTCCAAATAATATTCCTTTACGTGCTAAGGGGTATCTAGAGAGTGGGATAGGTTTAATAACTACCCTAACCCTAGCACGTACCCTAACCCTAACCCCTACCCTAACCCTAACACGTACCCTAATCCTAAACCGTACCCTAAATCGAGCCCTAACCCTAGCACTAACCCTAAGCCTAACCCAAACCCATACCCTACGCCGTACCCAAAGCCCTCCCCAAACCCGTACCCTAAGCCGTACCCTTAGCCTAACCCTAAGCCTAACCCTAACACTAGGCTACCCTTGACTGCTTCTGCCTCCAATAGATTTCCTAAGCACTAGTGTTTTAAGGAACAGCTTAAAAAGAGAATCCTAATGTGATTTCTCTATAAAGGGTGTGTTCCTTATCTTAGCCTAGTGTCTAAACTCTTCTCCATGGCTGGACCCACCAATAATATTCCTTTACGTGCTAAGGGGTATCTAGAGAGTGGGATAGGTTTAATAACTACCCTAACCCTAATGCGTACCCTAACCCTAACCCCTACCCTAACCCTAACACGTACCCTAAACCTAAACCGTACCCTAAACCGAGCCCTAACCCTAACACTAACCCTAACCCTAACCCATACCCTACGCAGTACCCGAACCCCTCCCCGAACCCGTACCCTAAGCCATACCCTAAGCCTAACCCTAAGCCAAAACCTAACCCTAGGCTACCCTTGACTGCTTCTGCCTCCAATAGATTTCCTAAGCACTAGTGGTTTAAGGAACAGCTTAAAAAGAGAATCCTAATGTGATTTCTTTATAATGGGTGTGTTCCGTATCTTATCCTAGTGTGTAAACTCTTCTCCATGGCTGGACCCCCAAATAATATTCCTTTACGTGCTAAGGGGTATCTAGAGAGTGGGATAGGTTTAATAACTACCCTAACCCTAACACGTACCCTAACCCTAACCCCTACCCTAACCCTAACACGTACCCTAATCCTAAACCGTACCCTAAACCGAGCCCTAATCCTAACACTAACCCTAACCCTAACCCTAACCCATACCCTACGCCGTACCCGAAGCCCTCCCCGAACCCGTACCCTAAGCCGTACCCTAAGCCTAACCCTAAGCCTAACCCTAACCCTAGGCTACCCTTGACTGCTTCTGCCTCCAATAGATTTCCTAAGCACTAGTGTTTTAAGGAACAGCTTAAAAAGAGAATCCTAATGTGATTTCTTTATAATGGGTGTGTTCCTTATCTTATCCTAGTGTCTAAACTCTTCTCCATGGCTGGACCCCCAAATAATATTCCTTTACGTGTTAAGGGGTATCTAGAGAGTGGGATAGGTTTAATAACAACCCTAACCCTAACATGTACCCTAACCCTAACCCCTACCCTAAACCTAAACCTTACCCTAAACCGAGCCCTAAATCTAACCCTAACCCATACCCTACGCCGTACCCGAAGCCCTACCAGAACCCGAACCCTAAGCCGTACCCTTAGCCTAACCCTAAGCCGAACACTAACACTAGGCTACCGTTGACTGCTTCTGCCTCCAATAGATTTCCTAAGCACTAGTGTTTTAAAGAACAGCTTAAAAAGAGAATCCTAATGTGATTTCTCTATAAAGGGTGTGTTCCTTATCTTAGCCTAGTGTCTAAACTCTTCTCCATGGCTGGACCCACCAATAATATTCCTTTACGTGCTAAGGGGTATCTAGAGAGTGGGATAGGTTTAATTACTACCCTAACCCTAATGCGTACCCTAACCCTAACCCCTACCCTAACCCTAACACGTACCCTAATCCTAACCAGTACCCTAAACGGAGCCCTAACCCTAACACCAACCCAAACCCTAACCCTAACCCATACCCTACGCCGTACCCGAACCCCTCCCCAAACCCGTACCCTAAGCCATACCCTAAGCCTAACCCTAAGCCTAAACCTAACCCTAGGCTACCCTTGACTGCTTCTGCCTCCAATAGATTTCCTAAGCACTAGTGGTTTAAGGAACAGCTTAAAAAGAGTATCCTAATGTGATTTCTTTATAATGTGTGTGTTCCTTATATTATCTTAGTGTCAAAACTCTTCTCCATGGGTGGACCCCCAAATAATATTCCTTTACGTGCTAAGGGGTATCTAGAGAGTGGGATAGGTTTAATAACTACACTAACCCTAACACGTACCCTAACCCTAACCCCTACCCTAACCCTAACACGTACCCTAAAACTAAACCGTACCCTAAACCAAGCCCTAACCCTAACACTAACCCTAACCCTAACCCATACCCTACGCCGTACCCGAAGACCTCCCGGAACCCGTACCCTAAGCCGTACCCTTAGCCTAACCCTAAGCCTAACCCTAACCCTAGGCTACCCTTGACTGCTTCTGCCTCCAATAGATTTCCTAAGCACTAGTGTTTTAAGGAACAGCTTAAAAAGAGAATCCTAATGTGATTTCTCTATAAAGGGTGTGTTCCTTATCTTAGCCTAGTGTCTAAACTCTTCTCCATGGCTGGACCCCCAAATAATATTCCTTTACGTGCTAAGGGGTATCTAGAGAGTGGGATAGGTTTAATAACTACCCTAACCCTAATGCGTACCCTAACCCTAACCCCTACCCTAACCCTAACACGTACCCTAATCCTAAGCCGTACCCTAAACCGAGCCCTAACATTAACACTAACCCTAACCCTAACCCTAACTCATACACTACACCGTACCCGAAGCCCTCCCCGAACCCGTACCCTAAGCCTTACCCTAAGCCTAACCCTAACCCTAGGCTACCCTTGACTGCTTCTGCCTCCAATAGATTTCCTAAGTACTAGTGTTTTAAGGAAGTGCTGAAAAAGAGAATCCTAATGTGATTTCTTTATAATGTGTGTGTTTCTTATCTTATCCTAGTGTCTAAACTCTTCTCCATGGCTGGATCCCCAAATAATATTCCTTTACGTGCTAAGGGGTATCCAGAGAGTGGGATAGGTTTAATAACCCTAACCCTAACACGTACCCTAACCCTAACCACTACCCTAACCCTAACACGTACCCTAATCCTAAACAATACCCTAAACCGAGCCCTAACCCTAACACTAACCCTAACCCTAACCCTAACCCATACCCTACGCCGTACCCGAAGCCCTCCCCAAACCCGTACCCTAAGCCGTACCCTAAGCCTAACCCTAAGCCTAACCCTAACCCTAGGCTACCCTTGACTGCTTCTGCCTCCAATAGATTTCCTAAGCACTAGTGTTTTAAGGAACAGCTTAAAAAGAGAATCCTAATGTGATTTCTTTATAATGTGTGTGTTTCTTATATTATCTTAGTGTCTAAACTCTTCTTCATGGGTGGACCCCCAAATAATATTCCTTTACGTGCTAAGGTGTATCTAGAGAGTGGGATAGGTTTAATAAGTACCCTAACTCTAACGCATACCCTAACCCTAACCCCTACCCTAACCCTAACACGTACCCTAATCCTAACCCATAATCTAACCCGAGACCTACCCTAACCCTAACCTCTACCCTAACCCTAACACGTACCCTAATCCTAACTCATAACCTAACCCGAGACCTACCCTAACACTAACCCTAACCCTAACTCTAACCCACACCCTACGCCGTACCCGAAGCCCTCCCCGAACCCGTACCGTAAGCCGTATCCTAAGCCTAACCCTAAGCCTAACCCTAACCCTAGGCTACCCTTGACTGCTTCTGACTCCAATAGATTTCCTAAGCACTAGTGTTTTACGGAACAGCGTAAAAAGAGAATCCTAATGTGATTTCTGTATAATGTGTGTGTTCCTTATATTATCTTAGTGTCTAAACTCTTCTTCATGGGTGGACCCCCAAATAATATTCCTTTACGTGCTAAGGTGTATCTAGAGAGTGGGATAGGTTTAATAAGTACCCTAACTCTAACGCGTACCCAAACCCTAACCCCTACCCTAACCCTAACACGTACCCTAATCCTAACCCATAACCTAACCCGAGACCTACCCTAACCCTAACCCCTACGCTAACCCTAACACGTACCCTAATCCTAACTCATAACCTAACCCGAGACCTAACCTAACACTAACCCTAACCCTAACTCTAACCCATACCCTACGCCGTACCCGAAGCCCTCCCCGAACCCGTACCATAAGCCGTATCCTAAGCCTAACCCTAAGCCTAACCCTAACCCTAGGCTACCCTTGACTGCTTCTGACTCCAATAGATTTCCTAAGCACTAGTGTTTTAAGGAACAGCTTAAAAAGACAATCCTAATGTGATTTCTTTATAATGGGTGTGTTCCTTATTTATCCTAGTGTCTAAACTCTTCTCCATGGCTGGACCCCCAAATAATATTCCTTTACGTGCTAAGGTGTATCTAGAGAGTGGGATAGGTTTAATAACTACCCTAACCCTAACACGTACCCTAACCCTAACCCCTACCCTATCCCTAACACGTACCCTAATCCTAAACAATACCCTAAACCGAGCCCTAACCCTAACACTAACCCTAAACCTAACCCTAACCCATACCCTACGCCGTACCCGAAGCCCTCCACAAACCCGTACCCTAAGCCGTACCCTAAGCCTAACCCTAAGCCGAACCCTAACCCTAGGCTACCCTTGACTGCTTCTGCCTCCAATAGATTTCCTACGCACTAGTGTTTTAAGGAACAGCTTAAAAAGAGAATCCTAATGTGATTTCTTTATAATGTGTGTTCCTTATATTATCTTAGTGTCTAAACTCTTCTTCATGGGTGGACCCCAAATAATATTCCTTTACGTGCTAAGGTGTATCTAGAGAGTGGGATAGGTTTAATAAGTAACCTAACTCTAACGCGTACCCTAACCCTAACCCCTACACTAACCCTAACACGTACCCTAATCCTAACCCATAACCTAACCCGAGACCTACCCTAACCCTAACCCCTACCCTAACCCTAACACGTACCCTAATCCTAACTCATAACCTAACCCGAGACGTACCCTAACACTAACCCTAACCCTAACTCTAACCCACACCCTACGCCGTACCCGAAGCCCTCCCCGAACCCGTACCGTAAGCCGTACCCTAAGCCTAACCCTAAGCCTAACCCTAACCCTAGGCTACCCTTGACTGCTTCTGCCTCCAATAGATTTCCTAAGCAGTAGTGTTTTAAGGAACAGCTTAAAAAGAGAATCCTAATGTGATTTCTTTATAATGGGTGTGTTCCTTATCTTATCCTAGTGTCTAAACTCTTCTCCATGGCTGGACCCCCAAATAATATTACTTTACGTGCTAAGGTGTATCTAGAGAGTGGGATAGGTTTAATAACTACCCTAACCCTAACGTGTACCCTAACCCTAACCCCTACCCTAACCCTAACACGTACCCTAATCCTAACCCGTACCCTAAACCGAGCTCTAACCCTAACACTAACCCTAACCCTAACCCTAACCCATACCCTACTCCTTACCCGAACCCCTCCCCGAGCCCGTACCCTAAGCCTAACCCTAACCCTAACCCTAACCCTAGGCTACCCTTGACTGCTTCTGCCTCCAATAGATTTCCTAAGCACTAGTGTTTTAAGAAACAGCATAAAAAGAGAATCCTAATGTGATTTCTTTATAATGGGTGTGTTCCTTATCTTATCCTAGTGTTTAACTCTTCTCCATGGCTGGACCCCCAAATAATATTCTTTACGTGCTAAGGGGTATCTAGAGAGTGGGATAGGTTTAATAACTACCCTAACCCTAACACGTACCCTAAGCCTAACCCCTACCCTAACCCTAACACGTAACCTAATCCTAAACCGTACCCTAAACCGAGCCCTAACCCTAACACTAACCCTAACCCTAACCCTAACCCATACCCTACGCCGTACCCGAAGCCCTCCCCGAACCCGTACCCTAAGCCGTACCCTAAGCCGTACCCTAAGCCTAACCCTAACCCTAGGCTACCCTTGACTGCTTCTGCCTCCAATAGATTTCCTAAGCACTAGTGTTTTAAGGAACAGGTTAAAAAGAGAATCCTAATGTGATTTCTTTATAATGGGTGTGTTCCTTATCTTATCCTAGTGTCTAAACTCTTCTCCATGGCTGGATCCCCAAATAATATTCCTTTACGTGCTAAGGGGTATCTAGAGAGTGGGATAGGTTTAATAACAACCCTAACCCTAACACGTACCCTAACCCTAACCCCTACCCTAACCCTAACACGTACCCTAAACCTAAACCGTACCCTAAACCGAGCCCTAACCCTAACACTAACACTAACCCTAACCCATACCCTAAGCCGTACCCGAAGCCCTCCCCGAACCCGAAACCTAAGCCGTACCCTTAGCCTAACCCTAACACTAGGCTACCCTTGACTGCTTCTGCCTCCAATAGATTTCCTAAGCACTAGTGTTTTAAGGAACAGCTTAAAAAGAGAATCCTAATGTGATTTCTCTATAAAGGGTGTGTTCCTTATCTTAGCCTAGTGTCTAAACTCTTCTCCATGGCTGGATCCCCAAATAATATTCCTTTACGTGCTAAGGGGTATCTAGAGAGTGGGATAGGTTTAATAACCCTAACCCTAACACGTACCCTAACCCTAACCCCTACCCTAACCCTAACACGTACCCTAAACCTAAACCGTACCCTAAACCGAGCCCTAACACTAACACTAACACTAACCCTAACCCATACCCTACGCCGTACCCGAAGCCCTCCCCGAACCTGAACCCTAAGCCGTACCCTTAGCCTAACCCTAAGCCTAACCCTAACATTAGGCTACCCTTGACTGCTTCTGCCTCCAATAGATTTCCTAAGCACTAGTGTTTTAAGGAACAGCTTAAAAAGAGAATCCTAAAGTGATTTCTCTATAAAGGGTGTGTTCCTTATCTTAGCCTAGTGTCTAAACTCTTCTCCATGGCTGGATCCCCAAATAATATTCCTTTACGTGCTAAGGGGTATCTAGAGAGTGGGATAGGTTTAATAACCCTAACCCTAACACGTACCCTAACCCTAACCCCTACCCTAACCCTAACACGTAACCTAATCCTAAACCGTACCCTAAACCGAGCCCTAACCCTAACACTAACCCTAACCCTAACCCTAACCCATACACTACACCGTACCCGAAGCACTCCCCGAACCCGTACCCTAAGCCTTACCCTAAGCCTAGCCCTAACCCTAGGCTACCCTTGACTGCTTCTGCCTCCAATAGATTTCCTAAGCACTAGTGTTTTAAGGAACAGCTTAAAAAGAGAATCCTAATGTGATTTCTTTATAATGGGTGTGTTCCTTATCTTATCCTAGTGTCTAAACTCTTCTCCATGGCTGGACCTCCAAATAATATTCCTTTACGTGCTAAGGGGTATCTAGAGAGTGGGATAGGTTTAATAACTACCCTAACACTAACGCGTACCCTAACCCTAACCCTTACCCTAACCCTAACACGTACCCTAATCCTAACCAATACACTAAACCGAGCCCTAACCCTAACACTAACCCTAACCCTAACCCTAACCCATACCCTACGCCGTACCCGAAGCCCTCCCCGAACCCGTACCCTAAGCCGTACCCTAAGCCGTACCCTAAGTCTAACCCTAACCCTAGGCTACCCTTGACTGCTTCTGCCTCCAATAGATTTCCTAAGCAGTAGTGTTTTAAGGAACAGCTTAAAAAGAGAATCCTAATGTGATTTCTTTATAATGGGTGTGTTCCTTATCTTATCCTAGTGTCTAAACTCTTCTCCATGGCTGGAGCCCCAAATAATATTCCTTTACGTGCTAAGGTGTATCTAGAGAGTGGGATAGGTTTAATAACTACCCTAACCCTAACACGTACCCTAATCCTAACCCGTACCCTAAACCGAGCCCTAACCCTAACACTAAACCTAACCCTAACCCATACCCTACGCCTTACCCGAACCCCTCCCCGAGCCCGTACCCTAAGCCGTACCCTAAGCCTAACCCTAACCCTAACCCCAACACTAGGCTACCCTTGACTGCTTCTGCCTCCAATAGATTTCCTAAGCACTAGTGTTTTAAGGAACAGCTTAAAAAGAGAATCCTAATGTGATTTCTTTATAAAGGGTGTGTTCCTTATCTTAGCCTAGTGTCTAAATTCTTCTCCATGGCTGGACCCCCAAATAATATTCCTTTACGTGCTAAGGCGTATCTAGAGAGTGGGATAGGTTTAATAACTACCCTAACCCTAACGCGTACCCTAACCCTAACCCCTACCCTAACACTAACACGTACCCTAATCCTAACCCGTACCCTAAACCGAGCTCTAACCCTAACACTAACCCTAACCCTTACCCTAACCCATACCCTACGCCGTACCCGAAGCCCTCCCCGAACCCGTATCCTAAGCCTTACCCTAAGCGTAACCCTAAGCCTAACCCTAACCCTAGGCTACCCTTGACTGCTTCTGCCTCCAATAGATTTCCTAAGCACTAGTGTTTTAAGGAACAGCTTAAAAAGAGAATCCTAATGTGATTTCTTTATAATGGGTGTGTTCCTTATCTTATCCTAGTGTCTAAACTCTTCTCCATGGCTGGACCCCCAAATAATATTCCTTTACGTGCTAAGGGGTATCTAGAGAGTGGGATAGGTTTAATAACTACCCTAACCCTAACACGTACCCTAACCCTAAACCCTACCCTAACCCTAAAACGTACCCTAATCCTAACCCGTACCCTAAACCGAGCCCTAACCCTAACACTAACACTAACCCTAACCCTAACCCATACCCTACGCTGTACCCAAAGCCCTCCCCGATCCCGTAGCCTAAGCCGTACCCTAACCCTAACCCTAAGCCTAACACTAACCCTAGGCTACCCTTGACTGCTTCTTCCTAGAATAGATTTCTTCAGCACTAGTGTTTTAAGGAACAGCTTAAAAAGAGAATCCTAATGTGATTTCTTAATAATGGGTTTCTTCTTTATCTTATCCTAGTGTCTAAACGCTTCTCCATGGCTGGACCCACAAATAATATTCCTTTACGTGCTAAGGGGTATCTAGAGAGTGGGATAGGTTTAATAACTACCCTAACCCTAACGCGTACCCTAACCCTAACCCCTACCCTAACCCTAACACGTACCCTAATCCTAACCCGTACCCTAAACCGAGCCCTAACCTTAACACTAACCCTAACCCTAACCCATACCCTACGCCATACCCGAAGCCCTCCCCGAACCCGTTCCCTAAGCCGTACCCTAAGCCTAACCCTAAGCCTAACCCTAACCCTAGGCTACCGTTGACTGCTTCTGCCTCCAATAGATTTCCTAAGCACTAGTGTTTTAAGGAACAGCTTAAAAAGAGAATCCTAAAGTGATTTCTTTATAATGGGTGTGTTCCTTATCTTCTCCTAGTGTCAAACCTCTTCTCCATGGCTGGACCCACAAATAATATTCCTTTACGTGCTAAGGGGTATCTAGAGAGTGGGATAGGTTTAATAACTACCCTAAACCTAAAACGTACCCTAACCCTATCCCCTACCCTAACCCTAACACGTACCCTAAACCTAAACCGTACCCTAAACCGAGCCCTAACACTAATACTAACCCTAACCCTAACCCATACCCTACGCCATACGCGAAGCCCTCCCCGAACCCGTACCCTAAGCCGTACCCTTAGCCTACCACTAAGCCTAACCCCAACACTAGGCTAACCTTGACTGCTTCTGCCTCCCATAGATTTCATAAGCACTAGTGTTTTAAGGAACAGCTTAAAAAGAGAATCCTAATGTGATTTCTTTATAAAGGGTGTGTTCCTTATCTTAGCCTAGTGTCTAAACTCTTCTCCATGGCTGGACCCCCAAATAATATTCCTTTACGTGCTAAGGCGTATCTACAGAGTGGGTTAGGTTTAATAACTACCCTAACCCTAACGCGTAGCCTAACCCTAACCCCTACCCTAACCCTAACCCATACTGTAATCCTAATCCGTACCCTAAACCGAGCTCTAACCCTAACACTAACCCTAACCCTTACCCTAACCCATACCCTACGCCGTACCCGAAGCCCTCCCCGATCCTGTACCCTAAGCCGTACCCTAAGCCTAACCCTAAGCCTAACCCTAACCCTAGGCTACCCTTGACTGCTTCTGCCTCCAATAGATTTCCTAAGCACTAGTGTTTTAAGGAACAGCTTAAAAAGAGAATCCTAATGTGATTTCTTTATAATGGGTGTGTTCCTTATCTTATCCTAGTGTCTAAACGCTTCTCCATGGCTGGACCCCCAAATAATATTCCTTTACGTGCTAAGGGGTATCTAGAGAGTGGGATAGGTTTAGTAACTACCCTAACCCTAACCGCTACCCTAACCCTCACACGTACCCTAATCCTAACCCGTACCCTAAACGGAGCCCTAACCCGAACACTAAGCCTAACACTAACCCTAACCCATAACCTACGCCGTACACGAAGCCCTCCCCGAACCCGTACCCTAAGCCGTACCCTAAGCCTAAGCCTAAGCCTAACCCTAACCCTAGGCTACCCTTGACTGCTTCTGCCTAGAATAGATTTCTTAAGCACTAGTGTTTTAAGAAACAGCTTAAAAAGAGAATCCTAATGTGATTTCTTAATAATGGGTTTGTTCCTTATCTTATCCTAGTGTCTAAACGCTTCTCCATGGCTGGACCCACAAATAATATTCCTTTACGTGCTAAGGGGTATCTAGAGAGTGGGATAGGTTTAATAACTACCCTAACCCTAACGCGTACCCTAACCCTAACCCCTACCATAACCCTAAAACGTACACTAATCCTAACCCGTACCCTAAACCGAGCCCTAACCTTAACACTAACACTAACCCTAACCCTAACCCATACCCAACGCCGTACCCGAACCCCTCCCCGAACCCGTACCCTATGCCATACCCTAAGCCTAACCCTAAGCCTAACTCTAACCCTAGGCTATCGTTGACTGCTTCTGCCTCCAATAGATTTCCTAAGCACTAGTGTTTTAAGGAACAGCTTAAAAAGAGAATCCTAATGTGATTTCTTTATAATGGGTGTGTTCCTTATCTTATCCTAGTGTCTAACCTCTTCTCCATGGCTGGATCCCCAAATAATATTCCTTTACGTGCTAAGGGGTATCTAGAGAGTGGGATAGGTTTAATAACTACCCTAACCCTAACACGTACCCTAACCCTAACCCATACCCTACGCCGTACGCGAAGCCCTCCCCGAACCCGTACCCTAAGCCGTACCCTTAGCCTACCCCTAAGCCTAACCCCAACACTAGGCTACCCTTGACTGCTTCTGCCTCCCATAGATTTCATAAGCACTAGTGTTTTAAGGAACAGCTTAAAAAGAGAATCCTAATGTGATTTCTTTATAAAGGGTGTGTTCCTTATCTTAGCCTAGTGTCTAGACTCTTCTCCATGTCTGGACCCCCAAATAATATTCCTTTACGTGCTAAGGCATATCTAGAGAGTGGGATAGGTTTAATAACTACCCTAACCCTAACGCGTACCCTAACCCTAACCCCTACCCTAACACTAACACGTACCCTAATCCTAACCCGTACCCTAAACCGAGCTCTAACCCTAACACTAACCCTAACCCTTACCCTAACCCATACCCTAGGCCGTACCCGAAGCCCTCCCCGAACCCGTATCCTAAGCCTTACCCTAAGCGTAACCCTAAGCCTAACCCTAACCCTAGGCTACCCTTGACTGCTTCTGCCTCCAATAGATTTCCTAAGCACTAGTGTTTTAAGGAACAGCTTAAAAAGAGAATCCTAATGTGATTTCTTTATAATGGGTGTGTTCCTTATCTTATCCTAGTGTCTAAACTCTTCTCCATGGCTGGACCCCCAAATAATATTCCTTTACGTGCTAAGGGGTATCTAGAGAGTGGGATAGGTTTAATAACTACCCTAACCCTAACACGTACCCTAACCCTAAACCCTACCCTAACCCTAACACGTACCCTAATCCTAACACGTACCCTAAACCGAGCCCTAACCCTAACACTAACACTAACCCTAACCCTAACCCATACCCTACGCTGTACCCAAAGCCCTCCCCGATCCCGTACCCTAAGCCGTACCCTAACCCTAACCCTAAGCCTAACCCTAACCCTAGGCTACCCTTGACTGCTTCTGCCTCCAATAGATTTCCTAAGCACTACTGTTTTAAGGAACAGCTTAAAAAGAGAATCCTAATGTGATTTCTTAATAATGGGTGTGTTCCTTATCTTATCCTAGTGTCTAAACGCTTCTTCATGGCTGGACCCCCAAATAATATTCCTTTACGTGCTAAGGGGTATCTAGAGAGTGGGATAGGTTTAGTAACTACCCTAACCCTAACCGCTACCCTAACCCTCACACGTACCCTAATCCTAACCCGTACCCTAAACGGAGCCCTAACCCGAACACTAAGCCTAACACTAACCCTAACCCATAACCTACGCCGTACACGAAGCCCTCCCCGAACCCGTACCCTAAGCCGTACCCTAAGCCTAAGCCTAAGCCTAACCCTAAGCCTAGGCTACCCTTGACTGCTTCTGCCTAGAATAGATTTCTTAAGCACTAGTGTTTTAAGAAACAGCTTAAAAAGAGAATCCTAATGTGATTTCTTAATAATGGGTTTGTTCCTTATCTTATCCTAGTGTCTAAACGCTTCTCCATGGCTGGACCCACAAATAATATTCCTTTACCTGCTAAGGGGTATCTAGAGAGTGGGATAGGTTTAATAACTACCCTAACCCTAACGCGTACCCTAACCCTAACCCCTACCCTAACCCTAAAACGTACACTAATCCTAACCCGTACCCTAAACCGAGCCCTAACCTTAACACTAACACTAACCCTAACCCTAACCCATACCCAACGCCGTACTCGAACCCCTCCCCGAACCCGTACCCTATGCCGTACCCTAAGCCTAACCCTAAGCCTAACCCTAACCCTAGGCTACAGTTGACTGCTTCTGCCTCCAATAGATTTCCTAAGCACTAGTGTTTTAAGGAACAGCTTAAAAAGAGAATCCTAATGTGATTTCTTTATAATGGGTGTGTTTCTTATCTTATTCTAGTGTCTAAACTCTTCTCCATGGCTGGACCCCCAAATAATATTCTTTACGTGCTAAGGGGTATCTAGAGACTGGGATAGGTTTAATAACTACCCTAACCCTAACACGTACACTAATCCTAACCCGTACCCTAAACCGAGCCCTTACCCTAACACTAACCCTAACCCTAACCCTAACCCATACCCTACGCCATACCCGAAGCCCTCCCCGAACCCGTACCCTAAGCCGTACCCTAACGCTAACCCTAAGCCTAACCCTAACCCTAGGCTACCCTTGACTGCTTCTGCCTCCAATAGATTTCCTAAGCACTTCTGTTTTAAGGAACAGCTTAAAAAGGGAATCCTAATGTGATTTCTTAATAATGGGTTTGTTCTTTATCTTATCCTAGTGTCTAAACGCTTCTCCATGGCTGGACCCACAAATAATATTCCTTTACGTGCTAAGGGGTATCTAGAGAGTGGGATAGGTTTAATAACTACCCTAACTCTAACACGTACCCTAACCCTAACCCCTACCCTAACCCTAACACGTACCCTAATCCTAACCCGTACCATAAACCGAGCCCTTACACTAACACTAACCCTAACCCTAACCCTAACCCATACCCTACGCCATACCCGAAGCCCTCCCCGAACCCGTACCCTAAGCCGTACCCTAAGCCTAACCCTAACCCTAGGCTACCGTTGACTGCTTCTGCCTCCAATAGATTTCCTAAGCACTAGTGTTTTAAGAAACAGCTTAAAAAGAGAATCCTAATGTGATTTCTTTATAATGGGTGTGTTTCTTATCTTATCCTAGTGTCTAACCTCTTCTCTATGGCTGGACCCCCAAATAATATTCCTTTACGTGCTAAGGGGTATCTAGAGAGTGGGATAGGTTTAATAACTACCCTAACCCTAACACGTACCCTAACCCTAACCCCTACCCTAACCCTAACACGTACCCTAAACCTAAACCGTACCCTAAACCGAGCCGTAACCCTAACACTAACCCTAACCCTAACCCATACCCTACGCCGTACGCGAAGCCCTCCCCGAACCCGTACCCTAAGCCGTACCCTTAGCCTACCCCTAAGCCTAACCCCAACACTAGGCTACCCTTGACTGCTTCTGCCTCCCATAGATTTCATAAGCACTAGTGTTTTAAGGAAAAGCTTAAAAAGAGAATCCTAATGTGATTTCTTTATAAAGGGTGTGTTCATTATCTTAGCCTAGTGTCTAAACTCTTCTCCATGGCTGGAACCCCAAATAATATTCCTTTACGTGCTAAGGCGTATCTAGAGAGTGGGATAGGTTTAATAACTACCCTAACCCTAACGCGTACCCTATCCCTAACCCCTACCCTAACCCTAAAACGTACACTAATCCTAACCCGTACCCTAAACCGAGCCCTAACCTTAACACTAACCCTAACCCTAACCCTAACCCATACCCAACACCGTACCCGAACCCCTCCCCGAACCCGTACCCTATGCCGTACCCTAAGCCTAACCCTAAGCCTAACCCTAACCCTAGGCTACAGTTGACTGCTTCTGCCTCCAATAGATTTCCTAAGCACTAGTGTTTTAAGAAACAGCTTAAAAAGAGAATCCTAATGTGATTTCTTTATAATGGGTGTGTTTCTTATCTTATCCTAGTGTCTAACCTCTTCTCCATGGCTGGACCCCCAAATAATATTCCTTTACGTGCTAAGGGGTATCTAGAGAGTGGGATAGGTTTAATAACTACCCTAACCCTAACACGTACCCTAACCCTAACCCCTACCCTAACCCTAACACGTACCCTAAACCTAAACCGTACCCTAAACCGAGCCGTAACCCTAACACTAACCCTAACCCTAACCCATACCCTACGCCGTACGCGAAGCCCTCCCCGAACCCGTACCCTAAGCCGTACCCTTAGCCTACCCCTAAGCCTAACCCCAACACTAGGCTACCCTTGACTGCTTCTGCCTCCCATAGATTTCATAAGCACTAGTGTTTTAAGGAAAAGCTTAAAAAGAGAATCCTAATGTGATTTCTTTATAAAGGGGGTGTTCATTATCTTAGCCTAGTGTCTAAACTCTTCTCCATGGCTGGAACCCCAAATAATATTCCTTTACGTGCTAAGGCGTATCTAGAGAGTGGGATAGGTTTAATAACTACCCTAACCCTAACGCGTACCCTATCCCTAAACCCTACCCTAACCCTAAAACGTACACTAATCCTAACCAGTACCCTAAACCGAGCCCTAACCTTAACACTAACCCTAACCCTAACCCTAACCCATACCCAACACCGTACCCGAACCCCTCCCCGAACCCGTACCCTATGCCGTACCCTAAGCCTAACCCTAAGCCTAACCCTAACCCTAGGCTACAGTTGACTGCTTCTGCATCCAATAGATTTCCTAAGCACTAGTGTTTTAAGGAACAGCTTAAAAAGAGAATCCTAATGTGATTTCTTTATAATGGGTGTGTTTCTTATCTTATTCTAGTGTCTAAACTCTTCTCCATGGCTGGACCCCCAAATAATATTTTTTACGTGCTAAGGGGTATCTAGAGACTGGGATAGGTTTAATAACTACCCTAACCCTAACACGTACACTAACCCTAACCACTACCCTAACCCTAACACGTACCCTAATCCTAACCCGTACCCTAAACCGAGCCCTTACCCTAACACTAACCCTAACCCTAACCCTAACCCATACCCTAAGCCATACCCGAAGCCCTCCCCGAACCCGTACCCTAAGCCGTACCCTAACGCTAACCCTAAGCCTAACCCTAACCCTAGGCTACCCTTGACTGCTTCTGCCTCCAATAGATTTCCTAAGCACTTTTGTTTTAAGGAACAGCTTAAAAAGAGAATCCTAATGTGATTTCTTAATAATGGGTTTGTTCTTTATCTTATCCTAGTGTCTAAACGCTTCTCCATGGCTGGACCCACAAATAATATCCCTTTACGTGCTAAGGGGTATCTAGAGAGTGGGATAGGTTTAATAACTACCCTAACCCTAACGCGTACCCTAACCCTAACCCCTACCCTAACCCTAACACGTACCCTAATCCTAACCCGTACCCTAAACCGAGCCTTTACACTAACACTAACCCTAACCCTAACCCTAACCCATACCCTACGCCATACCCGAAGCCCTCCCCGAACCCGTACCCTAAGCCGTACCCTAAGCCTAACCTAAGCCTAACCCTAACCCTAGGCTACCGTTGACTGCTTCTGCCTCCAATAGATTTCCGAAGCACTAGTGTTTTAAGAAACAGCTTAAAAAGAGAATCCTAATGTGATTTCTTTATAATGGGTGTGTTTCTTATCTTATCCTAGTGTCTAACCTCTTCTCCACAGCTGGACCCCCAAATAATATTCCTTTACGTGCTAAGGGGTATCTAGAGAGTGGGATAGGTTTAATAACTACCCTAACCCTAACACGTACGCTAACCCTAACCCCTACCGTAACCCTAACACGTACCCTAAACCTAAACCGTACCCTAAACCGAGCCCTAACCCTAACACTAACCCTAACCCTAACCCATACCCTACGCCGTATGCGAAGCCCTCCCCGAACCCGTACCCTAAGCCGTACCCTTAGCCTACCCCTAAGCCTAACCCCAACACTAGGCTACCCTTGACTGCTTCTGCCTCCCATAGATTTCATAAGCACTAGTGTTTTAAGGAACAGCTTAAAAAGAGAATCCTAATGTGATTTATTTATAAAGGGTGTGTTCCTTATCTTAGCCTAGTGTCTAAACTCTTCTCCATGGCTGGACCCCCAAATAATATTCCTTTACGTGCTAAGGCGTATCTAGAGAGTGGGATAGGTTTAATAACTACCCTAACCCTAACGCGTACCCTAACCCTAACCCCTACCCTAACACTAACACGTACCCTAATCCTAACCCGTACCCTAAACCGAGCTCTAACCCTAACACTAACCCTAACCCTTACCCTAACCCATACCCTACGCCGTACCCGAAGCCCTCCCCGAACCCGTACCCTAAGCCTTACCCTAAGCGTAACCCTAAGCCTAACCCTAACCCTAGGCTACCCTTGACTGCTTCTGCCTCCAATAGATTTCCTAAGCACTAGTGTTTTAAGGAACAGCTTAAAAAGAGAATCCTAATGTGATTTCTTTATAATGGGTGTGTTCCTTATCTTATCCTAGTGTCTAAACTCTTCTCCATGGCTGGACCCCCAAATAATATTCCTTTACGTGCTAAGGGGTATCTAGAGAGTGGGATAGGTTTAATAACTACCCTAACCCTAACACGTACCCTAACCCTAAACCCTACCCTAACCCTAACACGTACCCTAATCCTAACCCGTACCCTAAACCGAGCCCTAACCCGAACACTAACACTAACCCTAACCCTAACCCATACCCTACGCTGTACCCAAAGCCCTCCCCGATCCCGTAGCCTAAGCCGTACCCTAACCCTAACCCTAAGCCTAACCCTAACCCTAGGCTACCCTTGACTGCTTCTGCCTCCAATAGATTTCCTAAGCACTTCTGTTTTAAGGAACAGCTTAAAAAGAGAATCCTAATGTGATTTCTTAATAATGGGTGTGTTCCTTATCTTATCCTAGTGTCTAAACGCTTCTTCATGGCTGGACCCCCAAATAATGTTCCTTTACGTGCTAAGGGGTATCTAGAGAGTGGGATAGGTTTAGTAACTACCCTAACCCTAACGCGTACCCTAACCCTAACCCCTACCCTAACCCTCACACGTACCCTAATCCTAACCCGTACCCTAAACGGAGCCCTAACCCTAAGACTAAGCCCAACCCTAACCCTAACCCATACCCAACGCCGTACCCGAACCCCTCGCCGAACCCGTACCCTAAGCCGTACCCTAAGCCTAACCCTAAGCCTAACCCTAACCCTAGACTACAGTTGACTGCTTCTGCCTCCAATAGATTTCCTAACCACTAGTGTTTTAAGGAACAGCTTAAAAAGAGAATCCTAATGTGATTTCTTTATAATGGGTGTGTTCCTTGTCTTATCCTAGTGTCTAAACTCTTCTCCATGTCTGGAACCCCAAATAATATTCTTTACGTGCTAAGGGGTATCTAGAGACTGGGATAGGTTTAATAACTACCCTAACCCTAACACGTACACTAACCCTAACCCCTACCCTAACCCTAACACGTACCCTAATCCTAACCCGTACCCTAAACCGAGCCCTTACCCTAACACTAACCCTAACCCTAACCCTAACCCATACCCTACGCCATACCCGAAGCCCTCCCCGAACCCGTTCCCTAAGCCGTACCCTAAGCCTAACCCTAAGCCTAACCCTAACCCTAGGCTACCGTTGACTGCTTCTGCCTCCAATAGATTTCCTAAGCGCTAGTTTTTTAAGGAACAGCTTAAAAAGAGAATCCTAATGTGATTTCTTTATAATGGGTGTGTTCCTTATCTTCTCCTAGTGTCTAACCTCTTCTCCATGGCTGGACCCACAAATAATATTCCTTTACGTGCTAAGGGGTATCTAGAGAGTGGGATAGGTTTAATAACTACCCTAACCCTAACGCGTAACCCTACCCTAACCCCTACCGTAACCCTAACACGTACCCTAATCCTAACCCGTACCCTAAACCGAGCCCTAACCTTAACACTAACCCTAACCCTAACCCTAACCCATACCCAACGCCGTACCCGAACCCCTCCCCGAACCCGCACCCTATGCCGTACCCTAAGCCTAACCCTAAGCCTAACCCTAACCCTAGGCTACCCTTGACTGCTTCTGCCTCCAATAGATTTCCTAAGCACTAGTGTTTTAAGGAACAGCTTAAAAAGAGAATCCTAATGTGATTTCTTTGTAATGGGTGTGTTTCTTATCTTATCCTAGTGTCTAAACTCTTCTCCATGGCTGGACCCCCAAATAATATTCCTTTACGTGCTAAGGGGTATCTAGAGAGTGGGATAGGTTTAATAACTACCCTAACCCTAACACGTACCCTAACCCTAAAACCTACCCTAACCCTAACACGTACCCTAATCCTAACCCATACCCTAAACCGAGCCCTAACCCTAACACTAACACTAACCCTAACCCTAACCCATACCCTACGCCGTACCCAAAGCCCTCCCCGATCCCGTACCCTAAGCCGTACCCTAACCCTAACCCTAAGCCTAACCCAAACCCTAGGCTACCCTTGACTGCTTCTGCCTCCAATAGATTTCCTAAGCACTACTGTTTTAAGGAATAGCTTAAAAAGAGAATCCTAATGTGATTTCTTTATAATGGGTGTGTTCCTTATCTTATCCTAGTGTCTAACCTCTTCTCCATGGCTGGACCCCCAAAAAATATTCCTTTACGTGCTAAGGGGTATCTAGAGAGTGGGATAGGTTTAATAACTACCCTAACCCTAACGCGTACCCTAACCCTAACCCCTACCCTAACCCTCACACGTACCCTAATCCTAACCCGTACTCTAAACGGAGCCCTAACCCTAACACTAACCCTAACCCTAACCCTAACCCATAAACTACGCCGTACACGAAGCCCTCCCCGAACCCGTACCCTAAGCCGTACCCTAAGCCTAAGCCTAAGCCTAACCCTAACCCTAGGCTACCCTTGACTGCTTCTGCCTAGAATAGATTTCTTAAGCACTAGTGTTTTAAGAAACAGCTTAAAAAGAGAATCCTAATGTGATTTCTTAATAATGGGTTTGTTCTTTATCTTATCCTAGTGTCTAAACGCTTCTCCATGGCTGGACCCACAAATAATATTCCTTTACGTGCTAAGGGGTATCTAGAGAGTGGGATAGGTTTAATAACTACCCTAACCCTAACGCGTACCCTAACCCTAACCCCTACCCTAACCCTAACACGTACCCTAATCCTAACCCGTACCCTAAACCGAGCCCTAACCTTAACACTAACCCTAACCCTAACCCTAACCCATACCCAACGCCGTACCCGAACCCCTCCCCGAACCCGTACCCTATGCCGTACCCTAAGCCTAACCCTAAGCCTAACCCTAACCCTAGGCTACCCTTCACTCCTTCTGCCTCCAATAGATTTCCTAAGCACTAGTGTTTTAAGGAACAGCTTAAAAAGAGAATCCTAATGTGATTTCTTTATAATGGGTGTGTTCCTTATCTTATCCTAGTGTCTAAACTCTTCTCCATGGCTGGACCCCCAAATAATATTCCTTTACGTGCTAAGAGGTATCTAGAGAGTGGGATAGGTTTAATAACTACCCTAACCCTAACACGTACCCTAACCCTAAACCCTACCCTAACCCTAACACGTACCCTAATCCTAACCCGTACCCTAAACCGAGCCCTTACCCTAACACTAACCCTAACCGTAACCCATACCCTACGCCGTACGCGAAGCCCTCCCCGAACCCGTACCCTAAGCCGTACCCTTAGCTTACCCCTAAGCGTAACCCCAACACTAGGCTTCCCTTGACTGCTTCTGCCTCCCATAGATTTCATAAGCACTAGTGTTTTAAGGAACAGCTTAAAAAGAGAATCCTAATGTGATTTCTTTGTAATGGGTGTGTTTCTTATCTTATCCTAGTGTCTAAACTCTTCTCCATGGCTGGACCCCCAAATAATATTCCTTTACGTGCTAAGGGGTATCTAGAGAGTGGGATAGGTTTAATAACTACCCTAACCCTAACACGTACCCTAACCCTAAAACCTACCCAAACCCTAACACGTACACTAATCCTAACCCGTACCCTAAACCGAGCCCTAACCCTAACACTAACACTAACCCTAACCCTAACCCATACCCTACGCCGTACCCAAAGCCCTCCCCGATCCCGTACCCTAAGCCGTACCCTAAGCCTAACCCTAAGCCTAACCCTAACCCTAGGCTACCGTTGACTGCTTCTGCCTCCAATAGATTTCCTAAGCAGTAGTGTTTTAAGGAACAGCTTAAAAAGAGAATCCTAATGTGATTTCTTTATAATGGGTGTGTTCCTTATCTTATCCTAGTGTCTAACCTCTTCTCCATGGCTGGACCCCCAAATAATATTCCTTTACGTGCTAAGGGTTATCTAGAGAGTTGGATAGGTTTAATAACTACCCTAAACCTAACACGTACCCTAACCCTAACCCCTACCCTAACCCTAACACGTACCCTAAACCTAAACCGTACCCTAAACCGAGCCCTAACCCTAACACTAACACTAACCCTAACTCTAAGCCATACCCTACGCTGTGCCCAAAGCCCTCCCCGATCCCGTACCCTAAGCCGTACCCTAACCCTAACCCTAAGCCTAACCCTAACCCTAGGCTACCCTTGACTGCTTCTGCCTCCAATAGATTTCCTAAGCACTACTGTTTTAAGGAACAGCTTAAAAAGAGAATCCTAATGTGATTTCTTTATATTTGGTGGGTTCCTTATCTTATCCTAGTGTCTAACCTCTTCTCCATGGCTGGACCCCCAAATAATATTCCTTTACGTGCTAAGGGGTATCTAGAGAGTGGGATAGGTTTAATAACTACCCTAACCCTAACACGTACCCTAACCCTAACCCCTACCCTAACCCTAACACGTACCCTAAACTTAAGCCGTACCCTAAACCGAGCCCTAACCCTAACACTAACCCTAACCCTAACCCATACCCTACGCCGTACGCGAAGCCCTCCCCGAACCCGTACCCTAAGCCGTACCCTTAGCCTACCCCTAAGCCTAACCCCAACACTAGGCTACCCTTGACTGCTTCTGCCTCCCATAGATTTCATAAGCACTAGTGTTTTAAGGAACAGCTTAAAAAGAGAATCCTAATGTGATTTCTTTATAAAGGGTGTGTTCCTTATCTTAGCCTAGTGTCTAAACTCTTCTCCATGGCTGGACCTCCAAATAATATTCCTTTACGTGCTAAGGCGTATCTAGAGAGTGGGATAGGTTTAATAACTACCCTAACCCTAACGCGTACCCTAACCCTAACCCATACCCTAATCCTAACCCGTACCCTAAACCGAGCTCTAACCCTAACACTAACCCTAACCCTTACCCTAACCCATACCCTACGCCGTACCCGAAGCCCTCCCCGAACCCGTATCCTAAGCCTTACCCTAAGCCTAACCCTAAGCCTAACCCTAACCCTAGGCTACCCTTGACTGCTTCTGCCTCCAACAGATTTCCTAAGCAGTAGTGTTTTAAGGAACAGCTTAAAAAGAGAATCCTAATGTGATTTCTTTATAATGGGTGTGTTCCTTATCTTATCCTAGTGTCTAAACTCTTCTCCATGGCTGGACCCCAAATAATATTCCTTTACGTGCTAAGGGGTATCTAGAGAGTGGGATAGGTTTAATAACTACCCTAACCCTAACACGTACCCTAACCCTAAACCCTACCCTAACCCTAACACGTACCCTAATCCTAACCCGTACCCTAAACCGAGCCCTAACCCTAACACTAACACTAACCCTAACTCTAACCCATACACTACGCTGTACCCAAAGCCCTCCCCGATCCCATACCCTAAGCCGTACCCTAACCCTAACCCTAAGCCTAACCCTAACCCTAGGCTACCCTTGACTGCTTCTGCCTCCAATAGATTTCCTAAGCACTACTGTTTTAAGGAACAGCTTAAAAAGAGAATCCTAATGTGATTTCTTTATAATGGGTGTGTTCCTTATCTTCTCCTAGTGTCTAACCTCTTCTCGATGGCTGGACCCCCAAATAATATTCCTTTACGTGCTAAGGGTTATCTAGAGAGTGGGATAGGTTTAATAACTACCCTAACCCTAACACGTACCCTAACCCTATCCCCTACCCTAACCCTAACACGTACCCTAAACCTAAACCGTACCCTAAACCGAGCCCTAACCCTAACACTAACCCTAACCCTAACCCATAGCCTACGCCGTACGCGAAGCCCTCCCCGAACCCGTATCCTAAGCCGTACCCTTAGCCTACCCCTAAGCCTAACCCCAACACTAGGCTACCCTTGACTGCTTCTGCCTCCCATAGATTTCATAAGCACTAGTGTTTTAAGGAACAGCTTAAAAAGAGAATCCTAATGTGATTTCTTTATAAAGGGTGTGTTCCTTATCTTAGCCTAGTGTCTAATCTCTTCTCCATGGCTGGACCCCCAAATAATATTCCTTTACGTGCTAAGGCGTATCTAGAGAGTGGGATAGGTTTAATAACTACCCTAACCCTAACGCGTACCCTAACCCTAACGCGTACCCTAACCCTAACACGTACCCTAATCCTAACCCGTACCCTAAACCGAGCCCTAACCTTAACACTAACCCTAACCCTAACCCTAACCCATACCCAACGCCGTACCCGAACCCCTCCCCGAACCCGTACCCTATGCCGTACCCTAAGCCTAACCCTAAGCCTAACCCTAACCCTAGGCTACAGTTGACTGCTTCTGCCTCCAATAGATTTCCTAAGCACTAGTGTTTTAAGGAACAGCTTAAAAAGAGAATCCTAATGTGATTTCTTTATAATGGGTGTGTTCCTTATCTTCTCCTAGTGTCTAACCTCTTCTCCATGGCTGGACCCACAAATAATATTCCTTTACGTGCTAAGGGGTATCTAGAGAGTGGGATAGGTTTAATAACTACCCTAACCCTAACGCGTAACCTAACCCTAACCCCTACCGTAACCCTAACACGTACCCTAATCCTAACCCGTACCCTAAACCGAGCCCTAACCTTAACACTAACCCTAACCCTAACCCTAACCCATACCCAACGCCGTACCCGAACCCCTCCCCGAACCCGCACCCTATGCCGTACCCTAAGCCTAACCCTAAGCCTAACCCTAACCCTAGGCTACAGTTGACTGCTTCTGCCTCCAATAGATTTCCTAAGCAGTAGTGTTTTAAGGAACAGCTTAAAAAGAGAATCCTAATGTGATTTCTTTATAATGGGTGTGTTTCTTATCTTATCCTAGTGTCTAAACTCTTCTCCATGGCTGGACCCCCAAATAATATTCTTTACGTGCTAAGGGGTATCTAGAGACAGGGATAGGTTTAATTACTACCCTAACCCTAACGCATACCCTAACCCTAACCCCTACCCTAACCCTCACACGTACCCTAATCCTAACCCGTACCCTAAACGGAGCCCTAACCCTAACACTAAGCCTAACCCTAACCCTAACCCATAACCTACGCCGTACACGAAGCCCTCCCCGAACCCGTACCCTAAGCCGTACCCTAAGCCTTAGCCTAAGCCTAACCGTAACCCTAGGCTACCCTTGACTGCTTCTGCCTAGAATAGATTTCTTAAGCACTAGTGTTTTAAGAAACAGCTTAAAAAGAGAATCCTAATGTGATTTCTTAATAATGGGTTTGTTCCTTATCTTATCCTAGTGTCTAAACGCTTCTCCATGGCTGGACCCACAAATAATATTCCTTTACGTGCTAAGGGGTATCTAGAGAGTGGGATAGGTTTAATAACTATTCTAACCCTAACACGTACCCTAACCCTAAACCCTACCCTAACACTAACACGTACCCTAATCATAACCCGTACCCTAAACCGAGCCCTAACCCTAACACTAACACTAACCCTAACCCTAACCCATACCCTACGCTGTACCCGAAGCCCTCCCCAATCCCGTACCCTAAGCCGTACCCTAACCCTAACCCTAAGCCTACCGCTAACCCTAGGCTACCCTTGACTGCTTCTGCCTCCAATAGATTTCCTAAGCACTAGTGGTTTAAGGAACAGCTTAAAAAGAGAATCCTAATGTGATTTCTTAATAATGGGTGCGTTCCTTATCTTATCCTAGTGTCTAAACGCTTCTTCATAGCTGGACCCCCAAATAATATTCCTTTACGTGCTAAGGGGTATCTAGAGACTGGGATAGGTTTAATAACTACCCTAACCCTAACGCGTACCCTACCCCTAACCCCTACCCTAACCCTAACACGTACCCTAATCCTAACCCGTACCCTAAACCGAGCCCTAACCTTAACACTAACCCTAACCCTAACCCTAACCCATACCCAACGCCGTACCCGAACCCCTCCCCGAACCCGTACCCTATGCCGTACCCTAAGCCTAACCCTAAGCCTAACCCTAACCCTAGGCTACAGTTGACTAATTCTGCCTCCAATAGATTTCCTAAGCACTAATGTTTTAAGAAACAGCTTAAAAAGAGAATCCTAATGTGATTTCTTTATAATGGGTGTGTTCCTTATCTTATCCTAGTGTCTAAACTCTTCTCCATGGCTGGACCCACAAATAATATTCTTTACGTGCTAAGCGGTATCTCGAGACTGGGATAGGTTTAATAACTACCCTAACCCTAACACGTACACTAACTCTAACCACTACCCTAACCCTAACACGTACCCTAATCCTAACGCGTACCCTAAACCGAGCCCTAACCTTAACACTAACACTAACCCTAACCCTAACCCATACCCAACGCCGTACACGAACCCCTCCCCGAACCCGAACCCTAAGCCGTACCCTAAGCCTAACCCTAAGCCTAACCCTAACCCTAGACTACAGTTGACTGCTTCTGCCTCCAATAGATTTCATAAGCACTAGTGTTTTAAGGAACAGCTTAAAAAGAGAATCCTAATGTGATTTCTTTGTAATGGGTGTGTTTCTTATCTTATCCTAGTGTCTAAACTCTTCTCCATGGCTGGACCCCCAAATAATATTCCTTTACGTGCTAAGGGGTATCTAGAGAGTGGGATAGGTTTAATAACTACCCTAACCCTAACACGTACCCTAACCCTAAAACCTACCCAAACCCTAACACGTACACTAATCCTAACCCGTACCCTAAACCGAGCCCTAACCCTAACACTAACACTAACCCTAACCCTAACCCATACCCTACGCCGTACCCAAAGCCCTCCCCGATCCCGTACCCTAAGCCGTACCCTAAGCCTAACCCTAAGCCTAACCCTAACCCTAGGCTACCGTTGACTGCTTCTGCCTCCAATAGATTTCCTAAGCAGTAGTGTTTTAAGGAACAGCTTAAAAAGAGAATCCTAATGTGATTTCTTTATAATGGGTGTGTTCCTTATCTTATCCTAGTGTCTAACCTCTTCTCCATGGCTGGACCCACAAATAATATTCCTTTACGTGCTAAGGGTTATCTAGAGAGTTGGATAGGTTTAATAACTACCCTAAACCTAACACGTACCCTAACCCTAACCCCTACCCTAACCCTAACACGTACCCTAAACCTAAACCGTACCCTAAACCGAGCCCTAACCCTAACACTAACACTAACCCTAACTCTAACCCATACCCTACGCTGTGCCCAAAGCCCTCCCCGATCCCGTACCCTAAGCCGTACCCTAACCCTAACCCTAAGCCTAACCCTAAACCTAGGCTACCCTTGACTGCTTCTGCCTCCAATAGATTTCCTAAGCACTACTGTTTTAAGGAACAGCTTAAAAAGAGAATCCTAATGTGATTTCTTTATATTTGGTGGGTTCCTTATCTTATCCTAGTGTCTAACCTCTTCTCCATGGCTGGACCCCCAAATAATATTCCTTTACGTGCTAAGGGGTATCTAGAGAGTGGGATAGGTTTAATAACTACCCTAACCCTAACACGTACCCTAACCCTAACCCCTACCCTTACCCTAACACGTACCCTAAACCTAAACCGTACCCTAAACCGAGCCCTAACCCTAACACTAACCCTAACCCTAACCCATACCCTACGCCGTACGCGAAGCCCTCCCCGAACCCGTACCCTAAGCCGTACCCTTAGCCTACCCCTAAGCCTAACCCCAACACTAGGCTACCCTTGACTGCTTCTGCCTCCCATAGATTTCATAAGCACTAGTGTTTTAAGGAACAGCTTAAAAAGAGAATCCTAATGTGATTTCTTTATAAAGGGTGTGTTCCTTATCTTAGCCTAGTGTCTAAACTCTTCTCCATGGCTGGACCTCCAAATAATATTCCTTTACGTGCTAAGGCGTATCTAGAGAGTGGGATAGGTTTAATAACTACCCTAACCCTAACGCGTACCCTAACCCTAACCCATACCCTAATCCTAACCCGTACCCTAAACCGAGCTCTAACCCTAACACTAACCCTAACCCTTACCCTAACCCATACCCTACGCCTTACCCGAAGCCCTCCCCGAACCCGTATCCTAAGCCTTACCCTAAGCCTAACCCTAAGCCTAACCCTAACCCTAGGCTACCCTTGACTGCTTCTGCCTCCAATAGATTTCCTAAGCAGTAGTGTTTTAAGGAACAGCTTAAAAAGAGAATCCTAATGTGATTTCTTTATAATGGGTGTGTTCCTTATCTTATCCTAGTGTCTAAACTCTTCTCCATGGCTGGACCCCAAATAATATTCCTTTACGTGCTAAGGGGTATCTAGAGAGTGGGATAGGTTTAATAACTACCCTAACCCTAACACGTACCCTAACCCTAAACCCTACCCTAACCCTAACACGTACCCTAATCCTAACCCGTACCCTAAACCGAGCCCTAACCCTAACACTAACACTAACCCTAACTCTAACCCATACCCTACGCTGTACCCAAAGCCCTCCCCGATCCCATACCCTAAGCCGTACCCTAACCCTAACCCTAAGCCTAACCCTAACCCTAGGCTACCCTTGACTGCTTCTGCCTCCAATAGATTTCCTAAGCACTACTGTTTTAAGGAACAGCTTAAAAAGAGAATCCTAATGTGATTTCTTTATAATGGGTGTGTTCCTTATCTTCTCCTAGTGTCTAACCTCTTCTCGATGGCTGGACCCCCAAATAATATTCCTTTACGTGCTAAGGGTTATCTAGAGAGTGGGATAGGTTTAATAACTACCCTAACCCTAACACGTACCCTAACCCTATCCCCTACCCTAACCCTAACACGTACCCTAAACCTAAACCGTACCCTAAACCGAGCCCTAACCCTAACACTAACCCTAACCCTAACCCATAGCCTACGCCGTACGCGAAGCCCTCCCCGAACCCGTATCCTAAGCCGTACCCTTAGCCTACCCCTAAGCCTAACCCCAACACTAGGCTACCCTTGACTGCTTCTGCCTCCCATAGATTTCATAAGCACTAGTGTTTTAAGGAACAGCTTAAAAAGAGAATCCTAATGTGATTTCTTTATAAAGGGTGTGTTCCTTATCTTAGCCTAGTGTCTAATCTCTTCTCCATGGCTGGACCCCCAAATAATATTCCTTTACGTGCTAAGGCGTATCTAGAGAGTGGGATAGGTTTAATAACTACCCTAACCCTAACGCGTACCCTAACCCTAACGCGTACCCTAACCCTAACACGTACCCTAATCCTAACCCGTACCCTAAACCGAGCCCTAACCTTAACACTAACCCTAACCCTAACCCTAACCCATACCCAACGCCGTACCCGAACCCCTCCCCGAACCCGTACCCTATGCCGTACCCTAAGCCTAACCCTAAGCCTAACCCTAACCCTAGGCTACAGTTGACTGCTTCTGCCTCCAATAGATTTCCTAAGCACTAGTGTTTTAAGGAACAGCTTAAAAAGAGAATCCTAATGTGATTTCTTTATAATGGGTGTGTTCCTTATCTTCTCCTAGTGTCTAACCTCTTCTCCATGGCTGGACCCACAAATAATATTCCTTTACGTGCTAAGGGGTATCTAGAGAGTGGGATAGGTTTAATAACTACCCTAACCCTAACGCGTAACCTAACCCTAACCCCTACCGTAACCCTAACACGTACCCTAATCCTAACCCGTACCCTAAACCGAGCCCTAACCTTAACACTAACCCTAACCCTAACCCTAACCCATACCCAACGCCGTACCCGAACCCCTCCCCGAACCCGCACCCTATGCCGTACCCTAAGCCTAACCCTAAGCCTAACCCTAACCCTAGGCTACAGTTGACTGCTTCTGCCTCCAATAGATTTCCTAAGCAGTAGTGTTTTAAGGAACAGCTTAAAAAGAGAATCCTAATGTGATTTCTTTATAATGGGTGTGTTTCTTATCTTATCCTAGTGTCTAAACTCTTCTCCATGGCTGGACCCCCAAATAATATTCTTTACGTGCTAAGGGGTATCTAGAGACAGGGATAGGTTTAATTACTACCCTAACCCTAACGCATACCCTAACCCTAACCCCTACCCTAACCCTCACACGTACCCTAATCCTAACCCGTACCCTAAACGGAGCCCTAACCCTAACACTAAGCCTAACCCTAACCCTAACCCATAACCTACGCCGTACACGAAGCCCTCCCCGAACCCGTACCCTAAGCCGTACCCTAAGCCTTAGCCTAAGCCTAACCGTAACCCTAGGCTACCCTTGACTGCTTCTGCCTAGAATAGATTTCTTAAGCACTAGTGTTTTAAGAAACAGCTTAAAAAGAGAATCCTAATGTGATTTCTTAATAATGGGTTTGTTCCTTATCTTATCCTAGTGTCTAAACGCTTCTCCATGGCTGGACCCACAAATAATATTCCTTTACGTGCTAAGGGGTATCTAGAGAGTGGGATAGGTTTAATAACTATTCTAACCCTAACACGTACCCTAACCCTAAACCCTACCCTAACACTAACACGTACCCTAATCATAACCCGTACCCTAAACCGAGCCCTAACCCTAACACTAACACTAACCCTAACCCTAACCCATACCCTACGCTGTACCCGAAGCCCTCCCCAATCCCGTACCCTAAGCCGTACCCTAACCCTAACCCTAAGCCTACCGCTAACCCTAGGCTACCCTTGACTGCTTCTGCCTCCAATAGATTTCCTAAGCACTAGTGGTTTAAGGAACAGCTTAAAAAGAGAATCCTAATGTGATTTCTTAATAATGGGTGCGTTCCTTATCTTATCCTAGTGTCTAAACGCTTCTTCATAGCTGGACCCCCAAATAATATTCCTTTACGTGCTAAGGGGTATCTAGAGACTGGGATAGGTTTAATAACTACCCTAACCCTAACGCGTACCCTACCCCTAACCCCTACCCTAACCCTAACACGTACCCTAATCCTAACCCGTACCCTAAACCGAGCCCTAACCTTAACACTAACCCTAACCCTAACCCTAACCCATACCCAACGCCGTACCCGAACCCCTCCCCGAACCCGTACCCTATGCCGTACCCTAAGCCTAACCCTAAGCCTAACCCTAACCCTAGGCTACAGTTGACTGCTTCTGCCTCCAATAGATTTCCTAAGCACTAATGTTTTAAGAAACAGCTTAAAAAGAGAATCCTAATGTGATTTCTTTATAATGGGTGTGTTCCTTATCTTATCCTAGTGTCTAAACTCTTCTCCATGGCTGGACCCCCAAATAATATTCTTTACGTGCTAAGCGGTATCTCGAGACTGGGATAGGTTTAATAACTACCCTAACCCTAACACGTACACTAACTCTAACCACTACCCTAACCCTAACACGTACCCTAATCCTAACGCGTACCCTAAACCGAGCCCTAACATTAACACTAACACTAACCCTAACCCTAACCCATACCCAACGCCGTACACGAACCCCTCCCCGAACCCGAACCCTAAGCCGTACCCTAAGCCTAACCCTAAGCCTAACCCTAACCCTAGACTACAGTTGACTGCTTCTGCCTCCAATAGATTTCCTAAGCACTAGTGTTTTAAGGAACAGCTTAAAAAGAGAATCCTAATGTGATTTCTTTATAATGGGTGTGTTCCTTATCTTATCCTAGTGTCTAAACTCTTCTCCATGGCTGGACCCCAAATAATATTCCTTTACGTGCTAAGGGGTATCTAGAGAGTGGGATAGGTTTAATAACTACCCTAACCCTAACACGTACCCTAACCCTAAACCCTACCCTAACCCTAACACGTACCCTAATCCTAACCCGTACCCTAAACCGAGCCCTAACCCTAACACTAACACTAACCCTAACTCTAACCCATACCCTACGCTGTACCCAAAGCCCTCCCCGATCCCATACCCTAAGCCGTACCCTAACCCTAACCCTAAGCCTAACCCTAACCCTAGGCTACCCTTGACTGCTTCTGCCTCCAATAGATTTCCTAAGCACTACTGTTTTAAGGAACAGCTTAAAAAGAGAATCCTAATGTGATTTCTTTATAATGGGTGTGTTCCTTATCTTCTCCTAGTGTCTAACCTCTTCTCGATGGCTGGACCCCCAAATAATATTCCTTTACGTGCTAAGGGTTATCTAGAGAGTGGGATAGGTTTAATAACTACCCTAACCCTAACACGTACCCTAACCCTATCCCCTACCCTAACCCTAACACGTACCCTAAACCTAAACCGTACCCTAAACCGAGCCCTAACCCTAACACTAACCCTAACCCTAACCCATAGCCTACGCCGTACGCGAAGCCCTCCCCGAACCCGTATCCTAAGCCGTACCCTTAGCCTACCCCTAAGCCTAACCCCAACACTAGGCTACCCTTGACTGCTTCTGCCTCCCATAGATTTCATAAGCACTAGTGTTTTAAGGAACAGCTTAAAAAGAGAATCCTAATGTGATTTCTTTATAAAGGGTGTGTTCCTTATCTTAGCCTAGTGTCTAATCTCTTCTCCATGGCTGGACCCCCAAATAATATTCCTTTACGTGCTAAGGCGTATCTAGAGAGTGGGATAGGTTTAATAACTACCCTAACCCTAATGCGTACCCTAACCCTAACGCGTACCCTAACCCTAACACGTACCCTAATCCTAACCCGTACCCTAAACCGAGCCCTAACCTTAACACTAACCCTAACCCATACCCAACGCCGTACCCGAACCCCTCCCCGAACCCGTACCCTATGCCGTACCCTAAGCCTAACCCTAAGCCTAACCCTAACCCTAGGCTACAGTTGACTGCTTCTGCCTCCAATAGATTTCCTAAGCACTAGTGTTTTAAGGAACAGCTTAAAAAGAGAATCCTAATGTGATTTCTTTATAATGGGTGTGTTCCTTATCTTCTCCTAGTGTCTAACCTCTTCTCCATGGCTGGACCCACAAATAATATTCCTTTACGTGCTAAGGGGTATCTAGAGAGTGGGATAGGTTTAATAACTACCCTAACCCTAACGCGTAACCTAACCCTAACCCCTACCGTAACCCTAACACGTACCCTAATCCTAACCCGTACCCTAAACCGAGCCCTAACCTTAACACTAACCCTAACCCTAACCATAACCCATACCCAACGCCGTACCCGAACCCCTCCCCGAACCCGCACCCTATGCCGTACCCTAAGCCTAACCCTAAGCCTAACCCTAACCCTAGGCTACAGTTGACTGCTTCTGCCTCCAATAGATTTCCTAAGCAGTAGTGTTTTAAGGAACAGCTTAAAAAGAGAATCCTAATGTGATTTCTTTATAATGGGTGTGTTTCTTATCTTATCCTAGTGTCTAAACTCTTCTCCATGGCTGGACCCCCAAATAATATTCTTTACGTGCTAAGGGGTATCTAGAGACAGGGATAGGTTTAATTACTACCCTAACCCTAACGCATACCCTAACCCTAACCCCTACCCTAACCCTCACACGTACCCTAATCCTAACCCGTACCCTAAACGGAGCCCTAACCCTAACACTAAGCCTAACCCTAACCCTAACCCATAACCTACGCCGTACACGAAGCCCTCCCCGAACCCGTACCCTAAGCCGTACCCTAAGCCTTAGCCTAAGCCTAACCGTAACCCTAGGCTACCCTTGACTGCTTCTGCCTAGAATAGATTTCTTAAGCACTAGTGTTTTAAGAAACAGCTTAAAAAGAGAATCCTAATGTGATTTCTTAATAATGGGTTTGTTCCTTATCTTATCCTAGTGTCTAAACGCTTCTCCATGGCTGGACCCACAAATAATATTCCTTTACGTGCTAAGGGGTATCTAGAGAGTGGGATAGGTTTAATAACTATTCTAACCCTAACACGTACCCTAACCCTAAACCCTACCCTAACACTAACACGTACCCTAATCATAACCCGTACCCTAAACCGAGCCCTAACCCTAACACTAACACTAACCCTAACCCTAACCCATACCCTACGCTGTACCCGAAGCCCTCCCCAATCCCGTACCCTAAGCCGTACCCTAACCCTAACCCTAAGCCTACCGCTAACCCTAGGCTACCCTTGACTGCTTCTGCCTCCAATAGATTTCCTAAGCACTAGTGGTTTAAGGAACAGCTTAAAAAGAGAATCCTAATGTGATTTCTTAATAATGGGTGCGTTCCTTATCTTATCCTAGTGTCTAAACGCTTCTTCATAGCTGGACCCCCAAATAATATTCCTTTACGTGCTAAGGGGTATCTAGAGACTGGGATAGGTTTAATAACTACCCTAACCCTAACGCGTACCCTACCCCTAACCCCTACCCTAACCCTAACACGTACCCTAATCCTAACCCGTACCCTAAACCGAGCCCTAACCTTAACACTAACCCTAACCCTAACCCTAACCCATACCCAACGCCGTACCCGAACCCCTCCCCGAACCCGTACCCTATGCCGTACCCTAAGCCTAACCCTAAGCCTAACCCTAACCCTAGGCTACAGTTGACTGCTTCTGCCTCCAATAGATTTCCTAAGCACTAATGTTTTAAGAAACAGCTTAAAAAGAGAATCCTAATGTGATTTCTTTATAATGGGTGTGTTCCTTATCTTATCCTAGTGTCTAAACTCTTCTCCATGGCTGGACCCCCAAATAATATTCTTTACGTGCTAAGCGGTATCTCGAGACTGGGATAGGTTTAATAACTACCCTAACCCTAACACGTACACTAACTCTAACCACTACCCTAACCCTAACACGTACCCTAATCCTAACGCGTACCCTAAACCGAGCCCTAACCTTAACACTAACACTAACCCTAACCCTAACCCATACCCAACGCCGTACACGAACCCCTCCCCGAACCCGAACCCTAAGCCGTACCCTAAGCCTAACCCTAAGCCTAACCCTAACCCTAGACTACAGTTGACTGCTTCTGCCTCCAATAGATTTCCTAAGCACTAGTGTTTTAAGGAACAGCTTAAAAAGAGAATCCTAATGTGATTTCTTTATAATGGGTGTGTTCCTTATCTTATCCTAGTGTCTAAACTCTTCTCCATGGCTGGACCCCAAATAATATTCCTTTACGTGCTAAGGGGTATCTAGAGAGTGGGATAGGTTTAATAACTACCCTAACCCTAACACGTACCCTAACCCTAAACCCTACCCTAACCCTAACACGTACCCTAATCCTAACCCGTACCCTAAACCGAGCCCTAACCCTAACACTAACACTAACCCTAACTCTAACCCATACCCTACGCTGTACCCAAAGCCCTCCCCGATCCCATACCCTAAGCCGTACCCTAACCCTAACCCTAAGCCTAACCCTAACCCTAGGCTACCCTTGACTGCTTCTGCCTCCAATAGATTTCCTAAGCACTACTGTTTTAAGGAACAGCTTAAAAAGAGAATCCTAATGTGATTTCTTTATAATGGGTGTGTTCCTTATCTTCTCCTAGTGTCTAACCTCTTCTCGATGGCTGGACCCCCAAATAATATTCCTTTACGTGCTAAGGGTTATCTAGAGAGTGGGATAGGTTTAATAACTACCCTAACCCTAACACGTACCCTAACCCTATCCCCTACCCTAACCCTAACACGTACCCTAAACCTAAACCGTACCCTAAACCGAGCCCTAACCCTAACACTAACCCTAACCCTAACCCATAGCCTACGCCGTACGCGAAGCCCTCCCCGAACCCGTATCCTAAGCCGTACCCTTAGCCTACCCCTAAGCCTAACCCCAACACTAGGCTACCCTTGACTGCTTCTGCCTCCCATAGATTTCATAAGCACTAGTGTTTTAAGGAACAGCTTAAAAAGAGAATCCTAATGTGATTTCTTTATAAAGGATGTGTTCCTTATCTTAGCCTAGTGTCTAATCTCTTCTCCATGGCTGGACCCCCAAATAATATTCCTTTACGTGCTAAGGCGTATCTAGAGAGTGGGATAGGTTTAATAACTACCCTAACCCTAATGCGTACCCTAACCCTAACGCGTACCCTAACCCTAACACGTACCCTAATCCTAACCCGTACCCTAAACCGAGCCCTAACCTTAACACTAACCCTAACCCTAACCCTAACCCATACCCAACGCCGTACCCGAACCCCTCCCCGAACCCGTACCCTATGCCGTACCCTAAGCCTAACCCTAAGCCTAACCCTAACCCTAGGCTACAGTTGACTGCTTCTGCCTCCAATAGATTTCCTAAGCACTAGTGTTTTAAGGAACAGCTTAAAAAGAGAATCCTAATGTGATTTCTTTATAATGGGTGTGTTCCTTATCTTCTCCTAGTGTCTAACCTCTTCTCCATGGCTGGACCCACAAATAATATTCCTTTACGTGCTAAGGGGTATCTAGAGAGTGGGATAGGTTTAATAACTACCCTAACCCTAACGCGTAACCTAACCCTAACCCCTACCGTAACCCTAACACGTACCCTAATCCTAACCCGTACCCTAAACCGAGCCCTAACCTTAACACTAACCCTAACCCTAACCCTAACCCATACCCAACGCCGTACCCGAACCCCTCCCCGAACCCGCACCCTATGCCGTACCCTAAGCCTAACCCTAAGCCTAACCCTAACCCTAGGCTACAGTTGACTGCTTCTGCCTCCAATAGATTTCCTAAGCAGTAGTGTTTTAAGGAACAGCTTAAAAAGAGAATCCTAATGTGATTTCTTTATAATGGGTGTGTTTCTTATCTTATCCTAGTGTCTAAACTCTTCTCCATGGCTGGACCCCCAAATAATATTCTTTACGTGCTAAGGGGTATCTAGAGACAGGGATAGGTTTAATTACTACCCTAACCCTAACGCATACCCTAACCCTAACCCCTACCCTAACCCTCACACGTACCCTAATCCTAACCCGTACCCTAAACGGAGCCCTAACCCTAACACTAAGCCTAACCCTAACCCTAACCCATAACCTACGCCGTACACGAAGCCCTCCCCGAACCCGTACCCTAAGCCGTACCCTAAGCCTTAGCCTAAGCCTAACCGTAACCCTAGGCTACCCTTGACTGCTTCTGCCTAGAATAGATTTCTTAAGCACTAGTGTTTTAAGAAACAGCTTAAAAAGAGAATCCTAATGTGATTTCTTAATAATGGGTTTGTTCCTTATCTTATCCTAGTGTCTAAACGCTTCTCCATGGCTGGACCCACAAATAATATTCCTTTACGTGCTAAGGGGTATCTAGAGAGTGGGATAGGTTTAATAACTATTCTAACCCTAACACGTACCCTAACCCTAAACCCTACCCTAACACTAACACGTACCCTAATCATAACCCGTACCCTAAACCGAGCCCTAACCCTAACACTAACACTAACCCTAACCCTAACCCATACCCTACGCTGTACCCGAAGCCCTCCCCAATCCCGTACCCTAAGCCGTACCCTAACCCTAACCCTAAGCCTACCGCTAACCCTAGGCTACCCTTGACTGCTTCTGCCTCCAATAGATTTCCTAAGCACTAGTGGTTTAAGGAACAGCTTAAAAAGAGAATCCTAATGTGATTTCTTAATAATGGGTGCGTTCCTTATCTTATCCTAGTGTCTAAACGCTTCTTCATAGCTGGACCCCCAAATAATATTCCTTTACGTGCTAAGGGGTATCTAGAGACTGGGATAGGTTTAATAACTACCCTAACCCTAACGCGTACCCTACCCCTAACCCCTACCCTAACCCTAACACGTACCCTAATCCTAACCCGTACCCTAAACCGAGCCCTAACCTTAACACTAACCCTAACCCTAACCCTAACCCATACCCAACGCCGTACCCGAACCCCTCCCCGAACCCGTAACCTATGCCGTACCCTAAGCCTAACCCTAAGCCTAACCCTAACCCTAGGCTACAGTTGACTGCTTCTGCCTCCAATAGATTTCCTAAGCACTAATGTTTTAAGAAACAGCTTAAAAAGAGAATCCTAATGTGATTTCTTTATAATGGGTGTGTTCCTTATCTTATCCTAGTGTCTAAACTCTTCTCCATGGCTGGACCCCCAAATAATATTCTTTACGTGCTAAGCGGTATCTCGAGACTGGGATAGGTTTAATAACTACCCTAACCCTAACACGTACACTAACTCTAACCACTACCCTAACCCTAACACGTACCCTAATCCTAACGCGTACCCTAAACCGAGCCCTAACCTTAACACTAACACTAACCCTAACCCTAACCCATACCCAACGCCGTACACGAACCCCTCCCCGAACCCGAACCCTAAGCCGTACCCTAAGCCTAACCCTAAGCCTAACCCTAACCCTAGACTACAGTTGACTGCTTCTGCCTCCAATAGATTTCCTAAGCACTAGTGTTTTAAGGAACAGCTTAAAAAGAGAATCCTAATGTGATTTCTTTATAATGGGTGTGTTCCTTATCTTATCCTAGTGTCTAAACTCTTCTCCATGGCTGGACCCCCAAATAATATTCCTTTACGTGCTAAGGGGTATCTAGAGAGTGGGATAGGTTTAATAACTACCCTAACCCTAACACGTACCCTAACCCTAAACCCTACCCTAACCCTAACACGTACCCTAATCCTAACCCGTACCCTAAACCGAGCCCTTACCCTAACACTAACCCTAACCCTAACCCATACCCTACGCCGTACGCGAAGCCCTCCCCGAACCCGTACCCTAAGCCGTACCCTTAGCCTACACCTAAGCCTAACCCCAACACTAGGCTTCCCTTGACTGCTTCTGCCTCCCATAGATTTCATAAGCACTAGTGTTTTAAGGAACAGCTTAAAAAGAGAATCCTAATGTGATTTCTTTATAATGGGTGTGTTCCTTATCTTATCCTAGTGTCTAACCTCTTCTCCATGGCTGGACCCCCAAATAATATTCCTTTACGTGCTAAGGGTTATCTAGAGAGTTGGATAGGTTTAATAACTACCCTAAACCTAACACGTACCCTAACCCTAACCCCTACCCTAACCCTAACACGTACCCTAAACCTAAACCGTACCCTAAACCGAGCCCTAACCCTAACACTAACACTAACCCTAACTCTAACCCATACCCTACGCTGTGCCCAAAGCCCTCCCCGATCCCGTACCCTAAGCCGTACCCTAACCCTAACCCTAAGCCTAACCCTAACCCTAGGCTACCCTTGACTGCTTCTGCCTCCAATAGATTTCCTAAGCACTACTGTTTTAAGGAACAGCTTAAAAAGAGAATCCTAATGTGATTTCTTTATATTTGGTGGGTTCCTTATCTTATCCTAGTGTCTAACCTCTTCTCCATGGCTGGACCCCCAAATAATATTCCTTTACGTGCTAAGGGGTATCTAGAGAGTGGGATAGGTTTAATAACTACCCTAACCCTAACACGTACCCTAACCCTAACCCCTACCCTAACCCTAACACGTACCCTAAACCTAAACCGTACCCTAAACCGAGCCCTAACCCTAACCCTAACCCATACCCTACGCCGTACGCGAAGCCCTCCCCGAACCCGTACCCTAAGCCGTACCCTTAGCCTAACCCTAAGCCTAACCCCAACACTAGGCTACCCTTGACTGCTTCTGCCTCCCATAGATTTCATAAGCACTAGTGTTTTAAGGAACAGCTTAAAAAGAGAATCCTAATGTGATTTCTTTATAAAGGGTGTGTTCCTTATCTTAGCCTAGTGTCTAAACTCTTCTCCATGGCTGGACCTCCAAATAATATTCCTTTACGTGCTAAGGCGTATCTAGAGAGTGGGATAGGTTTAATAACTACCCTAACCCTAACGAGTACCCTAACCCTAACCCATACCCTAATCCTAACCCGTACCCTAAACCGAGCTCTAACCCTAACACTAACCCTAACCCTTACCCTAACCCATACCCTACGCCGTACCCGAAGCCCTCCCCGAACCCGTATCCTAAGCCTTACCCTAAGCCTAACCCTAAGCCTAACCCTAACCCTAGGCTACCCTTGACTGCTTCTGCCTCCAACAGATTTCCTAAGCAGTAGTGTTTTAAGGAACAGCTTAAAAAGAGAATCCTAATGTGATTTCTTTATAATGGGTGTGTTCCTTATCTTATCCTAGTGTCTAAACTCTTCTCCATGGCTGGACCCCAAATAATATTCCTTTACGTGCTAAGGGGTATCTAGAGAGTGGGATAGGTTTAATAACTACCCTAACCCTAACACGTACCCTAACCCTAAACCCTACCCTAACCCTAACACGTACCCTAATCCTAACCCGTACCCTAAACCGAGCCCTAACCCTAACACTAACACTAACCCTAACTCTAACCCATACCCTACGCTGTACCCAAAGCCCTCCCCGATCCCATACCCTAAGCCGTACCCTAACCCTAACCCTAAGCCTAACCCTAACCCTAGGCTACCCTTGACTGCTTCTGCCTCCAATAGATTTCCTAAGCACTACTGTTTTAAGGAACAGCTTAAAAAGAGAATCCTAATGTGATTTCTTTATAATGGGTGTGTTCCTTATCTTCTCCTAGTGTCTAACCTCTTCTCGATGGCTGGACCCCCAAATAATATTCCTTTACGTGCTAAGGGTTATCTAGAGAGTGGGATAGGTTTAATAACTACCCTAACCCTAACACGTACCCTAACCCTATCCCCTACCCTAACCCTAACACGTACCCTAAACCTAAACCGTACCCTAAACCGAGCCCTAACCCTAACACTAACCCTAACCCTAACCCATAGCCTACGCCGTACGCGAAGCCCTCCCCGAACCCGTATCCTAAGCCGTACCCTTAGCCTACCCCTAAGCCTAACCCCAACACTAGGCTACCCTTGACTGCTTCTGCCTCCCATAGATTTCATAAGCACTAGTGTTTTAAGGAACAGCTTAAAAAGAGAATCCTAATGTGATTTCTTTATAAAGGGTGTGTTCCTTATCTTACCCTAGTGTCTAATCTCTTCTCCATGGCTGGACCCCCAAATAATATTCCTTTACGTGCTAAGGCGTATCTAGAGAGTGGGATAGGTTTAATAACTACCCTAACCCTAACGCGTACCCTAACCCTAACGCGTACCCTAACCCTAACACGTACCCTAATCCTAACCCGTACCCTAAACCGAGCCCTAACCTTAACACTAACCCTAACCCTAACCCTAACCCATACCCAACGCCGTACCCGAACCCCTCCCCGAACCCGTACCCTATGCCGTACCCTAAGCCTAACCCTAAGCCTAACCCTAACCCTAGGCTACAGTTGACTGCTTCTGCCTCCAATAGATTTCCTAAGCACTAGTGTTTTAAGGAACAGCTTAAAAAGAGAATCCTAATGTGATTTCTTTATAATGGGTGTGTTCCTTATCTTCTCCTAGTGTCTAACCTCTTCTCCATGGCTGGACCCACAAATAATATTCCTTTACGTGCTAAGGGGTATCTAGAGAGTGGGATAGGTTTAATAACTACCCTAACCCTAACGCGTAACCTAACCCTAACCCCTACCGTAACCCTAACACGTACCCTAATCCTAACCCGTACCCTAAACCGAGCCCTAAACTTAACACTAACCCTAACCCTAACCCTAACCCATACCCAACGCCGTACCCGAACCCCTCCCCGAACCCGCACCCTATGCCGTACCCTAAGCCTAACCCTAAGCCTAACCCTAACCCTAGGCTACAGTTGACTGCTTCTGCCTCCAATAGATTTCCTAAGCAGTAGTGTTTTAAGGAACAGCTTAAAAAGAGAATCCTAATGTGATTTCTTTATAATGGGTGTGTTTCTTATCTTATCCTAGTGTCTAAACTCTTCTCCATGGCTGGACCCCCAAATAATATTCTTTACGTGCTAAGGGGTATCTAGAGACTGGGATAGGTTTAATTACTACCCTAACCCTAACGCATACCCTAACCCTAACCCCTACCCTAACCCTCACACGTACCCTAATCCTAACCCGTACCCTAAACGGAGCCCTAACCCTAACACTAAGCCTAACCCTAACCCTAACCCATAACCTACGCCGTACACGAAGCCCTCCCCGAACCCGTACCCTAAGCCGTACCCTAAGCCTTAGCCTAAGCCTAACCGTAACCCTAGGCTACCCTTGACTGCTTCTGCCTAGAATAGATTTCTTAAGCACTAGTGTTTTAAGAAACAGCTTAAAAAGAGAATCCTAATGTGATTTCTTAATAATGGGTTTGTTCCTTATCTTATCCTAGTGTCTAAACGCTTCTCCATGGCTGGACCCACAAATAATATTCCTTTACGTGCTAAGGGGTATCTAGAGAGTGGGATAGGTTTAATAACTATTCTAACCCTAACACGTAACCTAACCCTAAACCCTACCCTAACACTAACACGTACCCTAATCATAACCCGTACCCTAAACCGAGCCCTAACCCTAACACTAACACTAACCCTAACCCTAACCCATACCCTACGCTGTACCCGAAGCCCTCCCCAATCCCGTACCCTAAGCCGTACCCTAACCCTAACCCTAAGCCTACCGCTAACCCTAGGCTACCCTTGACTGCTTCTGCCTCCAATAGATTTCCTAAGCACTAGTGGTTTAAGGAACAGCTTAAAAAGAGAATCCTAATGTGATTTCTTAATAATGGGTGCGTTCCTTATCTTATCCTAGTGTCTAAACGCTTCTTCATAGCTGGACCCCCAAATAATATTCCTTTACGTGCTAAGGGGTATCTAGAGACTGGGATAGGTTTAATAACTACCCTAACCCTAACGCGTACCCTACCCCTAACCCCTACCCTAACCCTAACACGTACCCTAATCCTAACCCGTACCCTAAACCGAGCCCTAACCTTAACACTAACCCTAACCCTAACCCTAACCCATACCCAACGCCGTACCCGAACCCCTCCCCGAACCCGTACCCTATGCCGTACCCTAAGCCTAACCCTAAGCCTAACCCTAACCCTAGGCTACAGTTGACTGCTTCTGCCTCCAATAGATTTCCTAAGCACTAATGTTTTAAGAAACAGCTTAAAAAGAGAATCCTAATGTGATTTCTTTATAATGGGTGTGTTCCTTATCTTATCCTAGTGTCTAAACTCTTCTCCATGGCTGGACCCCCAAATAATATTCTTTACGTGCTAAGCGGTATCTCGAGACTGGGATAGGTTTAATAACTACCCTAACCCTAACACGTACACTAACTCTAACCACTACCCTAACCCTAACACGTACCCTAATCCTAACGCGTACCCTAAACCGAGCCCTAACCTTAACACTAACACTAACCCTAACCCTAACCCATACCCAACGCCGTACACGAATCCCTCCCCGAACCCGAACCCTAAGCCGTACCCTAAGCCTAACCCTAAGCCTAACCCTAACCCTAGACTACAGTTGACTGCTTCTGCCTCCAATAGATTTCCTAAGCACTAGTGTTTTAAGGAACAGCTTAAAAAGAGAATCCTAATGTGATTTCTTTATAATGGGTGTGTTCCTTATCTTATCCTAGTGTCTAAACTCTTCTCCATGGCTGGACCCCCAAATAATATTCCTTTACGTGCTAAGGGGTATCTAGAGAGTGGGATAGGTTTAATAACTACCCTAACCCTAACACGTACCCTAACCCTAAACCCTACCCTAACCCTAACACGTACCCTAATCCTAACCCGTACCCTAAACCGAGCCCTTACCCTAACACTAACCCTAACCCTAACCCATACCCTACGCCGTACGCGAAGCCCTCCCCGAACCCGTACCCTAAGCCGTACCCTTAGCCTACACCTAAGCCTAACCCCAACACTAGGCTTCCCTTGACTGCTTCTGCCTCCCATAGATTTCATAAGCACTAGTGTTTTAAGGAACAGCTTAAAAAGAGAATCCTAATGTGATTTCTTTGTAATGGGTGTGTTTCTTATCTTATCCTAGTGTCTAAACTCTTCTCCATGGCTGGACCCCCAAATAATATTCCTTTACGTGCTAAGGGGTATCTAGAGAGTGGGATAGGTTTAATAACTACCCTAACCCTAACACGTACCCTAACCCTAAAACCTACCCAAACCCTAACACGTACACTAATCCTAACCCGTACCCTAAACCGAGCCCTAACCCTAACACTAACACTAACCCTAACCCTAACCCATACCCTACGCCGTACCCAAAGCCCTCCCCGATCCCGTACCCTAAGCCGTACCCTAAGCCTAACCCTAAGCCTAACCCTAACCCTAGGCTACCGTTGACTGCTTCTGCCTCCAATAGATTTCCTAAGCAGTAGTGTTTTAAGGAACAGCTTAAAAAGAGAATCCTAATGTGATTTCTTTATAATGGGTGTGTTCCTTATCTTATCCTAGTGTCTAACCTCTTCTCCATGGCTGGACCCCCAAATAATATTCCTTTACGTGCTAAGGGTTATCTAGAGAGTTGGATAGGTTTAATAACTACCCTAAACCTAACACGTACCCTAACCCTAACCCCTACCCTAACCCTAACACGTACCCTAAACCTAAACCGTACCCTAAACCGAGCCCTAACCCTAACACTAACACTAACCCTAACTCTAACCCATACCCTACGCTGTGCCCAAAGCCCTCCCCGATCCCGTACCCTAAGCCGTACCCTAACCCTAACCCTAAGCCTAACCCTAACCCTAGGCTACCCTTGACTGCTTCTGCCTCCAATAGATTTCCTAAGCACTACTGTTTTAAGGAACAGCTTAAAAAGAGAATCCTAATGTGATTTCTTTATATTTGGTGGGTTCCTTATCTTATCCTAGTGTCTAACCTCTTCTCCATGGCTGGACCCCCAAATAATATTCCTTTACGTGCTAAGGGGTATCTAGAGAGTGGGATAGGTTTAATAACTACCCTAACCCTAACACGTACCCTAACCCTAACCCCTACCCTAACCCTAACACGTACCCTAAACCTAAACCGTACCCTAAACCGAGCCCTAACCCTAACCCTAACCCATACCCTACGCCGTACGCGAAGCCCTCCCCGAACCCGTACCCTAAGCCGTACCCTTAGCCTAACCCTAAGCCTAACCCCAACACTAGGCTACCCTTGACTGCTTCTGCCTCCCATAGATTTCATAAGCACTAGTGTTTTAAGGAACAGCTTAAAAAGAGAATCCTAATGTGATTTCTTTATAAAGGGTGTGTTCCTTATCTTAGCCTAGTGTCTAAACTCTTCTCCATGGCTGGACCTCCAAATAATATTCCTTTACGTGCTAAGGCGTATCTAGAGAGTGGGATAGGTTTAATAACTACCCTAACCCTAACGAGTACCCTAACCCTAACCCATACCCTAATCCTAACCCGTACCCTAAACCGAGCTCTAACCCTAACACTAACCCTAACCCTTACCCTAACCCATACCCTACGCCGTACCCGAAGCCCTCCCCGAACCCGTATCCTAAGCCTTACCCTAAGCCTAACCCTAAGCCTAACCCTAACCCTAGGCTACCCTTGACTGCTTCTGCCTCCAACAGATTTCCTAAGCAGTAGTGTTTTAAGGAACAGCTTAAAAAGAGAATCCTAATGTGATTTCTTTATAATGGGTGTGTTCCTTATCTTATCCTAGTGTCTAAACTCTTCTCCATGGCTGGACCCCAAATAATATTCCTTTACGTGCTAAGGGGTATCTAGAGAGTGGGATAGGTTTAATAACTACCCTAACCCTAACACGTACCCTAACCCTAAACCCTACCCTAACCCTAACACGTACCCTAATCCTAACCCGTACCCTAAACCGAGCCCTAACCCTAACACTAACACTAACCCTAACTCTAACCCATACCCTACGCTGTACCCAAAGCCCTCCCCGATCCCATACCCTAAGCCGTACCCTAACCCTAACCCTAAGCCTAACCCTAACCCTAGGCTACCCTTGACTGCTTCTGCCTCCAATAGATTTCCTAAGCACTACTGTTTTAAGGAACAGCTTAAAAAGAGAATCCTAATGTGATTTCTTTATAATGGGTGTGTTCCTTATCTTCTCCTAGTGTCTAACCTCTTCTCGATGGCTGGACCCCCAAATAATATTCCTTTACGTGCTAAGGGTTATCTAGAGAGTGGGATAGGTTTAATAACTACCCTAACCCTAACACGTACCCTAACCCTATCCCCTACCCTAACCCTAACACGTACCCTAAACCTAAACCGTACCCTAAACCGAGCCCTAACCCTAACACTAACCCTAACCCTAACCCATAGCCTACGCCGTACGCGAAGCCCTCCCCGAACCCGTATCCTAAGCCGTACCCTTAGCCTACCCCTAAGCCTAACCCCAACACTAGGCTACCCTTGACTGCTTCTGCCTCCCATAGATTTCATAAGCACTAGTGTTTTAAGGAACAGCTTAAAAAGAGAATCCTAATGTGATTTCTTTATAAAGGGTGTGTTCCTTATCTTAGCCTAGTGTCTAATCTCTTCTCCATGGCTGGACCCCCAAATAATATTCCTTTACGTGCTAAGGCGTATCTAGAGAGTGGGATAGGTTTAATAACTACCCTAACCCTAACGCGTACCCTAACCCTAACGCGTACCCTAACCCTAACACGTACCCTAATCCTAACCCGTACCCTAAACCGAGCCCTAACCTTAACACTAACCCTAACCCTAACCCTAACCCATACCCAACGCCGTACCCGAACCCCTCCCCGAACCCGTACCCTATGCCGTACCCTAAGCCTAACCCTAAGCCTAACCCTAACCCTAGGCTACAGTTGACTGCTTCTGCCTCCAATAGATTTCCTAAGCACTTAGTGTTTTAAGGAACAGCTTAAAAAGAGAATCCTAATGTGATTTCTTTATAATGGGTGTGTTCCTTATCTTCTCCTAGTGTCTAACCTCTTCTCCATGGCTGGACCCACAAATAATATTCCTTTACGTGCTAAGGGGTATCTAGAGAGTGGGATAGGTTTAATAACTACCCTAACCCTAACGCGTAACCTAACCCTAACCCCTACCGTAACCCTAACACGTACCCTAATCCTAACCCGTACCCTAAACCGAGCCCTAACCTTAACACTAACCCTAACCCTAACCCTAACCCATACCCAACGCCGTACCCGAACCCCTCCCCGAACCCGCACCCTATGCCGTACCCTAAGCCTAACCCTAAGCCTAACCCTAACCCTAGGCTACAGTTGACTGCTTCTGCCTCCAATAGATTTCCTAAGCAGTAGTGTTTTAAGGAACAGCTTAAAAAGAGAATCCTAATGTGATTTCTTTATAATGGGTGTGTTTCTTATCTTATCCTAGTGTCTAAACTCTTCTCCATGGCTGGACCCCCAAATAATATTCTTTACGTGCTAAGGGGTATCTAGAGACTGGGATAGGTTTAATTACTACCCTAACCCTAACGCATACCCTAACCCTAACCCCTACCCTAACCCTCACACGTACCCTAATCCTAACCCGTACCCTAAACGGAGCCCTAACCCTAACACTAAGCCTAACCCTAACCCTAACCCATAACCTACGCCGTACACGAAGCCCTCCCCGAACCCGTACCCTAAGCCGTACCCTAAGCCTTAGCCTAAGCCTAACCGTAACCCTAGGCTACCCTTGACTGCTTCTGCCTAGAATAGATTTCTTAAGCACTAGTGTTTTAAGAAACAGCTTAAAAAGAGAATCCTAATGTGATTTCTTAATAATGGGTTTGTTCCTTACCTTATCCTAGTGTCTAAACGCTTCTCCATGGCTGGACCCACAAATAATATTCCTTTACGTGCTAAGGGGTATCTAGAGAGTGGGATAGGTTTAATAACTATTCTAACCCTAACACGTACCCTAACCCTAAACCCTACCCTAACACTAACACGTACCCTAATCATAACCCGTACCCTAAACCGAGCCCTAACCCTAACACTAACACTAACCCTAACCCTAACCCATACCCTACGCTGTACCCGAAGCCCTCCCCAATCCCGTACCCTAAGCCGTACCCTAACCCTAACCCTAAGCCTACCGCTAACCCTAGGCTACCCTTGACTGCTTCTGCCTCCAATAGATTTCCTAAGCACTAGTGGTTTAAGGAACAGCTTAAAAAGAGAATCCTAATGTGATTTCTTAATAATGGGTGCGTTCCTTATCTTATCCTAGTGTCTAAACGCTTCTTCATAGCTGGACCCCCAAATAATATTCCTTTACGTGCTAAGGGGTATCTAGAGACTGGGATAGGTTTAATAACTACCCTAACCCTAACGCGTACCCTACCCCTAACCCCTACCCTAACCCTAACACGTACCCTAATCCTAACCCGTACCCTAAACCGAGCCCTAACCTTAACACTAACCCTAACCCTAACCCTAACCCATACCCAACGCCGTACCCGAACCCCTCCCCGAACCCGTACCCTATGCCGTACCCTAAGCCTAACCCTAAGCCTAACCCTAACCCTAGGCTACAGTTGACTGCTTCTGCCTCCAATAGATTTCCTAAGCACTAATGTTTTAAGAAACAGCTTAAAAAGAGAATCCTAATGTGATTTCTTTATAATGGGTGTGTTCCTTATCTTATCCTAGTGTCTAAACTCTTCTCCATGGCTGGACCCCCAAATAATATTCTTTACGTGCTAAGCGGTATCTCGAGACTGGGATAGGTTTAATAACTACCCTAACCCTAACACGTACACTAACTCTAACCACTACCCTAACCCTAACACGTACCCTAATCCTAACGCGTACCCTAAACCGAGCCCTAACCTTAACACTAACACTAACCCTAACCCTAACCCATACCCAACGCCGTACCCGAAGCCCTCCCCGAACCCGTACCCTAAGCCGTACCCTAACCCTAACCCTAAGCCTAACCCTAACCCTAGGCTACCCTTGACTGCTTCTGCCTCCAATAGATTTCCTAAGCACTACTGTTTTAAGGAACAGCTTAAAAAGAGAATCCTAATGTGATTTCTTAATAATGGGTGTGTTCCTTATCTTATCCTAGTGTCTAAACGCTTCTTCATAGCTGGACCCCCAAATAATGTTCCTTTACGTGCTAAGGGGTATCTAGAGAGTGGGATAGGTTTAGTAACTACCCTAACCCTAACCCCTACCCTAACCCCTACCCTAACCCTCACACGTACCCTAATCCTAACCCGTACCCTAAACGGAGCCCTAACCCTAACACTAAGCCTAACACTAACCCTAACCCATAACCTACGCCGTACACGAAGCCCTCCCCGAACCCGTACCCTAAGCCGTACTCTAAGCCTAAGCCTAAGCCTAACCCTAACCCTAGGCTACCCTTGACTGCTTCTGCCTAGAATAGATTTCTTAAGCACTAGTGTTTTAAGAAACAGCTTAAAAAGAGAATCCTAATGTGATTTCTTAATAATGGGTTTGTTCTTTATCTTATCCTAGTGTCTAAACGCTTCTCCATGGCTGGACCCACAAATAATATTCCTTTACGTGCTAAGGGGTATCTAGAGAGTGGGATAGGTTTAATAACTACCCTAACCCTAATGCGTACCCTAACACTAACCCCTACCCTAACCCTAACACGTACCCTAATCCTAACCCGTACCCTAAACCGAGCCCTTACCCTAACACTAACCCTAACCCTAACCCTAACCCATACCCTACGCCATACCCGAAGCCCTCCCCGAACCCGTACCCTAAGCCGTACCCTAAGTCTAACCCTAAGCCTAACCCTAACCCTAGGCTACCGTTGACTGCTTCTGCCTCCAATAGATTTCCTAAGCACTAGTGTTTTAAGGAACAGCTTAAAAAGAGAATCCTAATGTGATTTCTTTATAATGGGTGTGTTCCTTATCTTATCCTAGTGTCTAACCTCTTCTCCATGGATGGACCCCCAAATAATATTCCTTTACGTGCTAAGGGGTATCTAGAGAGTGGGATAGGTTTAATAACTACCCTAACCCTAACACGTACCCTAACCCTAACCCCTACCCTAACCCTAACACGTACCCTAAACCTAAACCGTACCCTAAACCGAGCCCTAACCCTAACCCTAACCCATACCCTACGCCGTACGCGAAGCCCTCCCCGAACCCGTACCCTAAGCCGTACCCTTAGCCTACCCCTAAGCCTAACCCCAACACTAGGCTACCCTTGACTGCTTCTGCCTCCCATAGATTTCATAAGCACTAGTGTTTTAAGGAACAGCTTAAAAAGAGAATCCTAATGTGATTTCTTTATAAAGGGTGTGTTCCTTATCTTAGCCTAGTGTCTAAACTCTTCTCCATGGCTGGACCTCCAAATAATATTCCTTTACGTGCTAAGGCGTATCTAGAGAGTGGGATAGGTTTAATAACTACCCTAACCCTAACGCGTACCCTAACCCTAACCCCTACCCTAACCCTCACACGTACCCTAATCCTAACCCGTACTCTAAACGGAGCACTAACCCTAACACTAAGCCTAACCCTAACCCTAACCCATAACCTACGCCGTACACGAAGCCCTCCCCGAACCCGTACCCTATGCCGTACCCTAAGCCTAACCCTAAGCCTAACCCTAACCCTAGGCTACAGTTGACTGCTTTTGCCTCCAATAGATTTCCTAAGCACTAGTGTTTTAAGGAACAGCTTAAAAAGAGAATCCTAATGTGATTTCTTTATAATGGGTGTGTTTCTTATCTTATCCTAGTGTCTAAACTCTTCTCCATGGCTGGACCCCCAAATAATATTCTTTACGTGCTAAGGGGTATCTAGAGACTGGGATAGGTTTAATAACTACCCTAACCCTAACACGTACACTAACCCTAACCACTACCCTAACACTAACACGTACCCTAATCCTAACCCGTACCCTAAACCGAGCCCTTACCCTAACACTAACCCTAACCCTAACCCTAACCCATACCCAACGCCGTACCCGAACCCCTCCCCGAACCCGCACCCTATGCCGTACCCTAAGCCTAACCCTAAGCCTAACCCTAACCCTAGGCTACAGTTGACTGCTTCTGCCTCCAATAGATTTCCTAAGCACTAGTGTTTTAAGGAACAGCTTAAAAAGAGAATCCTAATGTGATTTCTTTATAATGGGTGTGTTTCTTATCTTATCCTAGTGTCTAAACTCTTCTCCATGGCTGGACCCCCAAATAATATTCTTTACGTGCTAAGGGGTATCTAGAGACTGGGATAGGTTTAATTACTACCCTAACCCTAACGCATACCCTAACCCTAACCCCTACCCTAACCCTCACACGTACCCTAATCCTAACCCGTACCCTAAACGGAGCCCTAACCCTAACACTAAGCCTAACCCTAACCCTAACCCATAACCTACGCCGTACACGAAGCCCTCCCCGAACCCGTACCCTAAGCCGTACCCTAAGCCTTAGCCTAAGCCTAACCGTAACCCTAGGCTACCCTTGACTGCTTCTGCCTAGAATAGATTTCTTAAGCACTAGTGTTTTAAGAAACAGCTTAAAAAGAGAATCCTAATGTGATTTCTTAATAATGGGTTTGTTCCTTATCTTATCCTAGTGTCTAAACGCTTCTCCATGGCTGGACCCACAAATAATATTCCTTTACGTGCTAAGGGGTATCTAGAGAGTGGGATAGGTTTAATAACTATTCTAACCCTAACACGTACCCTAACCCTAAACCATACCCTAACACTAACACGTACCCTAATCATAACCCGTACCCTAAACCGAGCCCTAACCCTAACACTAACACTAACCCTAACCCTAACCCATACCCTACGCTGTACCCGAAGCCCTCCCCAATCCCGTACCCTAAGCCGTACCCTAACCCTAACCCTAAGCCTACCGCTAACCCTAGGCTACCCTTGACTGCTTCTGCCTCCAATAGATTTCCTAAGCACTAGTGGTTTAAGGAACAGCTTAAAAAGAGAATCCTAATGTGATTTCTTAATAATGGGTGCGTTCCTTATCTTATCCTAGTGTCTAAACGCTTCTTCATAGCTGGACCCCCAAATAATATTCCTTTACGTGCTAAGGGGTATCTAGAGACTGGGATAGGTTTAATAACTACCCTAACCCTAACGCGTACCCTACCCCTAACCCCTACCCTAACCCTAACACGTACCCTAATCCTAACCCGTACCCTAAACCGAGCCCTAACCTTAACACTAACCCTAACCCTAACCCTAACCCATACCCAACGCCGTACCCGAACCCCTCCCCGAACCCGTACCCTATGCCGTACCCTAAGCCTAACCCTAAGCCTAACCCTAACCCTAGGCTACAGTTGACTGCTTCTGCCTCCAATAGATTTCCTAAGCACTAATGTTTTAAGAAACAGCTTAAAAAGAGAATCCTAATGTGATTTCTTTATAATGGGTGTGTTCCTTATCTTATCCTAGTGTCTAAACTCTTCTCCATGGCTGGACCCCCAAATAATATTCTTTACGTGCTAAGCGGTATCTCGAGACTGGGATAGGTTTAATAACTACCCTAACCCTAACACGTACACTAACTCTAACCACTACCCTAACCCTAACACGTACCCTAATCCTAACGCGTACCCTAAACCGAGCCCTAACCTTAACACTAACACTAACCCTAACCCTAACCCATACCCAACGCCGTACACGAACCCCTCCCCGAACCCGAACCCTAAGCCGTACCCTAAGCCTAACCCTAAGCCTAACCCTAACCCTAGACTACAGTTGACTGCTTCTGCCTCCAATAGATTTCCTAAGCACTAGTGTTTTAAGGAACAGCTTAAAAAGAGAATCCTAATGTGATTTCTTTATAATGGGTGTGTTCCTTATCTTATCCTAGTGTCTAAACTCTTCTCCATGGCTGGACCCCCAAATAATATTCCTTTACGTGCTAAGGGGTATCTAGAGAGTGGGATAGGTTTAATAACTACCCTAACCCTAACACGTACCCTAACCCTAAACCCTACCCTAACCCTAACACGTACCCTAATCCTAACCCGTACCCTAAACCGAGCCCTTACCCTAACACTAACCCTAACCCTAACCCATACCCTACGCCGTACGCGAAGCCCTCCCCGAACCCGTACCCTAAGCCGTACCCTTAGCCTACACCTAAGCCTAACCCCAACACTAGGCTTCCCTTGACTGCTTCTGCCTCCCATAGATTTCATAAGCACTAGTGTTTTAAGGAACAGCTTAAAAAGAGAATCCTAATGTGATTTCTTTGTAATGGGTGTGTTTCTTATCTTATCCTAGTGTCTAAACTCTTCTCCATGGCTGGACCCCCAAATAATATTCCTTTACGTGCTAAGGGGTATCTAGAGAGTGGGATAGGTTTAATAACTACCCTAACCCTAACACGTACCCTAACCCTAAAACCTACCCAAACCCTAACACGTACACTAATCCTAACCCGTACCCTAAACCGAGCCCTAACCCTAACACTAACACTAACCCTAACCCTAACCCATACCCTACGCCGTACCCAAAGCCCTCCCCGATCCCGTACCCTAAGCCGTACCCTAAGCCTAACCCTAAGCCTAACCCTAACCCTAGGCTACCGTTGACTGCTTCTGCCTCCAATAGATTTCCTAAGCAGTAGTGTTTTAAGGAACAGCTTAAAAAGAGAATCCTAATGTGATTTCTTTATAATGGGTGTGTTCCTTATCTTATCCTAGTGTCTAACCTCTTCTCCATGGCTGGACCCCCAAATAATATTCCTTTACGTGCTAAGGGTTATCTAGAGAGTTGGATAGGTTTAATAACTACCCTAAACCTAACACGTACCCTAACCCTAACCCCTACCCTAACCCTAACACGTACCCTAAACCTAAACCGTACCCTAAACCGAGCCCTAACCCTAACACTAACACTAACCCTAACTCTAACCCATACCCTACGCTGTGCCCAAAGCCCTCCCCGATCCCGTACCCTAAGCCGTACCCTAACCCTAACCCTAAGCCTAACCCTAACCCTAGGCTACCCTTGACTGCTTCTGCCTCCAATAGATTTCCTAAGCACTACTGTTTTAAGGAACAGCTTAAAAAGAGAATCCTAATGTGATTTCTTTATATTTGGTGGGTTCCTTATCTTATCCTAGTGTCTAACCTCTTCTCCATGGCTGGACCCCCAAATAATATTCCTTTACGTGCTAAGGGGTATCTAGAGAGTGGGATAGGTTTAATAACTACCCTAACCCTAACACGTACCCTAACCCTAACCCCTACCCTAACCCTAACACGTACCCTAAACCTAAACCGTACCCTAAACCGAGCCCTAACCCTAACCCTAACCCATACCCTACGCCGTACGCGAAGCCCTCCCCGAACCCGTACCCTAAGCCGTACCCTTAGCCTAACCCTAAGCCTAACCCCAACACTAGGCTACCCTTGACTGCTTCTGCCTCCCATAGATTTCATAAGCACTAGTGTTTTAAGGAACAGCTTAAAAAGAGAATCCTAATGTGATTTCTTTATAAAGGGTGTGTTCCTTATCTTAGCCTAGTGTCTAAACTCTTCTCCATGGCTGGACCTCCAAATAATATTCCTTTACGTGCTAAGGCGTATCTAGAGAGTGGGATAGGTTTAATAACTACCCTAACCCTAACGAGTACCCTAACCCTAACCCATACCCTAATCCTAACCCGTACCCTAAACCGAGCTCTAACCCTAACACTAACCCTAACCCTTACCCTAACCCATACCCTACGCCGTACCCGAAGCCCTCCCCGAACCCGTATCCTAAGCCTTACCCTAAGCCTAACCCTAAGCCTAACCCTAACCCTAGGCTACCCTTGACTGCTTCTGCCTCCAACAGATTTCCTAAGCAGTAGTGTTTTAAGGAACAGCTTAAAAAGAGAATCCTAATGTGATTTCTTTATAATGGGTGTGTTCCTTATCTTATCCTAGTGTCTAAACTCTTCTCCATGGCTGGACCCCAAATAATATTCCTTTACGTGCTAAGGGGTATCTAGAGAGTGGGATAGGTTTAATAACTACCCTAACCCTAACACGTACCCTAACCCTAAACCCTACCCTAACCCTAACACGTACCCTAATCCTAACCCGTACCCTAAACCGAGCCCTAACCCTAACACTAACACTAACCCTAACTCTAACCCATACCCTACGCTGTACCCAAAGCCCTCCCCGATCCCATACCCTAAGCCGTACCCTAACCCTAACCCTAAGCCTAACCCTAACCCTAGGCTACCCTTGACTGCTTCTGCCTCCAATAGATTTCCTAAGCACTACTGTTTTAAGGAACAGCTTAAAAAGAGAATCCTAATGTGATTTCTTTATAATGGGTGTGTTCCTTATCTTCTCCTAGTGTCTAACCTCTTCTCGATGGCTGGACCCCCAAATAATATTCCTTTACGTGCTAAGGGTTATCTAGAGAGTGGGATAGGTTTAATAACTACCCTAACCCTAACACGTACCCTAACCCTATCCCCTACCCTAACCCTAACACGTACCCTAAACCTAAACCGTACCCTAAACCGAGCCCTAACCCTAACACTAACCCTAACCCTAACCCATAGCCTACGCCGTACGCGAAGCCCTCCCCGAACCCGTATCCTAAGCCGTACCCTTAGCCTACCCCTAAGCCTAACCCCAACACTAGGCTACCCTTGACTGCTTCTGCCTCCCATAGATTTCATAAGCACTAGTGTTTTAAGGAACAGCTTAAAAAGAGAATCCTAATGTGATTTCTTTATAAAGGGTGTGTTCCTTATCTTAGCCTAGTGTCTAATCTCTTCTCCATGGCTGGACCCCCAAATAATATTCCTTTACGTGCTAAGGCGTATCTAGAGAGTGGGATAGGTTTAATAACTACCCTAACCCTAACGCGTACCCTAACCCTAACGCGTACCCTAACCCTAACACGTACCCTAATCCTAACCCGTACCCTAAACCGAGCCCTAACCTTAACACTAACCCTAACCCTAACCCTAACCCATACCCAACGCCGTACCCGAACCCCTCCCCGAACCCGTACCCTATGCCGTACCCTAAGCCTAACCCTAAGCCTAACCCTAACCCTAGGCTACAGTTGACTGCTTCTGCCTCCAATAGATTTCCTAAGCACTAGTGTTTTAAGGAACAGCTTAAAAAGAGAATCCTAATGTGATTTCTTTATAATGGGTGTGTTCCTTATCTTCTCCTAGTGTCTAACCTCTTCTCCATGGCTGGACCCACAAATAATATTCCTTTACGTGCTAAGGGGTATCTAGAGAGTGGGATAGGTTTAATAACTACCCTAACCCTAACGCGTAACCTAACCCTAACCCCTACCGTAACCCTAACACGTACCCTAATCCTAACCCGTACCCTAAACCGAGCCCTAACCTTAACACTAACCCTAACCCTAACCCTAACCCATACCCAACGCCGTACCCGAACCCCTCCCCGAACCCGCACCCTATGCCGTACCCTAAGCCTAACCCTAAGCCTAACCCTAACCCTAGGCTACAGTTGACTGCTTCTGCCTCCAATAGATTTCCTAAGCAGTAGTGTTTTAAGGAACAGCTTAAAAAGAGAATCCTAATGTGATTTCTTTATAATGGGTGTGTTTCTTATCTTATCCTAGTGTCTAAACTCTTCTCCATGGCTGGACCCCCAAATAATATTCTTTACGTGCTAAGGGGTATCTAGAGACTGGGATAGGTTTAATTACTACCCTAACCCTAACGCATACCCTAACCCTAACCCCTACCCTAACCCTCACACGTACCCTAATCCTAACCCGTACCCTAAACGGAGCCCTAACCCTAACACTAAGCCTAACCCTAACCCTAACCCATAACCTACGCCGTACACGAAGCCCTCCCCGAACCCGTACCCTAAGCCGTACCCTAAGCCTTAGCCTAAGCCTAACCGTAACCCTAGGCTACCCTTGACTGCTTCTGCCTAGAATAGATTTCTTAAGCACTAGTGTTTTAAGAAACAGCTTAAAAAGAGAATCCTAATGTGATTTCTTAATAATGGGTTTGTTCCTTACCTTATCCTAGTGTCTAAACGCTTCTCCATGGCTGGACCCACAAATAATATTCCTTTACGTGCTAAGGGGTATCTAGAGAGTGGGATAGGTTTAATAACTATTCTAACCCTAACACGTACCCTAACCCTAAACCCTACCCTAACACTAACACGTACCCTAATCATAACCCGTACCCTAAACCGAGCCCTAACCCTAACACTAACACTAACCCTAACCCTAACCCATACCCTACGCTGTACCCGAAGCCCTCCCCAATCCCGTACCCTAAGCCGTACCCTAACCCTAACCCTAAGCCTACCGCTAACCCTAGGCTACCCTTGACTGCTTCTGCCTCCAATAGATTTCCTAAGCACTAGTGGTTTAAGGAACAGCTTAAAAAGAGAATCCTAATGTGATTTCTTAATAATGGGTGCGTTCCTTATCTTATCCTAGTGTCTAAACGCTTCTTCATAGCTGGACCCCCAAATAATATTCCTTTACGTGCTAAGGGGTATCTAGAGACTGGGATAGGTTTAATAACTACCCTAACCCTAACGCGTACCCTACCCCTAACCCCTACCCTAACCCTAACACGTACCCTAATCCTAACCCGTACCCTAAACCGAGCCCTAACCTTAACACTAACCCTAACCCTAACCCTAACCCATACCCAACGCCGTACCCGAACCCCTCCCCGAACCCGTACCCTATGCCGTACCCTAAGCCTAACCCTAAGCCTAACCCTAACCCTAGGCTACAGTTGACTGCTTCTGCCTCCAATAGATTTCCTAAGCACTAATGTTTTAAGAAACAGCTTAAAAAGAGAATCCTAATGTGATTTCTTTATAATGGGTGTGTTCCTTATCTTATCCTAGTGTCTAAACTCTTCTCCATGGCTGGACCCCCAAATAATATTCTTTACGTGCTAAGCGGTATCTCGAGACTGGGATAGGTTTAATAACTACCCTAACCCTAACACGTACACTAACTCTAACCACTACCCTAACCCTAACACGTACCCTAATCCTAACGCGTACCCTAAACCGAGCCCTAACCTTAACACTAACACTAACCCTAACCCTAACCCATACCCAACGCCGTACCCGAAGCCCTCCCCGAACCCGTACCCTAAGCCGTACCCTAACCCTAACCCTAAGCCTAACCCTAACCCTAGGCTACCCTTGACTGCTTCTGCCTCCAATAGATTTCCTAAGCACTACTGTTTTAAGGAACAGCTTAAAAAGAGAATCCTAATGTGATTTCTTAATAATGGGTGTGTTCCTTATCTTATCCTAGTGTCTAAACGCTTCTTCATAGCTGGACCCCCAAATAATGTTCCTTTACGTGCTAAGGGGTATCTAGAGAGTGGGATAGGTTTAGTAACTACCCTAACCCTAACCCCTACCCTAACCCCTACCCTAACCCTCACACGTACCCTAATCCTAACCCGTACCCTAAACGGAGCCCTAACCCTAACACTAAGCCTAACACTAACCCTAACCCATAACCTACGCCGTACACGAAGCCCTCCCCGAACCCGTACCCTAAGCCGTACTCTAAGCCTAAGCCTAAGCCTAACCCTAACCCTAGGCTACCCTTGACTGCTTCTGCCTAGAATAGATTTCTTAAGCACTAGTGTTTTAAGAAACAGCTTAAAAAGAGAATCCTAATGTGATTTCTTAATAATGGGTTTGTTCTTTATCTTATCCTAGTGTCTAAACGCTTCTCCATGGCTGGACCCACAAATAATATTCCTTTACGTGCTAAGGGGTATCTAGAGAGTGGGATAGGTTTAATAACTACCCTAACCCTAATGCGTACCCTAACACTAACCCCTACCCTAACCCTAACACGTACCCTAATCCTAACCCGTACCCTAAACCGAGCCCTTACCCTAACACTAACCCTAACCCTAACCCTAACCCATACCCTACGCCATACCCGAAGCCCTCCCCGAACCCGTACCCTAAGCCGTACCCTAAGTCTAACCCTAAGCCTAACCCTAACCCTAGGCTACCGTTGACTGCTTCTGCCTCCAATAGATTTCCTAAGCACTAGTGTTTTAAGGAACAGCTTAAAAAGAGAATCCTAATGTGATTTCTTTATAATGGGTGTGTTCCTTATCTTATCCTAGTGTCTAACCTCTTCTCCATGGATGGACCCCCAAATAATATTCCTTTACGTGCTAAGGGGTATCTAGAGAGTGGGATAGGTTTAATAACTACCCTAACCCTAACACGTACCCTAACCCTAACCCCTACCCTAACCCTAACACGTACCCTAAACCTAAACCGTACCCTAAACCGAGCCCTAACCCTAACCCTAACCCATACCCTACGCCGTACGCGAAGCCCTCCCCGAACCCGTACCCTAAGCCGTACCCTTAGCCTACCCCTAAGCCTAACCCCAACACTAGGCTACCCTTGACTGCTTCTGCCTCCCATAGATTTCATAAGCACTAGTGTTTTAAGGAACAGCTTAAAAAGAGAATCCTAATGTGATTTCTTTATAAAGGGTGTGTTCCTTATCTTAGCCTAGTGTCTAAACTCTTCTCCATGGCTGGACCTCCAAATAATATTCCTTTACGTGCTAAGGCGTATCTAGAGAGTGGGATAGGTTTAATAACTACCCTAACCCTAACGCGTACCCTAACCCTAACCCCTACCCTAACCCTCACACGTACCCTAATCCTAACCCGTACTCTAAACGGAGCACTAACCCTAACACTAAGCCTAACCCTAACCCTAACCCATAACCTACGCCGTACACGAAGCCCTCCCCGAACCCGTACCCTATGCCGTACCCTAAGCCTAACCCTAAGCCTAACCCTAACCCTAGGCTACAGTTGACTGCTTTTGCCTCCAATAGATTTCCTAAGCACTAGTGTTTTAAGGAACAGCTTAAAAAGAGAATCCTAATGTGATTTCTTTATAATGGGTGTGTTTCTTATCTTATCCTAGTGTCTAAACTCTTCTCCATGGCTGGACCCCCAAATAATATTCTTTACGTGCTAAGGGGTATCTAGAGACTGGGATAGGTTTAATAACTACCCTAACCCTAACAAGTACACTAACCCTAACCACTACCCTAACACTAACACGTACCCTAATCCTAACCCGTACCCTAAACCGAGCCCTTACCCTAACACTAACCCTAACCCTAACCCTAACCCATACCCAACGCCGTACCCGAACCCCTCCCCGAACCCGCACCCTATGCCGTACCCTAAGCCTAACCCTAAGCCTAACCCTAACCCTAGGCTACAGTTGACTGCTTCTGCCTCCAATAGATTTCCTAAGCACTAGTGTTTTAAGGAACAGCTTAAAAAGAGAATCCTAATGTGATTTCTTTATAATGGGTGTGTTTCTTATCTTATCCTAGTGTCTAAACTCTTCTCCATGGCTGGACCCCCAAATAATATTCTTTACGTGCTAAGGGGTATCTAGAGACTGGGATAGGTTTAATTACTACCCTAACCCTAACGCATACCCTAACCCTAACCCCTACCCTAACCCTCACACGTACCCTAATCCTAACCCGTACCCTAAACGGAGCCCTAACCCTAACACTAAGCCTAACCCTAACCCTAACCCATAACCTACGCCGTACACGAAGCCCTCCCCGAACCCGTACCCTAAGCCGTACCCTAAGCCTTAGCCTAAGCCTAACCGTAACCCTAGGCTACCCTTGACTGCTTCTGCCTAGAATAGATTTCTTAAGCACTAGTGTTTTAAGAAACAGCTTAAAAAGAGAATCCTAATGTGATTTCTTAATAATGGGTTTGTTCCTTATCTTATCCTAGTGTCTAAACGCTTCTCCATGGCTGGACCCACAAATAATATTCCTTTACGTGCTAAGGGGTATCTAGAGAGTGGGATAGGTTTAATAACTATTCTAACCCTAACACGTACCCTAACCCTAAACCCTACCCTAACACTAACACGTACCCTAATCATAACCCGTACCCTAAACCGAGCCCTAACCCTAACACTAACACTAACCCTAACCCTAACCCATACCCTACGCTGTACCCGAAGCCCTCCCCAATCCCGTACCCTAAGCCGTACCCTAACCCTAACCCTAAGCCTACCGCTAACCCTAGGCTACCCTTGACTGCTTCTGCCTCCAATAGATTTCCTAAGCACTAGTGGTTTAAGGAACAGCTTAAAAAGAGAATCCTAATGTGATTTCTTAATAATGGGTGCGTTCCTTATCTTATCCTAGTGTCTAAACGCTTCTTCATAGCTGGACCCCCAAATAATATTCCTTTACGTGCTAAGGGGTATCTAGAGACTGGGATAGGTTTAATAACTACCCTAACCCTAACGCGTACCCTACCCCTAACCCCTACCCTAACCCTAACACGTACCCTAATCCTAACCCGTACCCTAAACCGAGCCCTAACCTTAACACTAACCCTAACCCTAACCCTAACCCATACCCAACGCCGTACCCGAACCCCTCCCCGAACCCGTACCCTATGCCGTACCCTAAGCCTAACCCTAAGCCTAACCCTAACCCTAGGCTACAGTTGACTGCTTCTGCCTCCAATAGATTTCCTAAGCACTAATGTTTTAAGAAACAGCTTAAAAAGAGAATCCTAATGTGATTTCTTTATAATGGGTGTGTTCCTTATCTTATCCTAGTGTCTAAACTCTTCTCCATGGCTGGACCCCCAAATAATATTCTTTACGTGCTAAGCGGTATCTCGAGACTGGGATAGGTTTAATAACTACCCTAACCCTAACACGTACACTAACTCTAACCACTACCCTAACCCTAACACGTACCCTAATCCTAACGCGTACCCTAAACCGAGCCCTAACCTTAACACTAACACTAACCCTAACCCTAACCCATACCCAACGCCGTACCCGAAGCCCTCCCCGAACCCGTACCCTAAGCCGTACCCTAACCCTAACCCTAAGCCTAACCCTAACCCTAGGCTACCCTTGACTGCTTCTGCCTCCAATAGATTTCCTAAGCACTACTGTTTTAAGGAACAGCTTAAAAAGAGAATCCTAATGTGATTTCTTAATAATGGGTGTGTTCCTTATCTTATCCTAGTGTCTAAACGCTTCTTCATAGCTGGACCCCCAAATAATGTTCCTTTACGTGCTAAGGGGTATCTAGAGAGTGGGATAGGTTTAGTAACTACCCTAACCCTAACCCCTACCCTAACCCCTACCCTAACCCTCACACGTACCCTAATCCTAACCCGTACCCTAAACGGAGCCCTAACCCTAACACTAAGCCTAACACTAACCCTAACCCATAACCTACGCCGTACACGAAGCCCTCCCCGAACCCGTACCCTAAGCCGTACTCTAAGCCTAAGCCTAAGCCTAACCCTAACCCTAGGCTACCCTTGACTGCTTCTGCCTAGAATAGATTTCTTAAGCACTAGTGTTTTAAGAAACAGCTTAAAAAGAGAATCCTAATGTGATTTCTTAATAATGGGTTTGTTCTTTATCTTATCCTAGTGTCTAAACGCTTCTCCATGGCTGGACCCACAAATAATATTCCTTTACGTGCTAAGGGGTATCTAGAGAGTGGGATAGGTTTAATAACTACCCTAACCCTAATGCGTACCCTAACACTAACCCCTACCCTAACCCTAACACGTACCCTAATCCTAACCCGTACCCTAAACCGAGCCCTTACCCTAACACTAACCCTAACCCTAACCCTAACCCATACCCTACGCCATACCCGAAGCCCTCCCCGAACCCGTACCCTAAGCCGTACCCTAAGTCTAACCCTAAGCCTAACCCTAACCCTAGGCTACCGTTGACTGCTTCTGCCTCCAATAGATTTCCTAAGCACTAGTGTTTTAAGGAACAGCTTAAAAAGAGAATCCTAATGTGATTTCTTTATAATGGGTGTGTTCCTTATCTTATCCTAGTGTCTAACCTCTTCTCCATGGATGGACCCCCAAATAATATTCCTTTACGTGCTAAGGGGTATCTAGAGAGTGGGATAGGTTTAATAACTACCCTAACCCTAACACGTACCCTAACCCTAACCCCTACCCTAACCCTAACACGTACCCTAAACCTAAACCGTACCCTAAACCGAGCCCTAACCCTAACCCTAACCCATACCCTACGCCGTACGCGAAGCCCTCCCCGAACCCGTACCCTAAGCCGTACCCTTAGCCTACCCCTAAGCCTAACCCCAACACTAGGCTACCCTTGACTGCTTCTGCCTCCCATAGATTTCATAAGCACTAGTGTTTTAAGGAACAGCTTAAAAAGAGAATCCTAATGTGATTTCTTTATAAAGGGTGTGTTCCTTATCTTAGCCTAGTGTCTAAACTCTTCTCCATGGCTGGACCTCCAAATAATATTCCTTTACGTGCTAAGGCGTATCTAGAGAGTGGGATAGGTTTAATAACTACCCTAACCCTAACGCGTACCCTAACCCTAACCCCTACCCTAACCCTCACACGTACCCTAATCCTAACCCGTACTCTAAACGGAGCACTAACCCTAACACTAAGCCTAACCCTAACCCTAACCCATAACCTACGCCGTACACGAAGCCCTCCCCGAACCCGTACCCTATGCCGTACCCTAAGCCTAACCCTAAGCCTAACCCTAACCCTAGGCTACAGTTGACTGCTTTTGCCTCCAATAGATTTCCTAAGCACTAGTGTTTTAAGGAACAGCTTAAAAAGAGAATCCTAATGTGATTTCTTTATAATGGGTGTGTTTCTTATCTTATCCTAGTGTCTAAACTCTTCTCCATGGCTGGACCCCCAAATAATATTCTTTACGTGCTAAGGGGTATCTAGAGACTGGGATAGGTTTAATAACTACCCTAACCCTAACACGTACACTAACCCTAACCACTACCCTAACACTAACACGTACCCTAATCCTAACCCGTACCCTAAACCGAGCCCTTACCCTAACACTAACCCTAACCCTAACCCTAACCCATACCCAACGCCGTACCCGAACCCCTCCCCGAACCCGCACCCTATGCCGTACCCTAAGCCTAACCCTAAGCCTAACCCTAACCCTAGGCTACAGTTGACTGCTTCTGCCTCCAATAGATTTCCTAAGCACTAGTGTTTTAAGGAACAGCTTAAAAAGAGAATCCTAATGTGATTTCTTTATAATGGGTGTGTTTCTTATCTTATCCTAGTGTCTAAACTCTTCTCCATGGCTGGACCCCCAAATAATATTCTTTACGTGCTAAGGGGTATCTAGAGACTGGGATAGGTTTAATTACTACCCTAACCCTAACGCATACCCTAACCCTAACCCCTACCCTAACCCTCACACGTACCCTAATCCTAACCCGTACCCTAAACGGAGCCCTAACCCTAACACTAAGCCTAACCCTAACCCTAACCCATAACCTACGCCGTACACGAAGCCCTCCCCGAACCCGTACCCTAAGCCGTACCCTAAGCCTTAGCCTAAGCCTAACCGTAACCCTAGGCTACCCTTGACTGCTTCTGCCTAGAATAGATTTCTTAAGCACTAGTGTTTTAAGAAACAGCTTAAAAAGAGAATCCTAATGTGATTTCTTAATAATGGGTTTGTTCCTTATCTTATCCTAGTGTCTAAACGCTTCTCCATGGCTGGACCCACAAATAATATTCCTTTACGTGCTAAGGGGTATCTAGAGAGTGGGATAGGTTTAATAACTATTCTAACCCTAACACGTACCCTAACCCTAAACCCTACCCTAACACTAACACGTACCCTAATCATAACCCGTACCCTAAACCGAGCCCTAACCCTAACACTAACACTAACCCTAACCCTAACCCATACCCTACGCTGTACCCGAAGCCCTCCCCAATCCCGTACCCTAAGCCGTACCCTAACCCTAACCCTAAGCCTACCGCTAACCCTAGGCTACCCTTGACTGCTTCTGCCTCCAATAGATTTCCTAAGCACTAGTGGTTTAAGGAACAGCTTAAAAAGAGAATCCTAATGTGATTTCTTAATAATGGGTGCGTTCCTTATCTTATCCTAGTGTCTAAACGCTTCTTCATAGCTGGACCCCCAAATAATATTCCTTTACGTGCTAAGGGGTATCTAGAGACTGGGATAGGTTTAATAACTACCCTAACCCTAACGCGTACCCTACCCCTAACCCCTACCCTAACCCTAACACGTACCCTAATCCTAACCCGTACCCTAAACCGAGCCCTAACCTTAACACTAACCCTAACCCTAACCCTAACCCATACCCAACGCCGTACCCGAACCCCTCCCCGAACCCGTACCCTATGCCGTACCCTAAGCCTAACCCTAAGCCTAACCCTAACCCTAGGCTACAGTTGACTGCTTCTGCCTCCAATAGATTTCCTAAGCACTAATGTTTTAAGAAACAGCTTAAAAAGAGAATCCTAATGTGATTTCTTTATAATGGGTGTGTTCCTTATCTTATCCTAGTGTCTAAACTCTTCTCCATGGCTGGACCCCCAAATAATATTCTTTACGTGCTAAGCGGTATCTCGAGACTGGGATAGGTTTAATAACTACCCTAACCCTAACACGTACACTAACTCTAACCACTACCCTAACCCTAACACGTACCCTAATCCTAACGCGTACCCTAAACCGAGCCCTAACCTTAACACTAACACTAACCCTAACCCTAACCCATACCCAACGCCGTACACGAACCCCTCCCCGAACCCGAACCCTAAGCCGTACCCTAAGCCTAACCCTAAGCCTAACCCTAACCCTAGACTACAGTTGACTGCTTCTGCCTCCAATAGATTTCCTAAGCACTAGTGTTTTAAGGAACAGCTTAAAAAGAGAATCCTAATGTGATTTCTTTATAATGGGTGTGTTCCTTATCTGATCCTAGTGTCTAAACTCTTCTCCATGGCTGGACCCCCAAATAATATTCCTTTACGTGCTAAGGGGTATCTAGAGAGTGGGATAGGTTTAATAACTACCCTAACCCTAACACGTACCCTAACCCTAAACCCTACCCTAACCCTAACACGTACCCTAATCCTAACCCGTACCCTAAACCGAGCCCTTACCCTAACACTAACCCTAACCCTAACCCATACCCTACGCCGTACGCGAAGCCCTCCCCGAACCCGTACCCTAAGCCGTACCCTTAGCCTACACCTAAGCCTAACCCCAACACTAGGCTTCCCTTGACTGCTTCTGCCTCCCATAGATTTCATAAGCACTAGTGTTTTAAGGAACAGCTTAAAAAGAGAATCCTAATGTGATTTCTTTGTAATGGGTGTGTTTCTTATCTTATCCTAGTGTCTAAACTCTTCTCCATGGCTGGACCCCCAAATAATATTCCTTTACGTGCTAAGGGGTATCTAGAGAGTGGGATAGGTTTAATAACTACCCTAACCCTAACACGTACCCTAACCCTAAAACCTACCCAAACCCTAACACGTACACTAATCCTAACCCGTACCCTAAACCGAGCCCTAACCCTAACACTAACACTAACCCTAACCCTAACCCATACCCTACGCCGTACCCAAAGCCCTCCCCGATCCCGTACCCTAAGCCGTACCCTAAGCCTAACCCTAAGCCTAACCCTAACCCTAGGCTACCGTTGACTGCTTCTGCCTCCAATAGATTTCCTAAGCAGTAGTGTTTTAAGGAACAGCTTAAAAAGAGAATCCTAATGTGATTTCTTTATAATGGGTGTGTTCCTTATCTTATCCTAGTGTCTAACCTCTTCTCCATGGCTGGACCCCCAAATAATATTCCTTTACGTGCTAAGGGTTATCTAGAGAGTTGGATAGGTTTAATAACTACCCTAAACCTAACACGTACCCTAACCCTAACCCCTACCCTAACCCTAACACGTACCCTAAACCTAAACCGTACCCTAAACCGAGCCCTAACCCTAACACTAACACTAACCCTAACTCTAACCCATACCCTACGCTGTGCCCAAAGCCCTCCCCGATCCCGTACCCTAAGCCGTACCCTAACCCTAACCCTAAGCCTAACCCTAACCCTAGGCTACCCTTGACTGCTTCTGCCTCCAATAGATTTCCTAAGCACTACTGTTTTAAGGAACAGCTTAAAAAGAGAATCCTAATGTGATTTCTTTATATTTGGTGGGTTCCTTATCTTATCCTAGTGTCTAACCTCTTCTCCATGGCTGGACCCCCAAATAATATTCCTTTACGTGCTAAGGGGTATCTAGAGAGTGGGATAGGTTTAATAACTACCCTAACCCTAACACGTACCCTAACCCTAACCCCTACCCTAACCCTAACACGTACCCTAAACCTAAACCGTACCCTAAACCGAGCCCTAACCCTAACCCTAACCCATACCCTACGCCGTACGCGAAGCCCTCCCCGAACCCGTACCCTAAGCCGTACCCTTAGCCTAACCCTAAGCCTAACCCCAACACTAGGCTACCCTTGACTGCTTCTGCCTCCCATAGATTTCATAAGCACTAGTGTTTTAAGGAACAGCTTAAAAAGAGAATCCTAATGTGATTTCTTTATAAAGGGTGTGTTCCTTATCTTAGCCTAGTGTCTAAACTCTTCTCCATGGCTGGACCTCCAAATAATATTCCTTTACGTGCTAAGGCGTATCTAGAGAGTGGGATAGGTTTAATAACTACCCTAACCCTAACGAGTACCCTAACCCTAACCCATACCCTAATCCTAACCCGTACCCTAAACCGAGCTCTAACCCTAACACTAACCCTAACCCTTACCCTAACCCATACCCTACGCCGTACCCGAAGCCCTCCCCGAACCCGTATCCTAAGCCTTACCCTAAGCCTAACCCTAAGCCTAACCCTAACCCTAGGCTACCCTTGACTGCTTCTGCCTCCAACAGATTTCCTAAGCAGTAGTGTTTTAAGGAACAGCTTAAAAAGAGAATCCTAATGTGATTTCTTTATAATGGGTGTGTTCCTTATCTTATCCTAGTGTCTAAACTCTTCTCCATGGCTGGACCCCAAATAATATTCCTTTACGTGCTAAGGGGTATCTAGAGAGTGGGATAGGTTTAATAACTACCCTAACCCTAACACGTACCCTAACCCTAAACCCTACCCTAACCCTAACACGTACCCTAATCCTAACCCGTACCCTAAACCGAGCCCTAACCCTAACACTAACACTAACCCTAACTCTAACCCATACCCTACGCTGTACCCAAAGCCCTCCCCGATCCCATACCCTAAGCCGTACCCTAACCCTAACCCTAAGCCTAACCCTAACCCTAGGCTACCCTTGACTGCTTCTGCCTCCAATAGATTTCCTAAGCACTACTGTTTTAAGGAACAGCTTAAAAAGAGAATCCTAATGTGATTTCTTTATAATGGGTGTGTTCCTTATCTTCTCCTAGTGTCTAACCTCTTCTCGATGGCTGGACCCCCAAATAATATTCCTTTACGTGCTAAGGGTTATCTAGAGAGTGGGATAGGTTTAATAACTACCCTAACCCTAACACGTACCCTAACCCTATCCCCTACCCTAACCCTAACACGTACCCTAAACCTAAACCGTACCCTAAACCGAGCCCTAACCCTAACACTAACCCTAACCCTAACCCATAGCCTACGCCGTACGCGAAGCCCTCCCCGAACCCGTATCCTAAGCCGTACCCTTAGCCTACCCCTAAGCCTAACCCCAACACTAGGCTACCCTTGACTGCTTCTGCCTCCCATAGATTTCATAAGCACTAGTGTTTTAAGGAACAGCTTAAAAAGAGAATCCTAATGTGATTTCTTTATAAAGGGTGTGTTCCTTATCTTAGCCTAGTGTCTAATCTCTTCTCCATGGCTGGACCCCCAAATAATATTCCTTTACGTGCTAAGGCGTATCTAGAGAGTGGGATAGGTTTAATAACTACCCTAACCCTAACGCGTACCCTAACCCTAACGCGTACCCTAACCCTAACACGTACCCTAATCCTAACCCGTACCCTAAACCGAGCCCTAACCTTAACACTAACCCTAACCCTAACCCTAACCCATACCCAACGCCGTACCCGAACCCCTCCCCGAACCCGTACCCTATGCCGTACCCTAAGCCTAACCCTAAGCCTAACCCTAACCCTAGGCTACAGTTGACTGCTTCTGCCTCCAATAGATTTCCTAAGCACTAGTGTTTTAAGGAACAGCTTAAAAAGAGAATCCTAATGTGATTTCTTTATAATGGGTGTGTTCCTTATCTTCTCCTAGTGTCTAACCTCTTCTCCATGGCTGGACCCACAAATAATATTCCTTTACGTGCTAAGGGGTATCTAGAGAGTGGGATAGGTTTAATAACTACCCTAACCCTAACGCGTAACCTAACCCTAACCCCTACCGTAACCCTAACACGTACCCTAATCCTAACCCGTACCCTAAACCGAGCCCTAACCTTAACACTAACCCTAACCCTAACCCTAACCCATACCCAACGCCGTACCCGAACCCCTCCCCGAACCCGCACCCTATGCCGTACCCTAAGCCTAACCCTAAGCCTAACCCTAACCCTAGGCTACAGTTGACTGCTTCTGCCTCCAATAGATTTCCTAAGCAGTAGTGTTTTAAGGAACAGCTTAAAAAGAGAATCCTAATGTGATTTCTTTATAATGGGTGTGTTTCTTATCTTATCCTAGTGTCTAAACTCTTCTCCATGGCTGGACCCCCAAATAATATTCTTTACGTGCTAAGGGGTATCTAGAGACTGGGATAGGTTTAATTACTACCCTAACCCTAACGCATACCCTAACCCTAACCCCTACCCTAACCCTCACACGTACCCTAATCCTAACCCGTACCCTAAACGGAGCCCTAACCCTAACACTAAGCCTAACCCTAACCCTAACCCATAACCTACGCCGTACACGAAGCCCTCCCCGAACCCGTACCCTAAGCCGTACCCTAAGCCTTAGCCTAAGCCTAACCGTAACCCTAGGCTACCCTTGACTGCTTCTGCCTAGAATAGATTTCTTAAGCACTAGTGTTTTAAGAAACAGCTTAAAAAGAGAATCCTAATGTGATTTCTTAATAATGGGTTTGTTCCTTACCTTATCCTAGTGTCTAAACGCTTCTCCATGGCTGGACCCACAAATAATATTCCTTTACGTGCTAAGGGGTATCTAGAGAGTGGGATAGGTTTAATAACTATTCTAACCCTAACACGTACCCTAACCCTAAACCCTACCCTAACACTAACACGTACCCTAATCATAACCCGTACCCTAAACCGAGCCCTAACCCTAACACTAACACTAACCCTAACCCTAACCCATACCCTACGCTGTACCCGAAGCCCTCCCCAATCCCGTACCCTAAGCCGTACCCTAACCCTAACCCTAAGCCTACCGCTAACCCTAGGCTACCCTTGACTGCTTCTGCCTCCAATAGATTTCCTAAGCACTAGTGGTTTAAGGAACAGCTTAAAAAGAGAATCCTAATGTGATTTCTTAATAATGGGTGCGTTCCTTATCTTATCCTAGTGTCTAAACGCTTCTTCATAGCTGGACCCCCAAATAATATTCCTTTACGTGCTAAGGGGTATCTAGAGACTGGGATAGGTTTAATAACTACCCTAACCCTAACGCGTACCCTACCCCTAACCCCTACCCTAACCCTAACACGTACCCTAATCCTAACCCGTACCCTAAACCGAGCCCTAACCTTAACACTAACCCTAACCCTAACCCTAACCCATACCCAACGCCGTACCCGAACCCCTCCCCGAACCCGTACCCTATGCCGTACCCTAAGCCTAACCCTAAGCCTAACCCTAACCCTAGGCTACAGTTGACTGCTTCTGCCTCCAATAGATTTCCTAAGCACTAATGTTTTAAGAAACAGCTTAAAAAGAGAATCCTAATGTGATTTCTTTATAATGGGTGTGTTCCTTATCTTATCCTAGTGTCTAAACTCTTCTCCATGGCTGGACCCCCAAATAATATTCTTTACGTGCTAAGCGGTATCTCGAGACTGGGATAGGTTTAATAACTACCCTAACCCTAACACGTACACTAACTCTAACCACTACCCTAACCCTAACACGTACCCTAATCCTAACGCGTACCCTAAACCGAGCCCTAACCTTAACACTAACACTAACCCTAACCCTAACCCATACCCAACGCCGTACCCGAAGCCCTCCCCGAACCCGTACCCTAAGCCGTACCCTAACCCTAACCCTAAGCCTAACCCTAACCCTAGGCTACCCTTGACTGCTTCTGCCTCCAATAGATTTCCTAAGCACTACTGTTTTAAGGAACAGCTTAAAAAGAGAATCCTAATGTGATTTCTTAATAATGGGTGTGTTCCTTATCTTATCCTAGTGTCTAAACGCTTCTTCATAGCTGGACCCCCAAATAATGTTCCTTTACGTGCTAAGGGGTATCTAGAGAGTGGGATAGGTTTAGTAACTACCCTAACCCTAACCCCTACCCTAACCCCTACCCTAACCCTCACACGTACCCTAATCCTAACCCGTACCCTAAACGGAGCCCTAACCCTAACACTAAGCCTAACACTAACCCTAACCCATAACCTACGCCGTACACGAAGCCCTCCCCGAACCCGTACCCTAAGCCGTACTCTAAGCCTAAGCCTAAGCCTAACCCTAACCCTAGGCTACCCTTGACTGCTTCTGCCTAGAATAGATTTCTTAAGCACTAGTGTTTTAAGAAACAGCTTAAAAAGAGAATCCTAATGTGATTTCTTAATAATGGGTTTGTTCTTTATCTTATCCTAGTGTCTAAACGCTTCTCCATGGCTGGACCCACAAATAATATTCCTTTACGTGCTAAGGGGTATCTAGAGAGTGGGATAGGTTTAATAACTACCCTAACCCTAATGCGTACCCTAACACTAACCCCTACCCTAACCCTAACACGTACCCTAATCCTAACCCGTACCCTAAACCGAGCCCTTACCCTAACACTAACCCTAACCCTAACCCTAACCCATACCCTACGCCATACCCGAAGCCCTCCCCGAACCCGTACCCTAAGCCGTACCCTAAGTCTAACCCTAAGCCTAACCCTAACCCTAGGCTACCGTTGACTGCTTCTGCCTCCAATAGATTTCCTAAGCACTAGTGTTTTAAGGAACAGCTTAAAAAGAGAATCCTAATGTGATTTCTTTATAATGGGTGTGTTCCTTATCTTATCCTAGTGTCTAACCTCTTCTCCATGGATGGACCCCCAAATAATATTCCTTTACGTGCTAAGGGGTATCTAGAGAGTGGGATAGGTTTAATAACTACCCTAACCCTAACACGTACCCTAACCCTAACCCCTACCCTAACCCTAACACGTACCCTAAACCTAAACCGTACCCTAAACCGAGCCCTAACCCTAACCCTAACCCATACCCTACGCCGTACGCGAAGCCCTCCCCGAACCCGTACCCTAAGCCGTACCCTTAGCCTACCCCTAAGCCTAACCCCAACACTAGGCTACCCTTGACTGCTTCTGCCTCCCATAGATTTCATAAGCACTAGTGTTTTAAGGAACAGCTTAAAAAGAGAATCCTAATGTGATTTCTTTATAAAGGGTGTGTTCCTTATCTTAGCCTAGTGTCTAAACTCTTCTCCATGGCTGGACCTCCAAATAATATTCCTTTACGTGCTAAGGCGTATCTAGAGAGTGGGATAGGTTTAATAACTACCCTAACCCTAACGCGTACCCTAACCCTAACCCCTACCCTAACCCTCACACGTACCCTAATCCTAACCCGTACTCTAAACGGAGCACTAACCCTAACACTAAGCCTAACCCTAACCCTAACCCATAACCTACGCCGTACACGAAGCCCTCCCCGAACCCGTACCCTATGCCGTACCCTAAGCCTAACCCTAAGCCTAACCCTAACCCTAGGCTACAGTTGACTGCTTTTGCCTCCAATAGATTTCCTAAGCACTAGTGTTTTAAGGAACAGCTTAAAAAGAGAATCCTAATGTGATTTCTTTATAATGGGTGTGTTTCTTATCTTATCCTAGTGTCTAAACTCTTCTCCATGGCTGGACCCCCAAATAATATTCTTTACGTGCTAAGGGGTATCTAGAGACTGGGATAGGTTTAATAACTACCCTAACCCTAACAAGTACACTAACCCTAACCACTACCCTAACACTAACACGTACCCTAATCCTAACCCGTACCCTAAACCGAGCCCTTACCCTAACACTAACCCTAACCCTAACCCTAACCCATACCCAACGCCGTACCCGAACCCCTCCCCGAACCCGCACCCTATGCCGTACCCTAAGCCTAACCCTAAGCCTAACCCTAACCCTAGGCTACAGTTGACTGCTTCTGCCTCCAATAGATTTCCTAAGCACTAGTGTTTTAAGGAACAGCTTAAAAAGAGAATCCTAATGTGATTTCTTTATAATGGGTGTGTTTCTTATCTTATCCTAGTGTCTAAACTCTTCTCCATGGCTGGACCCCCAAATAATATTCTTTACGTGCTAAGGGGTATCTAGAGACTGGGATAGGTTTAATTACTACCCTAACCCTAACGCATACCCTAACCCTAACCCCTACCCTAACCCTCACACGTACCCTAATCCTAACCCGTACCCTAAACGGAGCCCTAACCCTAACACTAAGCCTAACCCTAACCCTAACCCATAACCTACGCCGTACACGAAGCCCTCCCCGAACCCGTACCCTAAGCCGTACCCTAAGCCTTAGCCTAAGCCTAACCGTAACCCTAGGCTACCCTTGACTGCTTCTGCCTAGAATAGATTTCTTAAGCACTAGTGTTTTAAGAAACAGCTTAAAAAGAGAATCCTAATGTGATTTCTTAATAATGGGTTTGTTCCTTATCTTATCCTAGTGTCTAAACGCTTCTCCATGGCTGGACCCACAAATAATATTCCTTTACGTGCTAAGGGGTATCTAGAGAGTGGGATAGGTTTAATAACTACACTAACCCTAACGCGTAACCTAACCCTAACCCCTACCCTAACCCTAACACGTACCCTAATCCTAACCCGTACCCTAAACCGAGCCCTTACCCTAACACTAACCCTAACCCTAACCCATACCCTACGCCGTACGCGAAGCCCTCCCCGAACCCGTACCCTAAGCCGTACCCTTAGCCTACCCCTAAGCCTAACCCCAACACTAGGCTTCCCTTGACTGCTTCTGCCTCCCACAGATTTCATAAGCACTAGTGTTTTAAGGAACAGCTTAAAAAGAGAATCCTAATGTGATTTCTTTATAATGGGTGTGTTCCTTATCTTATCCTAGTGTCTAACCTCTTCTCCATGGCTGGACCCCCAAATAATATTCCTTTACGTGCTAAGGGGTATCTAGAGAGTGGGATAGGTTTAATAACTACCATAACCCTAACACGTACCCTAACCCTAACCCCTACCCTAACCCTAACACGTACCCTAAACCTAAACCGTACCCTAAACCGAGCCCTAACCCTAACCCTAACCCATACCCTACGCCTTACGCGAAGCCCTCCCCGAACCCGTACCCTAAGCCGTACCCTTAGCCTACCCCTAAGCCTAACCCCAACACTAGGCTACCCTTGACTGCTTCTGCCTCCCATAGATTTCATAAGCACTAGTGTTTTAAGGAACAGCTTAAAAAGAGAATCCTAATGTGATTTCTTTATAAAGGGTGTGTTCCTTATCTTATCCTAGTGTCTAAATTCTTCTCCATGGCTGGACCCCAAATAATATTCCTTTACGTGCTAAGGGGTATCTAGAGAGTGGGATAGGTTTAATAACTACCCTAACCCTAACACGTACCCTAACCCTAAACCCTACCCTAACCCTAACACGTACCCTAATCCTAACCCGTACCCTAAACCGAGCCCTAACCCTAACACTAACACTAACCCTAACTCTAACCCATACCCTACGCCGTACCCAAAGCCCTCCCCGATCCCGTACCCTAAGCCGTACCCTAACCCTAACCCTAAGCCTAACCCTAACCCTAGGCTACCCTTGACTGCTTCTGCCTCCAATAGATTTCCTAAGCACTACTGTTTTAAGGAACAGCTTAAAAAGAGAATCCTAATGGGATTTCTTAATAATGGGTGTGTTCCTTATCTTATCCAAGGGTCTAAACGCTTCTTCATGGCTGGACCCCCAAATAATGTTCCTTTACGTGATAAGGGGTATCTAGAGAGTGGGATAGGTTTAGTAACTACCCTAACCCTAACGCATACCCTAACCCTAACCCCTACCCTAACCCTCACACGTACCCTAATCCTAACCCGTACTCTAAACGGAGCCCTAACCCTAACACTAAGCCTAACCCTAACCCTAACCCATAACCTACGCCGTACACGAAGCCCTCCCCGAACCCGTACCCTATGCCGTACCCTAAGCCTAACCCTAAGCCTAACCCTAACCCTAGGCTACAGTTGACTGCTTTTGCCTCCAATAGATTTCCTAAGCACTAGTGTTTTAAGGAACAGCTTAAAAAGAGAATCCTAATGTGATTTCTTTATAATGGGTGTGTTTCTTATCTTATCCTAGTGTCTAAACTCTTCTCCATGGCTGGACCCCCAAATAATATTCTTTACGTGCTAAGGGGTATCTAGAGACTGGGATAGGTTTAATAACTACCCTAACCCTAACACGTACACTAACCCTAACCACTACCCTAACACTAACACGTACCCTAATCCTAACCCGTACCCTAAACCGAGCCCTTACCCTAACACTAACCCTAACCCTAACCCTAACCCATACCCTACGCCATACCCGAAGCCCTCCCCGAACCCGTACCCTAAGCCGTACCCTAAGCCTAACCCTAAGCCTAACCCTAACCCTAGGCTACCGTTGACTGCTTCTGCCTCCAATAGATTAACTAAGCACTAGTGTTTTAAGGAACAGCTTAAAAAGAGAATCCTAATGTGATTTCTTTATAATGGGTGTGTTCCTTATCTTCTCCTAGTGTCTAACCTCTTCTCCATGGCTGGACCCACAAATAATATTCCTTTACGTGCTAAGGGGTATCTAGAGACTGGGATAGGTTTAATAACTACCCTAACCCTAACACGTACACTAACCCTAACCCCTACCCTAACCCTAACACGTACCCTAATCCTAACCCGTACCCTAAACCGAGCCCTTACCGTAACACTAACCCTAACCCTAACCCTAACCCATACCCTACGCCATACCCGAAGCCCTCCCCGAACCCGTTCCCTAAGCCGTACCCTAAGCCTAACCCTAAGCCTAACCCTAACCCTAGGCTACCGTTGACTGCTTCTGCCTCCAATAGATTTCCTAAGCACTAGTGTTTTAAGGAACAGCTTAAAAAGAGAATCCTAATGTGATTTCTTAATAATGGGTTTGTTCCTTATCTTATCCTAGTGTCTAAACGCTTCTCCATGGCTGGACCCACAAATAATATTCCTTTACGTGCTAAGGGGTATCTAGAGAGTGGGATAGGTTTAATAACTACCCTAACCCTAACGCGTACCCTAACCCTAACCCCTACCCTAACCCTAAAACGTACACTAATCCTAACCCGTACCCTAAACCGAGCCCTAACCTTAACACTAACCCTAACCCTAACCCTAACCCATACCCAACACCGTACCCGAACCCCTCCCCGAACCCGTACCCTATGCCGTACCCTAAACCTAACCCTAAGCCTAACCCTAACCCTAGGCTACAGTTGACTGCTTCTGCATCCAATAGATTTCCTAAGCACTAGTGTTTTAAGGAACAGCTTAAAAAGAGAATCCTAATGTGATTTCTTTATAATGGGTGTGTTTCTTATCTTATTCTAGTGTCTAAACTCTTCTCCATGGCTGGACCCCCAAATAATATTCTTTACGTGCTAAGGGGTATCTAGAGAGTGGGATAGGTTTAATAACTACCCTAACCCTAACACGTACCCTAACCCTAAAACCTACCCTAACCCTAACACGTACCCTAATCCTAACCCATACCCTAAACCGAGCCCTAACCCTAACACTAACACTAACCCTAACCCTAAGCCATACCCTACGCCGTACCCAAAGCCCTCCCCGATCCCGTACCCTAAGCCGTACCCTAACCCAAACCCTAAGCCTAACCCTAACCCTAGGCTACCCTTGACTGCTTCTGCCTCCAATAGATTTCCTAAGCCCTACTGTTTTAAGGAACAGCTTAAAAAGAGAATCCTAATGTGATTTCTTTATAATGGGTGTGTTCCTTATCTTATCCTAGTGTCTAACCTCTTCTCCATGGCTGGACCCCCAAAAAATATTCCTTTACGTGCTAAGGGGTATCTAGAGAGTGGGATAGGTTTAATAACTACCCTAACCCTAACGCGTACCTTAACCCTAACCCCTACCCTAACCCTCACACGTACCCTAATCCTAACCCGTACTCTAAACGGAGCCCTAACCCTAACACTAACCCTAACCCTAACCCTAACCCATAAACTACGCCGTACACGAAGCCCTCCCCGAACCCGTACCCTAAGCCGTACCCTAAGCCTAAGCCTAAGCCTAACCCTAACCCTAGGCTACCCTTGACTGCTTCTGCCTAGAATAGATTTCTTAAGCACTAGTGTTTTAAGAAACAGCTTAAAAAGAGAATCCTAATGTGATTTCTTAATAATGGGTTTGTTCTTTATCTTATCCTAGTGTCTAAACGCTTCTCCATGGCTGGACCCACAAATAATATTCCTTTACGTGCTAAGGGGTATCTAGAGAGTGGGATAGGTTTAATAACTACCCTAACCCTAACGCGTAACCTAACCCTAACCCCTACCGTAACCCTAACACGTACCCTAATCCTAACCCGTACCCTAAACCGAGCCCTAACCTTAACACTAACCCTAACCCTAACCCTAACCCATACCCAACGCCGTACCCGAACCCCTCCCCGAACCCGCACCCTATGCCGTACCCTAAGCCTAACCCTAAGCCTAACCCTAACCCTAGGCTACAGTTGACTGCTTCTGCCTCCAATAGATTTCCTAAGCAGTAGTGTTTTAAGGAACAGCTTAAAAAGAGAATCCTAATGTGATTTCTTTATAATGGGTGTGTTTCTTATCTTATCCTAGTGTCTAAACTCTTCTCCATGGCTGGACCCCCAAATAATATTCTTTACGTGCTAAGGGGTATCTAGAGACTGGGATAGGTTTAATTACTACCCTAACCCTAACGCATACCCTAACCCTAACCCCTACCCTAACCCTCACACGTACCCTAATCCTAACCCGTACCCTAAACGGAGCCCTAACCCTAACACTAAGCCTAACCCTAACCCTAACCCATAACCTACGCCGTACACGAAGCCCTCCCCGAACCCGTACCCTAAGCCGTACCCTAAGCCTTAGCCTAAGCCTAACCGTAACCCTAGGCTACCCTTGAGTGCTTCTGCCTAGAATAGATTTCTTAAGCACTAGTGTTTTAAGAAACAGCTTAAAAAGAGAATCCTAATGTGATTTCTTAATAATGGGTTTGTTCCTTATCTTATCCTAGTGTCTAAACGCTTCTCCATGGCTGGACCCACAAATAATATTCCTTTACGTGCTAAGGGGTATCTAGAGAGTGGGATAGGTTTAATAACTATTCTAACCCTAACACGTACCCTAACCCTAAACCCTACCCTAACACTAACACGTACCCTAATCATAACCCGTACCCTAAACCGAGCCCTAACCCTAACACTAACACTAACCCTAACCCTAACCCATACCCTACGCTGTACCCGAAGCCCTCCCCAATCCCGTACCCTAAGCCGTACCCTAACCCTAACCCTAAGCCTACCGCTAACCCTAGGCTACCCTTGACTGCTTCTGCCTCCAATAGATTTCCTAAGCACTAGTGGTTTAAGGAACAGCTTAAAAAGAGAATCCTAATGTGATTTCTTAATAAAGGGTGTGTTCCTTATCTTATCCTAGTGTCTAAACTCTTCTCCATGGCTGGACCCCAAATAATATTCCTTTACGTGCTAAGGGGTATCTAGAGAGTGGGATAGGTTTAATAACTACCCTAACCCTAACACGTACCCTAACCCTAAACCCTACCCTAACCCTAACACGTACCCTAATCCTAACCCGTACCCTAAACCGAGCCCTAACCCTAACACTAACACTAACCCTAACTCTAACCCATACCCTACGCCGTACCCAAAGCCCTCCCCGATCCCGTACCCTAAGCCGTACCCTAACCCTAACCCTAAGCCTAACCCTAACCCTAGGCTACCCTTGACTGCTTCTGCCTCCAATAGATTTCCTAAGCACTACTGTTTTAAGGAACAGCTTAAAAAGAGAATCCTAATGGGATTTCTTAATAATGGGTGTGTTCCTTATCTTATCCAAGGGTCTAAACGCTTCTTCATGGCTGGACCCCCAAATAATGTTCCTTTACGTGATAAGGGGTATCTAGAGAGTGGGATAGGTTTAGTAACTACCCTAACCCTAACGCGTACCCTAACCCTAACCCCTACCCTAACCCTCACACGTACCCTAATCCTAACCCGTACTCTAAACGGAGCCCTAACCCTAACACTAAGCCTAACCCTAACCCTAACCCATAACCTACGCCGTACACGAAGCCCTCCCCGAACCCGTACCCTATGCCGTACCCTAAGCCTAACCCTAAGCCTAACCCTAACCCTAGGCTACAGTTGACTGCTTTTGCCTCCAATAGATTTCCTAAGCACTAGTGTTTTAAGGAACAGCTTAAAAAGAGAATCCTAATGTGATTTCTTTATAATGGGTGTGTTTCTTATCTTATCCTAGTGTCTAAACTCTTCTCCATGGCTGGACCCCCAAATAATATTCTTTACGTGCTAAGGGGTATCTAGAGACTGGGATAGGTTTAATAACTACCCTAACCCTAACACGTACACTAACCCTAACCACTACCCTAACACTAACACGTACCCTAATCCTAACCCGTACCCTAAACCGAGCCCTTACCCTAACACTAACCCTAACCCTAACCCTAACCCATACCCTACGCCATACCCGAAGCCCTCCCCGAACCCGTACCCTAAGCCGTACCCTAAGCCTAACCCTAAGCCTAACCCTAACCCTAGGCTACCGTTGACTGCTTCTGCCTCCAATAGATTAACTAAGCACTAGTGTTTTAAGGAACAGCTTAAAAAGAGAATCCTAATGTGATTTCTTTATAATGGGTGTGTTCCTTATCTTCTCCTAGTGTCTAACCTCTTCTCCATGGCTGGACCCACAAATAATATTCCTTTACGTGCTAAGGGGTATCTAGAGACTGGGATAGGTTTAATAACTACCCTAACTCTAACACGTACACTAACCCTAACCCCTACCCTAACCCTAACACGTACCCTAATCCTAACCCGTACCCTAAACCGAGCCCTTACCGTAACACTAACCCTAACCCTAACCCTAACCCATACCCTACGCCATACCCGAAGCCCTCCCCGAACCCGTTCCCTAAGCCGTACCCTAAGCCTAACCCTAAGCCTAACCCTAACCCTAGGCTACCGTTGACTGCTTCTGCCTCCAATAGATTTCCTAAGCACTAGTGTTTTAAGGAACAGCTTAAAAAGAGAATCCTAATGTGATTTCTTAATAATGGGTTTGTTCCTTATCTTATCCTAGTGTCTAAACGCTTCTCCATGGCTGGACCCACAAATAATATTCCTTTACGTGCTAAGGGGTATCTAGAGAGTGGGATAGGTTTAATAACTACCCTAACCCTAACGCGTACCCTAACCCTAACCCCTACCCTAACCCTAAAACGTACACTAATCCTAACCCGTACCCTAAACCGAGCCCTAACCTTAACACTAACCCTAACCCTAACCCTAACCCATACCCAACACCGTACCCGAAACCCTCCCCGAACCCGTACCCTATGCCGTACCCTAAACCTAACCCTAAGCCTAACCCTAACCCTAGGCTACAGTTGACTGCTTCTGCATCCAATAGATTTCCTAAGCACTAGTGTTTTAAGGAACAGCTTAAAAAGAGAATCCTAATGTGATTTCTTTATAATGGGTGTGTTTCTTATCTTATTCTAGTGTCTAAACTCTTCTCCATGGCTGGACCCCCAAATAATATTCTTTACGTGCTAAGGGGTATCTAGAGAGTGGGATAGGTTTAATAACTACCCTAACCCTAACACGTACCCTAACCCTAAAACCTACCCTAACCCTAACACGTACCCTAATCCTAACCCATACCCTAAACCGAGCCCTAACCCTAACACTAACACTAACCCTAACCCTAACCCATACCCTACGCCGTACCCAAAGCCCTCCCCGATCCCGTACCCTAAGCCGTACCCTAACCCAAACCCTAAGCCTAACCCTAACCCTAGGCTACCCTTGACTGCTTCTGCCTCCAATAGATTTCCTAAGCACTACTGTTTTAAAGAACAGCTTAAAAAGAGAATCCTAATGTGATTTCTTTATAATGGGTGTGTTCCTTATCTTATCCTAGTGTCTAACCTCTTCTCCATGGCTGGACCCCCAAAAAATATTCCTTTACGTGCTAAGGGGTATCTAGAGAGTGGGATAGGTTTAATAACTACCCTAACCCTAACGCGTACCTTAACCCTAACCCCTACCCTAACCCTCACACGTACCCTAATCCTAACCCGTACTCTAAACGGAGCCCTAACCCTAACACTAACCCTAACCCTAACCCTAACCCATAAACTACGCCGTACACGAAGCCCTCCCCGAACCCGTACCCTAAGCCGTACCCTAAGCCTAAGCCTAAGCCTAACCCTAACCCTAGGCTACCCTTGACTGCTTCTGCCTAGAATAGATTTCTTAAGCACTAGTGTTTTAAGAAACAGCTTAAAAAGAGAATCCTAATGTGATTTCTTAATAATGGGTTTGTTCTTTATCTTATCCTAGTGTCTAAACGCTTCTCCATGGCTGGACCCACAAATAATATTCCTTTACGTGCTAAGGGGTATCTAGAGAGTGGGATAGGTTTAATAACTACCCTAACCCTAACGCGTAACCTAACCCTAACCCCTACCGTAACCCTAACACGTACCCTAATCCTAACCCGTACCCTAAACCGAGCCCTAACCTTAACACTAACCCTAACCCTAACCCTAACCCATACCCAACGCCGTACCCGAACCCCTCCCCGAACCCGCACCCTATGCCGTACCCTAAGCCTAACCCTAAGCCTAACCCTAACCCTAGGCTACAGTTGACTGCTTCTGCCTCCAATAGATTTCCTAAGCAGTAGTGTTTTAAGGAACAGCTTAAAAAGAGAATCCTAATGTGATTTCTTTATAATGGGTGTGTTTCTTATCTTATCCTAGTGTCTAAACTCTTCTCCATGGCTGGACCCCCAAATAATATTCTTTACGTGCTAAGGGGTATCTAGAGACTGGGATAGGTTTAATTACTACCCTAACCCTAACGCATACCCTAACCCTAACCCCTACCCTAACCCTCACACGTACCCTAATCCTAACCCGTACCCTAAACGGAGCCCTAACCCTAACACTAAGCCTAACCCTAACCCTAACCCATAACCTACGCCGTACACGAAGCCCTCCCCGAACCCGTACCCTAAGCCGTACCCTAAGCCTTAGCCTAAGCCTAACCGTAACCCTAGGCTACCCTTGAGTGCTTCTGCCTAGAATAGATTTCTTAAGCACTAGTGTTTTAAGAAACAGCTTAAAAAGAGAATCCTAATGTGATTTCTTAATAATGGGTTTGTTCCTTATCTTATCCTAGTGTCTAAACGCTTCTCCATGGCTGGACCCACAAATAATATTCCTTTACGTGCTAAGGGGTATCTAGAGAGTGGGATAGGTTTAATAACTATTCTAACCCTAACACGTACCCTAACCCTAAACCCTACCCTAACACTAACACGTACCCTAATCATAACCCGTACCCTAAACCGAGCCCTAACCCTAACACTAACACTAACCCTAACCCTAACCCATACCCTACGCTGTACCCGAAGCCCTCCCCAATCCCGTACCCTAAGCCGTACCCTAACCCTAACCCTAAGCCTACCGCTAACCCTAGGCTACCCTTGACTTCTTCTGCCTCCAATAGATTTCCTAAGCACTAGTGGTTTAAGGAACAGCTTAAAAAGAGAATCCTAATGTGATTTCTTAATAATGGGTGCGTTCCTTATCTTATCCTAGTGTCTAAACGCTTCTTCATAGCTGGACCCCCAAATAATATTCCTTTACGTGCTAAGGGGTATCTAGAGACTGGGATAGGTTTAATAACTACCCTAACCCTAACGCGTACCCTACCCCTAACCCCTACCCTAACCCTAACACGTACCCTAATCCTAACCCGTACCCTAAACCGAGCCCTAACCTTAACACTAACCCTAACCCTAACCCTAACCCATACCCAACACCGTACCCGAACCCCTCCCCGAACCCGTACCCTATGCCGTACCCTAAGCCTAACCCTAAGCCTAACCCTAACCCTAGGCTACAGTTGACTGCTTCTGCCTCCAATAGATTTCCTAAGCACTAATGTTTTAAGAAACAGCTTAAAAAGAGAATCCTAATGTGATTTCTTTATAATGGGTGTGTTCCTTATCTTATCCTAGTGTCTAAACTCTTCTCCATGGCTGGACCCCCAAATAATATTCTTTACGTGCTAAGCGGTATCTCGAGACTGGGATAGGTTTAATAACTACCCTAACCCTAACACGTACACTAACTCTAACCACTACCCTAACCCTAACACGTACCCTAATCCTAACGCGTACCCTAAACCGAGCCCTAACCTTAACACTAACACTAACCCTAACCCTAACCCATACCCAACGCCGTACCCGAAGCCCTCCCCGAACCCGTACCCTAAGCCGTACCCTAACCCTAACCCTAAGCCTAACCCTAACCCTAGGCTACCCTTGACTGCTTCTGCCTCCAATAGATTTCCTAAGCACTACTGTTTTAAGGAACAGCTTAAAAAGAGAATCCTAATGTGATTTCTTAATAATGGGTGTGTTCCTTATCTTATCCTAGTGTCTAAACGCTTCTTCATAGCTGGACCCCCAAATAATGTTCCTTTACGTGCTAAGGGGTATCTAGAGAGTGGGATAGGTTTAGTAACTACCCTAACCCTAACCCCTACCCTAACCCCTACCCTAACCCTCACACGTACCCTAATCCTAACCCGTACCCTAAACGGAGCCCTAACCCTAACACTAAGCCTAACACTAACCCTAACCCATAACCTACGCCGTACACGAAGCCCTCCCCGAACCCGTACCCTAAGCCGTACTCTAAGCCTAAGCCTAAGCCTAACCCTAACCCTAGGCTACCCTTGACTGCTTCTGCCTAGAATAGATTTCTTAAGCACTAGTGTTTTAAGAAACAGCTTAAAAAGAGAATCCTAATGTGATTTCTTAATAATGGGTTTGTTCTTTATCTTATCCTAGTGTCTAAACGCTTCTCCATGGCTGGACCCACAAATAATATTCCTTTACGTGCTAAGGGGTATCTAGAGAGTGGGATAGGTTTAATAACTACCCTAACCCTAATGCGTACCCTAACACTAACCCCTACCCTAACCCTAACACGTACCCTAATCCTAACCCGTACCCTAAACCGAGCCCTTACCCTAACACTAACCCTAACCCTAACCCTAACCCATACCCTACGCCATACCCGAAGCCCTCCCCGAACCCGTACCCTAAGCCGTACCCTAAGTCTAACCCTAAGCCTAACCCTAACCCTAGGCTACCGTTGACTGCTTCTGCCTCCAATAGATTTCCTAAGCACTAGTGTTTTAAGGAACAGCTTAAAAAGAGAATCCTAATGTGATTTCTTTATAATGGGTGTGTTCCTTATCTTATCCTAGTGTCTAACCTCTTCTCCATGGATGGACCCCCAAATAATATTCCTTTACGTGCTAAGGGGTATCTAGAGAGTGGGATAGGTTTAATAACTACCCTAACCCTAACACGTACCCTAACCCTAACCCCTACCCTAACCCTAACACGTACCCTAAACCTAAACCGTACCCTAAACCGAGCCCTAACCCTAACCCTAACCCATACCCTACGCCGTACGCGAAGCCCTCCCCGAACCCGTACCCTAAGCCGTACCCTTAGCCTACCCCTAAGCCTAACCCCAACACTAGGCTACCCTTGACTGCTTCTGCCTCCCATAGATTTCATAAGCACTAGTGTTTTAAGGAACAGCTTAAAAAGAGAATCCTAATGTGATTTCTTTATAAAGGGTGTGTTCCTTATCTTAGCCTAGTGTCTAAACTCTTCTCCATGGCTGGACCTCCAAATAATATTCCTTTACGTGCTAAGGCGTATCTAGAGAGTGGGATAGGTTTAATAACTACCCTAACCCTAACGCGTACCCTAACCCTAACCCCTACCCTAACCCTCACACGTACCCTAATCCTAACCCGTACTCTAAACGGAGCACTAACCCTAACACTAAGCCTAACCCTAACCCTAACCCATAACCTACGCCGTACACGAAGCCCTCCCCGAACCCGTACCCTATGCCGTACCCTAAGCCTAACCCTAAGCCTAACCCTAACCCTAGGCTACAGTTGACTGCTTTTGCCTCCAATAGATTTCCTAAGCACTAGTGTTTTAAGGAACAGCTTAAAAAGAGAATCCTAATGTGATTTCTTTATAATGGGTGTGTTTCTTATCTTATCCTAGTGTCTAAACTCTTCTCCATGGCTGGACCCCCAAATAATATTCTTTACGTGCTAAGGGGTATCTAGAGACTGGGATAGGTTTAATAACTACCCTAACCCTAACACGTACACTAACCCTAACCACTACCCTAACACTAACACGTACCCTAATCCTAACCCGTACCCTAAACCGAGCCCTTACCCTAACACTAACCCTAACCCTAACCCTAACCCATACCCAACGCCGTACCCGAACCCCTCCCCGAACCCGCACCCTATGCCGTACCCTAAGCCTAACCCTAAGCCTAACCCTAACCCTAGGCTACAGTTGACTGCTTCTGCCTCCAATAGATTTCCTAAGCACTAGTGTTTTAAGGAACAGCTTAAAAAGAGAATCCTAATGTGATTTCTTTATAATGGGTGTGTTTCTTATCTTATCCTAGTGTCTAAACTCTTCTCCATGGCTGGACCCCCAAATAATATTCTTTACGTGCTAAGGGGTATCTAGAGACTGGGATAGGTTTAATTACTACCCTAACCCTAACGCATACCCTAACCCTAACCCCTACCCTAACCCTCACACGTACCCTAATCCTAACCCGTACCCTAAACGGAGCCCTAACCCTAACACTAAGCCTAACCCTAACCCTAACCCATAACCTACGCCGTACACGAAGCCCTCCCCGAACCCGTACCCTAAGCCGTACCCTAAGCCTTAGCCTAAGCCTAACCGTAACCCTAGGCTACCCTTGACTGCTTCTGCCTAGAATAGATTTCTTAAGCACTAGTGTTTTAAGAAACAGCTTAAAAAGAGAATCCTAATGTGATTTCTTAATAATGGGTTTGTTCCTTATCTTATCCTAGTGTCTAAACGCTTCTCCATGGCTGGACCCACAAATAATATTCCTTTACGTGCTAAGGGGTATCTAGAGAGTGGGATAGGTTTAATAACTACACTAACCCTAACGCGTAACCTAACCCTAACCCCTACCCTAACCCTAACACGTACCCTAATCCTAACCCGTACCCTAAACCGAGCCCTTACCCTAACACTAACCCTAACCCTAACCCTAACCCATACCCTACGCCATACCCGAAGCCCTCCCCGAACCCGTACCCTAAGCCGTACCCTAAGCCTAACCCTAAGCCTAACCCTAACCCTAGGCTACCGTTGACTGCTTCTGCCTCCAGTAGATTAACTAAGCACTAGTGTTTTAAGGAACAGCTTAAAAAGAGAATCCTAATGTGATTTCTTTATAATGGGTGTGTTCCTTATCTTCTCCTAGTGTCTAACCTCTTCTCCATGGCTGGACCCACAAATAATATTCCTTTACGTGCTAAGGGGTATCTAGAGACTGGGATAGGTTTAATAACTACCCTAACCCTAACACGTACACTAACCCTAACCCCTACCCTAACCCTAACACGTACCCTAATCCTAACCCGTACCCTAAACCGAGCCCTTACCGTAACACTAACCCTAACCCTAACCCTAACCCATACCCTACGCCATACCCGAAGCCCTCCCCGAACCCGTTCCCTAAGCCGTACCCTAAGCCTAACCCTAAGCCTAACCCTAACCCTAGGCTACCGTTGACTGCTTCTGCCTCCAATAGATTTCCTAAGCACTAGTGTTTTAAGGAACAGCTTAAAAAGAGAATCCTAATGTGATTTCTTAATAATGGGTTTGTTCCTTATCTTATCCTAGTGTCTAAACGCTTCTCCATGGCTGGACCCACAAATAATATTCCTTTACGTGCTAAGGGGTATCTAGAGAGTGGGATAGGTTTAATAACTACCCTAACCCTAACGCGTACCCTAACCCTAACCCCTACCCTAACCCTAAAACGTACACTAATCCTAACCCGTACCCTAAACCGAGCCCTAACCTTAACACTAACCCTAACCCTAACCCTAACCCATACAAAACGCCGTACCCGAACCCCTCCCGGAACCCGTACCCTATGCCGTACCCTAAGCCTTACCCTAAGCCTAACCCTAACCCTAGGCTACAGTTGACTGCTTCTGCCTCCAATAGATTTCGTAAGCACTAATGTTTTAAGGAACAGCTTAAAAAGAGAATCCTAATGTGATTTCTTTATAATGGGTGTGTTCCTTATCTTATCCTAGTGTCTAAACTCTTCTCCATGGCTGGAACCCCAAATAATATTCTTTACGTGCTAAGCGGTATCTCGAGACTGGGATAGGTTTAATAACTACCCTAACCCTAACACGTACACTAACTCTAACCACTACCCTAACCCTAACACGTACCCTAATCCTAACGCGTACCCTAAACCGAGCCCTAACCTTAACACTAACACTAACCCTAACCCTAACCCATACCCAACGCCGTACACGAACCCCTCCCCGAACCCGTACCCTAAGCCGTACCCTAAGCCTAACCCTAAGCCTAACCCTAACCCTAGACTACAGTTGACTGCTTCTGCCTCCAATAGATTTCCTAAGCACTAGTGTTTTAAGGAACAGCTTAAAAAGAGAATCCTAATGTGATTTCTTTATAATGGGTGTGTTCCTTATCTTATCCTAGTGTCTAAACTCTTCTCCATGGCTGGACCCCCAAATAATATTTCTTTACGTGCTAAGGGGTATCTAGAGAGTGGGATAGGTTTAATAACTACCCTAACCCTAACACGTACCCTAACCCTAAACCCTACCCTAACCCTAACACGTACCCTAATCCTAACCCGTACCCTAAACCGAGCCCTAACCCTAACACTAACACTAACCCTAACCCTAACCCATACCCTACGCTGTACCCAAAGCCCTCCCCGATCCCGTAGCCTAAGCCGTACCCTAACCCTAACCCTAAGCCTAACCCTAACCCTAGGCTACCCTTGACTGCTTCTGCCTCCAATAGATTTCCTAAGCACTTCTGTTTTAAGGAACAGCTTAAAAAGAGAATCCTAATGTGATTTCTTAATAATGGGTGTGTTCCTTATCTTATCCTAGTGTCTAAACGCTTCTTCATGGCTGGACCCCCAAATAATGTTCCTTTACGTGCTAAGGGGTATCTAGAGAGTGGGATAGGTTTAGTAACTACCCTAACCCTAACGCGTACCCTAACCCTAACCCCTACCCTAACCCTCACACGTACCCTAATCCTAACCCGTACCCTAAACGGAACCCTAACCCTAAGACTAAGCCTAACCCTAACCCTAACCCATACCCAACGCCGTACCCGAACCCCTCCCCGAACCCGTACCCTAAGCCGTACCCTAAGCCTAACCCTAAGCCTAACCCTAACCCTAGACTACAGTTGACTGCTTCTGCCTCCAATAGATTTCCTAAGCACTAGTGTTTTAAGGAACAGCTTAAAAAGAGAATCCTAATGTGATTTCTTTATAATGGGTGTGTTCCTTGTCTTATCCTAGTGTCTAAACTCTTCTCCATGTCTGGAACCCCAAATAATATTCTTTACGTGCTAAGGGGTATCTAGAGACTGGGATAGGTTTAATAACTACCCTAACCCTAACACGTACACTAACCCTAACCCCTACCCTAACCCTAACACGTACCCTAATCCTAACCCGTACCCTAAACCGAGCCCTTACCCTAACACTAACTCTAACCCTAACCCTAACCCATACCCTACGCCATACCCGAAGCCCTCCCCGAACCCGTTCCCTAAGCCGTACCCTAAGCCTAACCCTAAGCCTAACCCTAACCCTAGGCTACCGTTGACTGCTTCTGCCTCCAATAGATTTCCTAATCACTAGTTTTTTAAGGAACAGCTTAAAAAGAGAATCCTAATGTGATTTCTTTATAATGGGTGTGTTCCTTATCTTCTCCTAGTGTCTAACCTCTTCTCCATGGCTGGACCCACAAATAATATTCCTTTACGTGCTAAGGGGTATCTAGAGAGTGGGATAGGTTTAATAACTACCCTAACCCTAACGCGTAACCTAAGCCTAACCCCTACCGTAACCCTAACACGTACCCTAATCCTAACCCGTACCCTAAACCGAGCCCTAACCTTAACACTAACCCTAAACCTAACCCTAACCCATACCCAACGCCGTACCCGAACCCCTCCCCGAACCCGCACCCTATGCCGTACCCTAAGCCTAACCCTAAGCCTAACCCTAACCCTAGGCTACCCTTGACTGCTTCTGCCTCCAATAGATTTCCTAAGCACTAGTGTTTTAAGGAACAGCTTAAAAAGAGAATCCTAATGTGATTTCTTTGTAATGGGTGTGTTTCTTATCTTATCCTAGTGTCTAAAGTCTTCTCCATGGCTGGACCCCCAAATAATATTCCTTTACGTGCTAAGGGGTATCTAGAGAGTGGGATAGGTTTAATAACTACCCTTACCCTAACACGTACCCTAACCCTAAAACCTACCCTAACCCTAACACGTACCCTAATCCTAACCCATACCCTAAACCGAGCACTAACCCTAACACTAACACTAACCCTAACCCTAACCCATACCCTACGCCGTACCCAAAGCCCTCCCCGATCCCGTACCCTAAGCCGTACCCTAACCCAAACCCTAAGCCTAACCCTAACCCTAGGCTACCCTTGACTGCTTCTGCCTCCAATAGATTTCCTAAGCACTACTGTTTTAAGGAACAGCTTAAAAAGAGAATCCTAATGTGATTTCTTTATAATGGGTGTGTTCCTTATCTTCTCCTAGTGTCTAACCTCTTCTCCATGGCTGGACCCCCTAAAAATATTCCTTTACGTGCTAAGGGGTATCTAGAGAGTGGGATAGGTTTAATAACTACCCTAACCCTAACGCGTACCTTAACCCTAACCCCTACCCTAACCCTCACACGTACCCTAATCCTAACCCGTACTCTAAACGGAGCCCTAACCCTAACACTAACCCTAACCCTAACCCTAACCCATAAACTACGCCGTACACGAAGCCCTCCCCGAACCCGTACCCTAAGCCGTACCCTAAGCCTAAGCCTAAGCCTAACCCTAACCCTAGGCTACCCTTGACTGCTTCTGCCTAGAATAGATTTCTTAAGCACTAGTGTTTTAAGAAACAGCTTAAAAAGAGAATCCTAATGTGATTTCTTAATAATGGGTTTGTTCTTTATCTTATCCTAGTGTCTAAACGCTTCTCCATGGCTGGACCCACAAATAATATTCCTTTACGTGCTAAGGGGTATCTAGAGAGTGGGATAGGTTTAATAACTACCCTAACCCTAACGCGTACCCTAACCCTAACCCCTACCCTAACCCTAACACGTACCCTAATCCTAACCCGTACCCTAAACCGAGCCCTAACCTTAACACTAACCCTAACCCTAACCCTAACCCATACCCAACGCCGTACCCGAACCCCTCCCGGAACCCGTACCCTATGCCGTACCCTAAGCCTAACCCTAAGCCTAACCCTAACCCTAGGCTACAGTTGACTGCTTCTGCCTCCAATAGATTTCCTAAGCACTAATGTTTTAAGGAACAGCTTAAAAAGAGAATCCTAATGTGATTTCTTTATAATGGGTGTGTTCCTTATCTTATCCTAGTGTCTAAACTCTTCTCCATGGCTGGACCCCCAAATAATATTCTTTACGTGCTAAGCGGTATCTCGAGACTGGGATAGGTTTAATAACTACCCTAACCCTAACACGTACACTAACTCTAACCACTACCCTAACCCTAACACGTACCCTAATCCTAACGCGTACCCTAAACCGAGCCCTAACCTTAACACTAACACTAACCCTAACACTAACCCATACCCAACGCCGTACACGAACCCCTCCCCGAACCCGTACCCTAAGCCGTACCCTAAGCCTAACCCTAAGCCTAACCCTAACCCTAGACTACAGTTGACTGCTTCTGCCTCCAATAGATTTCCTAAGCACTAGTGTTTTAAGGAACAGCTTAAAAAGAGAATCCTAATGTGATTTCTTTATAATGGGTGTGTTCCTTATCTTATCCTAGTGTCTAAACTCTTCTCCATGGCTGGACCCCCAAATAATATTCCTTTACGTGCTAAGGGGTATCTAGAGAGTGGGATAGGTTTAATAACTACCCTAACCCTAACACGTACCCTAACCCTAAACCCTACCCTAACCCTAACACGTACCCTAATCCTAACCCGTACCCTAAACCGAGCCCTAACCCTAACACTAACACTAACCCTAACCCTAACCCATACCCTACGCTGTACCCAAATCCCTCCCCGATCCCGTAGCCTAAGCCGTACCCTAACCCTAACCCTAAGCCTAACCCTAACCCTAGGCTACCCTTGACTGCTTCTGCCTCCAATAGATTTCCTAAGCACTTCTGTTTTAAGGAACAGCTTAAAAAGAGAATCCTAATGTGATTTCTTAATAATGGGTGTGTTCCTTATCTTATCCTAGTGTCTAAACGCTTCTTCATGGCTGGACCCCCAAATAATGTTCCTTTACGTGCTAAGGGGTATCTAGAGAGTGGGATAGGTTTAGTAACTACCCTAACCCTAACGCGTACCCTAACCCTAACCCCTACCCTAACCCTCACACGTACCCTAATCCTAACCCGTACCCTAAACGGAGCCCTAACCCTAAGACTAAGCCTAACCCTAACCCTAACCCATACCCAACGCCGTACCCGAACCCCTCCCCGAACCCGTACCCTAAGCCGTACCCTAAGCCTAACCCTAAGCCTAACCCTAACCCTAGACTACAGTTGACTGCTTCTGCCTCCAATAGATTTCCTAAGCACTAGTGTTTTAAGGAACAGCTTAAAAAGAGAATCCTAATGTGATTTCTTTATAATGGGTGTGTTCCTTGTCTTATCCTAGTGTCTAAACTCTTCTCCATGTCTGGAACCCCAAATAATATTCTTTACGTGCTAAGGGGTATCTAGAGACTGGGATAGGTTTAATAACTACCCTAACCCTAACACGTACACTAACCCTAACCCCTACCCTAACCCTAACACGTAACCTAATCCTAACCCGTACCCTAAACCGAGCCCTTACCCTAACACTAACCCTAACCCTAACCCTAACCCATACCCTACGCCATACCCGAAGCCCTCCCCGAACCCGTTCCCTAAGCCGTACCCTAAGCCTAACCCTAAGCCTAACCCTAACCCTAGGCTACCGTTGACTGCTTCTGCCTCCAATAGATTTCCTAATCACTAGTTTTTTAAGGAACAGCTTAAAAAGAGAATCCTAATGTGATTTCTTTATAATGGGTGTGTTCCTTATCTTCTCCTAGTGTCTAACCTCTTCTCCATGGCTGGACCCACAAATAATATTCCTTTACGTGCTAAGGGGTATCTAGAGAGTGGGATAGGTTTAATAACTACCCTAACCCTAACGCGTAACCTAAGCCTAACCCCTACCGTAACCCTAACACGTACCCTAATCCTAACCCGTACCCTAAACCGAGCCCTAACCTTAACACTAACCCTAAACCTAACCCTAACCCATACCCAACGCCGTACCCGAACCCCTCCCCGAACCCGCACCCTATGCCGTACCCTAAGCCTAACCCTAAGCCTAACCCTAACCCTAGGCTACCCTTGACTGCTTCTGCCTCCAATAGATTTCCTAAGCACTAGTGTTTTAAGGAACAGCTTAAAAAGAGAATCCTAATGTGATTTCTTTGTAATGGGTGTGTTTCTTATCTTATCCTAGTGTCTAAACTCTTCTCCATGGCTGGACCCCCAAATAATATTCCTTTACGTGCTATGGGCTATCTAGAGAGTGGGATAGGTTTAATAACTACCCTAACCCTAACACGTACCCTAATCCTAACCCGTACCCTAAACCGAGCCCTAACCCTAACACTAACACTAACCCTAACCCTAACCCATACCCTACGCCGTACACAAAGCCCTCCCCGATCCCGTACCCTAAGCCGTACCCTAACCCTAACCCTAAGCCTAACCCTAACCCTAGGCTACCCTTGACTGCTTCTGCCTCCAATAGATTTCCTAAGCACTACTGTTTTAAGGAACAGCTTAAAAAGAGAATCCTAATGTGATTTCTTTATAATGGGTGTGTTCCTTATCTTATCCTAGTGTCTAACCTCTTCTCCATGGCTGGACCCCCAAAAAATATTCCTTTACGTGCTAAGGGGTATCTAGAGAGTGGGATAGGTTTAATAACTACCCTAACCCTAACGCGTACCCTAACCCTAACCCCTACCCTAACCCTCACACGTACCCTAATCATAACCCGTACTCTAAACGGAGCCCTAACCCTAACACTAACCCTAACCCTAACCCTAACCCATAAACTACGCCGTACACGAAGCCCTCCCCGAACCCGTACCCTAAGCCGTACCCTAAGCCTAAGCCTAAGCCTAACCCTAACCCTAGGCTACCCTTGACTGCTTCTGCCTCCAATAGATTTCCTAAGCACTAGTGTTTTAAGGAACAGCTTAAAAAGAGAATCCTAATGTGATTTCTTTATAATGGGTGTGTTCCTTGTCTTATCCTAGTGTCTAAACTCTTCTCCATGGCTGGACCCCCAAATAATATTCTTTACGTGCTAAGCGGTATCTTGAGACTGGGATAGGTTTAATAACTACCCTAACCCTAACACGTACACTAACTCTAACCACTACCCTAACCCTAACACGTACCCTAATCCTAACGCGTACCCTAAACCGAGCCCTAACCTTAACACTAACACTAACCCTAACCCTAACCCATACCCAACGCCGTACACGAACCCCTCCCCGAACCCGTACCCTAAGCCGTACCCTAAGCCTAACCCTAAGCCTAACCCTAACCATAGACTACAGTTGACTGCTTCTGCCTCCAATAGATTTCCTAAGCACTAGTGTTTTAAGGAACAGCTTAAAAAGAGAATCCTAATGTGATTTCTTTATAATGGGTGTGTTCCTTATCTTATCCTAGTGTCTAAACTCTTCTCCATGTCTGGACCCCCAAATAATATTCTTTACGTGCTAAGGGGTATCTAGAGAGTGGGATAGGTTTAATAACTACCCTAACCTTAACGCGTAACCTAACCCTAACCCCTACCCTAACCCTAACACGTACCCTAATCCTAACCCGTACCCTAAACCGAGCCCTTACCCTAACACTAACCCTAACCCTAACCCATACCCTATGCCGTACGCGAAGCCCTCCCCGAACCCGTACCCTAAGCCTTACCCTAAGCGTAACCCTAAGCCTAACCCTAACCCTAGGCTACCCTTGACTGCTTCTGCCTCCAATAGATTTCCTAAGCACTAGTGTTTTAAGGAACAGCTTAAAAAGAGAATCCTAATGTGATTTCTTTGTAATGGGTGTGTTTCTTATCTTATCCTAGTGTCTAAACTCTTCTCCATGGCTGGACCCCCAAATAATATTCCTTTACGTGCTAAGGGGTATCTAGAGAGTGGGATAGGTTTAATAACTACCCTAACCCTAACACGTACCCTAACCCTAAAACCTACCCAAAACCTAACACGTACCCTAATCCTAACCCGTACCCTAAACCGAGCCCTAACCCTAACACTAACACTAACCCTAACTCTAACCCATACCCTACGCTGTACCCAAATCCCTCCCCGATCCCGTACCCTAAGCCGTACCCTAACCCTAACCCTAAGCCTAACCCTAACCCTAGGCTACCCTTGACTGCTTCTGCCTCCAATAGATTTCCTAAGCACTACTGTTTTAAGGAACAGCTTAAAAAGAGAATCCTAATGTGATTTCTTTATAATGGGTGTGTTCCTTATCTTCTCCTAGTGTCTAACCTCTTCTCCATGGCTGGACCCCCAAATAATATTCCTTTACGTGCTAAGGGTTATCTAGAGAGTGGGATAGGTTTAATAACAACCCTAACCCTAACACGTACCCTAACCCTAACCCCTACCCTAACCCTAACACGTACCCTAAACCTAAACCGTACCCTAAACCGAGCCCTAACCCTAACACTAACCCTAACCCTAACCCATAGCCTACGCCGTACGCGAAGCCCTCCCCGAACCCGTACCCTAAGCCGTTCCCTTAGCCTACCCCTAAGCCTAACCCCAACACTAGGCTACCCTTGACTGCTTCTGCCTCCCATAGATTTCATAAGCACTAGTGTTTTAAGGAACAGCTTAAAAAGAGAATCCTAATGTGATTTCTTTATAAAGGGTGTGTTCCTTATCTTAGCCTAGTGTCTAATCTCTTCTCCATGGCTGGACCCCCAAATAATATTCCTTTACGTGCTAAGGCGTATCTAGAGAGTGGGATAGGTTTAATAACTACCCTAACCCTAACGCGTACCCTAACCCTAAACCCTACCCTAACACTAACACGTACCCTAATCCTAACCTGTACCCTAATCCGAGCCCTAACCTTAACACTAACCCTAACCCTAACCCTAACCCATACCCAACGCCGTACCCGAACCCCTCCCCGAACCCGTACCCTATGCCGTACCCTAAGCCTAACCCTAAGCCTAACCCTAACCCTAGGCTACAGTTGACTGCTTCTGCCTCCAATAGATTTCCTAAGCACTAGTGTTTTAAGGAACAGCTTAAAAAGAGAGTCCTAATGTGATTTCTTTATAATGGGTGTGTTCCTTATCTTCTCCTAGTGTCTAACCACTTCTCCATGGCTGGACCCACAAATAATATTCCTTTACGTGCTAAGGGGTATCTAGAGAGTGGGATAGGTTTAATAACTACCCTAACCCTAACGCGTAACCTAACCCTAACCCCTACCGTAACCCTAACACGTACCCTAATCCTAACCCGTACCCTAAACCGAGCCCTAACCTTAACACTAACCCTAACCCTAACCCTAACCCATACCCAACGCCGTACCCGAACCCGCACCCTATGCCGTACCCTAAGCCTAACCCTAAGCCTAACCCTAACCCTAGGCTACAGTTGACTGCTTCTGCCTCCAATAGATTTCCTAAGCAGTAGTGTTTTAAGGAACAGCTTAAAAAGAGAATCCTAATGTGATTTCTTTATAATGGGTGTGTTTCTTATCTTATCCTAGTGTCTAAACTCTTCTCCATGGCTGGACCCCCAAATAATATTCTTTACGTGCTAAGGGGTATCTAGAGACTGGGATAGGTTTAATTACTACCCTAACCCTAACGCATACCCTAACCCTAACCCCTACCCTAACCCTCACACGTACCCTAATCCTAACCCGTACCCTAAACGGAGCCCTAACCCTAACACTAAGCCTAACCCTAACCCTAACCCATAACCTACGCCGTACACGAAGCCCTCCCCGAACCCGTACCCTAAGCCGTACCCTAAGCCTTAGCCTAAGCCTAACCGTAACCCTAGGCTACCCTTGACTGCTTCTGCCTAGAATAGATTTCCTAAGCACTAGTGTTTTAAGGAACAGCTTAAAAAGAGAATCCTAATGTGATTTCTTTATAATGGGTGTGTTCCTTATTTTATCCTAGTGTCTAAAATCTTCTCAATGGCTGGACCCCCAAATAATATTCCTTTACGTGCTAAGGGGTATCTAGAGAGTGGGATAGGTTTAATAACTACGCTAACCCTAACACGTACCCTAACCCTAACCCATACCCTACGCCGTACGCGAAGCCCTCCCCGAACCCGTACCCTAAGCCGTACCCTAACCCTAACCCTAAGCCTAACCCTATCCCTAGGCTACCCTTGACTGCTTCTGCCTCCAATAGATTTCCTAAGCACTACTGTTTTAAGGAACAGCTTAAAAAGAGAATCCTAATGTGATTTCTTAATAATGGGTGTGTTCCTTATCTTATCCTAGTGTCTAAACGCTTCTTCATGGCTGGACCCCCAAATAATGTTCCTTTACGTGCTAAGGGGTATCTAGAGAGTGGGATAGGTTTAGTAACTACCCTAACCCTAACCCCTACCCTAACCCTAACCCCTACCCTAAACCTCACACGTACCCTAATCCTAACCCGTACCCTAAACGGAGCCCTAACCCTAACACTAAGCCTAACACTAACCCTAACCCATAACCTACGCCGTACACGAAGCCCTCCCCGAACCCGTACCCTAAGCCGTACCCTAAGCCTAAGCCTAAGCCTAACCCTAACCCTAGGCTACCCTTGACTGCTTCTGCCTAGAATAGATTTCTTAAGCACTAGTGTTTTAAGAAAGAGCTTAAAAAGAGAATCCTAATGTGATTTCTTAATAATGGGTTTGTTCTTTATCTTATCCTAGTGTCTAAACGCTTCTCCATGGCTGGACCCACAAATAATATTCCTTTACGTGCTAAGGGGTATCTAGAGAGTGGGATAGGTTTAATAACTACCGTAACCCTAACGCGTACCCTAACACTAACCCCTACCCTAACCCTAACACGTACCCTAATCCTAACCCGTACCCTAAACCGAGCCCTTACCCTAACACTAACCCTAACCCTAACCCTAACCCATACCCTACGCCATACCCGAAGCCCTCCCCGAACCCGTACCCTAAGCCGTACCCTAAGCCTAACCCTAAGCCTAAACCTAACCCTAGTCTACCGTTGACTGCTTCTGCCTCCAATAGATTTCCTAAGCACTAGTGTTTTAAGGAACAGCTTAAAAAGAGAATCCTAATGTGATTTCTTTATAATGGGTGTGTTCCTTATCTTATCCTAGTGTCTAACCTCTTCCCCATGGATGGACCCCCAAATAATATTCCTTTCCGTGCTAAGGGGTATCTAGAGAGTGGGATAGGTTTAATAACTACCCTAACCCTAACACGTACCCTAACCCTAACCCCTACCCTAACCCTAACACGTACCCTAAACCTAAACCGTACCCTAAACCGAGCCCTAACCCTAACCCTAACCCATACCCTACGCCGTACGCGAAGCCCTCCCCGAACCCGTACCCTAAGCCGTACCCTTAGCCTACCCCTAAGCCTAACCCCAACACTGGGCTACCCTTGACTGCTTCTGCCTCCCATAGATTTCATAAGCACTAGTGTTTTAAGGAACAGCTTAAAAAGAGAATCCTAATGTGATTTCTTTATAAAGGGTGTGTTCCTTATCTTAGCCTAGTGTCTAAACTCTTCTCCATGGCTGGACCTCCAAATAATATTCCTTTACGTGCTAAGGCGTATCTAGAGAGTGGGATAGGTTTAATAACTACCCTAACCCTAACGCGTACCCTAACCCTAACCCATACCCTAATCCTAACCCGTACCCTAAACCGAGCTCTAACCCTAACACTAACCCTAACCCTTACCCTAACCCATACCCTACGCCGTACCCGAAGCCCTCCCCGAACCCGTATCCTAAGCCTTACCCTAAGCGTAACCCTAAGCCTAACCCTAACCCTAGGCTACCCTTGACTGCTTCTGGCTCCAATAGATTTCCTAAGCAGTAGTGTTTTAAGGAACAGCTTAAAGAGAGAATCCTAATGTGATTTCTTTATAATGGGTGTGTTCCTTATCTTATCCTAGTGTCTAAACTCTTCTCCATGGCTGGACCCCAAATAATATTCCTTTACGTGCTAAGGGGTATCTAGAGAGTGGGATAGGTTTAATAACTACCCTAAACCTAACACGTACCCTAACCCTAAACCCTACCCTAACCCTAACACGTACCCTAATCCTAACCCGTACCCTAAACCGAGCCCTAACCCTAACACTAACACTAACCCTAACTCTAACCCATACCCTACGCTGTACCCAAAGCCCTCCCCGATCCCGTACACTAAGCCGTACCCTAACCCTAACCCTAAGCCTAACCCTAACCCTAGGCTACCCTTGACTGCTTCTGCCTCCAATAGATATCCTAAGCACTACTGTTTTAAGGAACAGCTTAAAAAGAGAATCCTAATGGGATTTCTTAATAATGGGTGTGTTCCTTATCTTATCCTAGGGTCTAAACGCTTCTTCATGGCTGGACCCCCAAATAATGTTCCTTTACGTGCTAAGGGGTATCTAGAGAGTGGGATAGGTTTAGTAACTACCCTAACCCTAACGCGTACCCTAACCCTAACCCCTACCCTAACCCTCACACGTACCCTAATCCTAACCCGTACTCTAAACGGAGCCCTAACCCTAACACTAAGCCTAACCTTAACCCTAACCCATAACCTACGCCGTACACGAAGCCCTCCCCGAACCCGTACCCTATGCCGTAACCTAAGCCTAACCCTAAGCCTAACCCTAACCTTAGGCTACAGTTGACTGCTTTTGCCTCCAATAGATTTCCTAAGCACTAGTGTTTTAAGGAACAGCTTAAAAAGAGAATCCTAATGTGATTTCTTTATAATGGGTGTGTTTCTTATCTTATCCTAGTGTCTAAACTCTTCTCCATGGCTGGACCCCCAAATAATATTCTTTACGTGCTAAGGGGTATCTAGAGACTGGGATAGGTTTAATAACTACCCTAACAGTAACACGTACACTAACCCTAACCACTACCCTAACACTAACACGTACCCTAATCCTAACCCGTACCCTAAACCGAGCCCTTACCCTAACACTAACCCTAACCCTAACCCTAACCCATACCCTACGCCATACCCGAAGCCCTCCCCGAACCCGTACCCTAAGCCGTACCCTAAGCCTAACCCTAAGCCTAACTCTAACCCTAGGCTACCGTTGACTGCTTCTGCCTCCAATAGATTTCCTAAGCACTAGTGTTTTAAGGAACAGCTTAAAAAGAGAATCCTAATGTGATTTCTTTATAATGGGTGTGTTCCTTATCTTCTCCTAGTGTCTAACCTCTTCTCCATGGCTGGACCCCCAAATAATATTCCTTTACGTGCTAATGTGTATCTAGAGAGTGGGATAGGTTTAATAACTACCCTAACCCTAACACGTACCCTAACCCTAACCCCTACCCTAACCCTAACACGTACCCTAAACCTAAACCGTACCCTAAACCGAGTCCTAACCCTAACACTAACCCTAACCCTAACCCATACCCTACGCCGTACGCGAAGCCCTCCCCGAACCCGTACCCTAAGCCGTACCCTTAGCCTACCCCTAAGCCTAACCCCAACACTAGGCTACCCTTGACTGCTTCTGCCTCCCATAGATTTCATAAGCACTAGTGTTTTAAGGAACAGCTTAAAAAGAGAATCCTAATGTGATTTCTTTATAAAGGGTGTGTTCCTTATCTTAGCCTAGTGTCTAATCTCTTCTCCATGGCTGGACCCCCAAATAATATTCCTTTACGTGCTAAGGCGTATCTAGAGAGTGGGATAGGTTTAATAACTACCCTAACCCTAACGCGTACCCTAACCCTAACCCCTACCCTAACACTAACACGTACCCTAATCCTAACCCGTACCCTAAACCGAGCCCTAACCTTAACAATAACCCTAACACTAACCCTAACCCATACCCAACGCCGTACCCGAACCCCTCCCCGAACCCGTACCCTATGCCGTACCCTAAGCCTAACCCTAAGCCTAACCCTAACCCTAGGCTACAGTTGACTGCTTCTGCCTCCAATAAATTTCCTAAGCACTAGTGTTTTAAGGAACAGCTTAAAAAGAGAATCCTAATGTGATTTCTTTATAATGGGTGTGTTCCTTATCTTCTCCTAGTGTCTAACCTCTTCTCCATGGCTGGACCCACAAATAATATTCCTTTACGTGCTAAGGGGTATCTAGAGAGTGGGATAGGTTTAATAACTACCCTAACCCTAACGCGTAACCTAACCCTAACCCCTACCGTAACCCTAACACGTACCCTAATCCTAACCCGTACCCTACACCGAGCCCTAACCTTAACACTAACCCTAACCCTAACCCTAACCCATACCCAACGCCGTACCCGAACCCCTCCCCGAACCCGCACCCTATGCCGTACCCTAAGCCTAACCCTAAGCCTAACCCTAACCCTAGGCTACAGTTGACTGCTTCTGCCTCCAATAGATTTCCTAAGCACTAGTGTTTTAAGGAACAGCTTAAAAAGAGAATCCTAATGTGATTTCTTTATAATGGGTGTGTTTCTTATCTTATCCTAGTGTCTAAACTCTTCTCCATGGCTGGACCCCCAAATAATATTCTTTACGTGCTAAGGGGTATCTAGAGACTGGGATAGGTTTAATTACTACCCTAACCCTAACGCATACCCTAACCCTAACCCCTACCCTAACCCTCACACGTACCCTAATCCTAACCCGTACCCTAAACGGAGCCCTAACCCTAACACTAAGCCTAACCCTAACCCTAACCCATAACCTACGCCGTACACGAAGCCCTCCCCGAACCCGTACCCTAAGCCGTACCCTAAGCCTTAGCCTAAGCCTAACCGTAACCCTAGGCTACCCTTGACTGCTTCTGCCTAGAATAGATTTCTTAAGCACTAGTGTTTTAAGAAACAGCTTAAAAAGAGAATCCTAATGTGATTTCTTAATAATGGGTTTGTTCCTTATCTTATCCTAGTGTCTAAACGCTTCTCCATGGCTGGACCCACAAATAATATTCCTTTACGTGCTAAGGGGTATCTAGAGAGTGGGATAGGTTTAATAACTACACTAACCCTAACGCGTAACCTAACCCTAACCCCTACCCTAACCCTAACACGTACCCTAATCCTAACCCGTACCCTAAACCGAGCCCTTACCCTAACACTAACTCTAACCCTAACCCATACCCTACGCCGTACACGAAGCCCTCCCCGAACCCGTACCCTAAGCCGTACCCTTAGCCTACCCCTAAGCCTAACCCCAACACTAGGCTTCCCTTGACTGCTTCTGCCTCCCATAGATTTCATAAGCACTAGTGTTTTAAGGAACAGCTTAAAAAGAGAATCCTAATGTGATTTCTTTATAATGGGTGTGTTCCTTATCTTATCCTAGTGTCTAACCTCTTCTCCATGGCTGGACCCCCAAATAATATTCCTTTACGTGCTAAGGGGTATCTAGAGAGTGGGATAGGTTTAATAACTACCCTAACCCTAACACGTACCCTAACCCTAACCCCTACCCTAACCCTAACACGTACCCTAAACCTAAACCGTACCCTAAACCGAGCCCTAACCCTAACCCTAACCCATACCCTACGCCGTACGCGAAGCCCTCCCCGAACCCGTACCCTAAGCCGTACCCTTAGCCTACCCCTAAGCCTAACCCCAACACTAGGCTACCCTTGACTGCTTCTGCCTCCCATAGATTTCATAAGCACTAGTGTTTTAAGGAACAGCTTAAAAAGAGAATCCTAATGTGATTTCTTTATAAAGGGTGTGTTCCTTATCTTAGCCTAGTGTCTAAACTCTTCTCCATGGCTGGACCTCCAAATAATATTCCTTTACGTGCTAAGGCGTATCTAGAGAGTGGGATAGGTTTAATAACTACCCTAACCCTAACGCGTACCCTAACCCTAACCCATACCCTAATCCTAACCCGTACCCTAAACCGAGCCCTAACCTTAACACTAACCCTAACCCTAACCCTAACCCATACCCAACGCCGTACCCGAACCCCTCCCCGAACCCGTACCCTATGCCGTACCCTAAGCCTAACCCTAAGCCTAACCCTAACCCTAGGCTACAGTTGACTGCTTCTGCCTCCAATAGATTTCCTAAGCACTAGTGTTTTAAGGAACAGCTTAAAAAGAGAATCCTAATGTGATTTCTTTATAATGGGTGTGTTCCTTATCTTCTCCTAGTGTCTAACCTCTTCTCCATGGCTGGACCCACAAATAATATTCCTTTACGTGCTAAGGGGTATCTAGAGAGTGGGATAGGTTTAATAACTACCCTAACCCTAACGCGTAACCTAACCCTAACCCCTACCGTAACCCTAACACGTACCCTAATCCTAACCCGTACCCTAAACCGAGCCCTAACCTTAACACTAACCCTAACCCTAACCCTAACCCATACCCAACGCCGTACCCGAACCCCTCCCCGAACCCGCACCCTATGCCGTACCCTAAGCCTAACCCTAAGCCTAACCCTAACCCTAGGCTACAGTTGACTGCTTCTGCCTCCAATAGATTTCCTAAGCACTAGTGTTTTAAGGAACAGCTTAAAAAGAGAATCCTAATGTGATTTCTTTATAATGGGTGTGTTTCTTATCTTATCCTAGTGTCTAAACTCTTCTCCATGGCTGGACCCCCAAATAATATTCTTTACGTGCTAAGGGGTATCTAGAGACTGGGATAGGTTTAATTACTACCCTAACCCTAACGCATACCCTAACCCTAACCCCTACCCTAACCCTAACACGTACCCTAATCCTAACCCGTAACCTAAACGGAGCCCTAACCCTAACACTAAGCCTAACCCTAACCCTAACCCATAACCTACGCCGTACACGAAGCCCTCCCCGAACCCGTACCCTAAGCCGTACCCTAAGCCTTAGCCTAAGCCTAACCGTAACCCTAGGGTACCCTTGACTGCTTCTGCCTAGAATAGATTTCTTAAGCACTAGTGTTTTAAGGAACAGCTTAAAAAGAGAATCCTAATGTGATTTCTTTATAATGGGTGTGTTCCTTATCTTATCCTAGTGTCTAACCTCTTCTCCATGGCTGGACCCCCAAATAATATTCCTTTACGTGCTAAGGGGTATCTAGAGAGTGGGATAGGTTTAATAACTACCCTAACCCTAACACGTACCCTAACCCTAACCCCTACCCTAACCCTAACACGTACCCTAAACCTAAACCGTACCCTAAACCGAGCCCTAACCCTAACCCTAACCCATACCCTACGCCGTACGCGAAGCCCTCCCCGAACCCGTACCCTAAGCCGTACCCTTAGCCTACCCCTAAGCCTAACCCCAACACTAGGCTACCCTTGACTGCTTCTGCCTCCCATAGATTTCATAAGCACTAGTGTTTTAAGGAACAGCTTAAAAAGAGAATCCTAATGTGATTTCTTTATAAAGGGTGTGTTCCTTATCTTAGCCTAGTGTCTAAACTCTTCTCCATGGCTGGACCTCCAAATAATATTCCTTTACGTGCTAAGGCGTATCTAGAGAGTGGGATAGGTTTAATAACTACCGTAACCCTAACGCGTACCCTAACACTAACCCCTACCCTAACCCTAACACGTACCCTAATCCTAACCCGTACCCTAAACCGAGCCCTTACCCTAACACTAACCCTAACCCTAACCCTAACCCATACCCTACGCCATACCCGAAGCCCTCCCCGAACCCGTACCCTAAGCCGTACCCTAAGCCTAACCCTAAGCCTAAACCTAACCCTAGTCTACCGTTGACTGCTTCTGCCTCCAATAGATTTCCTAAGCACTAGTGTTTTAAGGAACAGCTTAAAAAGAGAATCCTAATGTGATTTCTTTATAATGGGTGTGTTCCTTATCTTATCCTAGTGTCTAACCTCTTCCCCATGGATGGACCCCCAAATAATATTCCTTTCCGTGCTAAGGGGTATCTAGAGAGTGGGATAGGTTTAATAACTACCCTAACCCTAACACGTACCCTAACCCTAACCCCTACCCTAACCCTAACACGTACCCTAAACCTAAACCGTACCCTAAACCGAGCCCTAACCCTAACCCTAACCCATACCCTACGCCGTACGCGAAGCCCTCCCCGAACCCGTACCCTAAGCCGTACCCTTAGCCTACCCCTAAGCCTAACCCCAACACTGGGCTACCCTTGACTGCTTCTGCCTCCCATAGATTTCATAAGCACTAGTGTTTTAAGGAACAGCTTAAAAAGAGAATCCTAATGTGATTTCTTTATAAAGGGTGTGTTCCTTATCTTAGCCTAGTGTCTAAACTCTTCTCCATGGCTGGACCTCCAAATAATATTCCTTTACGTGCTAAGGCGTATCTAGAGAGTGGGATAGGTTTAATAACTACCCTAACCCTAACGCGTACCCTAACCCTAACCCATACCCTAATCCTAACCCGTACCCTAAACCGAGCTCTAACCCTAACACTAACCCTAACCCTTACCCTAACCCATACCCTACGCCGTACCCGAAGCCCTCCCCGAACCCGTATCCTAAGCCTTACCCTAAGCGTAACCCTAAGCCTAACCCTAACCCTAGGCTACCCTTGACTGCTTCTGGCTCCAATAGATTTCCTAAGCAGTAGTGTTTTAAGGAACAGCTTAAAGAGAGAATCCTAATGTGATTTCTTTATAATGGGTGTGTTCCTTATCTTATCCTAGTGTCTAAACTCTTCTCCATGGCTGGACCCCAAATAATATTCCTTTACGTGCTAAGGGGTATCTAGAGAGTGGGATAGGTTTAATAACTACCCTAAACCTAACACGTACCCTAACCCTAAACCCTACCCTAACCCTAACACGTACCCTAATCCTAACCCGTACCCTAAACCGAGCCCTAACCCTAACACTAACACTAACCCTAACTCTAACCCATACCCTACGCTGTACCCAAAGCCCTCCCCGATCCCGTACACTAAGCCGTACCCTAACCCTAACCCTAAGCCTAACCCTAACCCTAGGCTACCCTTGACTGCTTCTGCCTCCAATAGATATCCTAAGCACTACTGTTTTAAGGAACAGCTTAAAAAGAGAATCCTAATGGGATTTCTTAATAATGGGTGTGTTCCTTATCTTATCCTAGGGTCTAAACGCTTCTTCATGGCTGGACCCCCAAATAATGTTCCTTTACGTGCTAAGGGGTATCTAGAGAGTGGGATAGGTTTAGTAACTACCCTAACCCTAACGCGTACCCTAACCCTAACCCCTACCCTAACCCTCACACGTACCCTAATCCTAACCCGTACTCTAAACGGAGCCCTAACCCTAACACTAAGCCTAACCTTAACCCTAACCCATAACCTACGCCGTACACGAAGCCCTCCCCGAACCCGTACCCTATGCCGTAACCTAAGCCTAACCCTAAGCCTAACCCTAACCTTAGGCTACAGTTGACTGCTTTTGCCTCCAATAGATTTCCTAAGCACTAGTGTTTTAAGGAACAGCTTAAAAAGAGAATCCTAATGTGATTTCTTTATAATGGGTGTGTTTCTTATCTTATCCTAGTGTCTAAACTCTTCTCCATGGCTGGACCCCCAAATAATATTCTTTACGTGCTAAGGGGTATCTAGAGACTGGGATAGGTTTAATAACTACCCTAACAGTAACACGTACACTAACCCTAACCACTACCCTAACACTAACACGTACCCTAATCCTAACCCGTACCCTAAACCGAGCCCTTACCCTAACACTAACCCTAACCCTAACCCTAACCCATACCCTACGCCATACCCGAAGCCCTCCCCGAACCCGTACCCTAAGCCGTACCCTAAGCCTAACCCTAAGCCTAACTCTAACCCTAGGCTACCGTTGACTGCTTCTGCCTCCAATAGATTTCCTAAGCACTAGTGTTTTAAGGAACAGCTTAAAAAGAGAATCCTAATGTGATTTCTTTATAATGGGTGTGTTCCTTATCTTCTCCTAGTGTCTAACCTCTTCTCCATGGCTGGACCCCCAAATAATATTCCTTTACGTGCTAATGTGTATCTAGAGAGTGGGATAGGTTTAATAACTACCCTAACCCTAACACGTACCCTAACCCTAACCCCTACCCTAACCCTAACACGTACCCTAAACCTAAACCGTACCCTAAACCGAGTCCTAACCCTAACACTAACCCTAACCCTAACCCATACCCTACGCCGTACGCGAAGCCCTCCCCGAACCCGTACCCTAAGCCGTACCCTTAGCCTACCCCTAAGCCTAACCCCAACACTAGGCTACCCTTGACTGCTTCTGCCTCCCATAGATTTCATAAGCACTAGTGTTTTAAGGAACAGCTTAAAAAGAGAATCCTAATGTGATTTCTTTATAAAGGGTGTGTTCCTTATCTTAGCCTAGTGTCTAATCTCTTCTCCATGGCTGGACCCCCAAATAATATTCCTTTACGTGCTAAGGCGTATCTAGAGAGTGGGATAGGTTTAATAACTACCCTAACCCTAACGCGTACCCTAACCCTAACCCCTACCCTAACACTAACACGTACCCTAATCCTAACCCGTACCCTAAACCGAGCCCTAACCTTAACAATAACCCTAACACTAACCCTAACCCATACCCAACGCCGTACCCGAACCCCTCCCCGAACCCGTACCCTATGCCGTACCCTAAGCCTAACCCTAAGCCTAACCCTAACCCTAGGCTACAGTTGACTGCTTCTGCCTCCAATAAATTTCCTAAGCACTAGTGTTTTAAGGAACAGCTTAAAAAGAGAATCCTAATGTGATTTCTTTATAATGGGTGTGTTCCTTATCTTCTCCTAGTGTCTAACCTCTTCTCCATGGCTGGACCCACAAATAATATTCCTTTACGTGCTAAGGGGTATCTAGAGAGTGGGATAGGTTTAATAACTACCCTAACCCTAACGCGTAACCTAACCCTAACCCCTACCGTAACCCTAACACGTACCCTAATCCTAACCCGTACCCTACACCGAGCCCTAACCTTAACACTAACCCTAACCCTAACCCTAACCCATACCCAACGCCGTACCCGAACCCCTCCCCGAACCCGCACCCTATGCCGTACCCTAAGCCTAACCCTAAGCCTAACCCTAACCCTAGGCTACAGTTGACTGCTTCTGCCTCCAATAGATTTCCTAAGCACTAGTGTTTTAAGGAACAGCTTAAAAAGAGAATCCTAATGTGATTTCTTTATAATGGGTGTGTTTCTTATCTTATCCTAGTGTCTAAACTCTTCTCCATGGCTGGACCCCCAAATAATATTCTTTACGTGCTAAGGGGTATCTAGAGACTGGGATAGGTTTAATTACTACCCTAACCCTAACGCATACCCTAACCCTAACCCCTACCCTAACCCTCACACGTACCCTAATCCTAACCCGTACCCTAAACGGAGCCCTAACCCTAACACTAAGCCTAACCCTAACCCTAACCCATAACCTACGCCGTACACGAAGCCCTCCCCGAACCCGTACCCTAAGCCGTACCCTAAGCCTTAGCCTAAGCCTAACCGTAACCCTAGGCTACCCTTGACTGCTTCTGCCTAGAATAGATTTCTTAAGCACTAGTGTTTTAAGAAACAGCTTAAAAAGAGAATCCTAATGTGATTTCTTAATAATGGGTTTGTTCCTTATCTTATCCTAGTGTCTAAACGCTTCTCCATGGCTGGACCCACAAATAATATTCCTTTACGTGCTAAGGGGTATCTAGAGAGTGGGATAGGTTTAATAACTACACTAACCCTAACGCGTAACCTAACCCTAACCCCTACCCTAACCCTAACACGTACCCTAATCCTAACCCGTACCCTAAACCGAGCCCTTACCCTAACACTAACCCTAACCCTAACCCATACCCTACGCCGTACACGAAGCCCTCCCCGAACCCGTACCCTAAGCCGTACCCTTAGCCTACCCCTAAGCCTAACCCCAACACTAGGCTTCCCTTGACTGCTTCTGCCTCCCATAGATTTCATAAGCACTAGTGTTTTAAGGAACAGCTTAAAAAGAGAATCCTAATGTGATTTCTTTATAATGGGTGTGTTCCTTATCTTATCCTAGTGTCTAACCTCTTCTCCATGGCTGGACCCCCAAATAATATTCCTTTACGTGCTAAGGGGTATCTAGAGAGTGGGATAGGTTTAATAACTACCCTAACCCTAACACGTACCCTAACCCTAACCCCTACCCTAACCCTAACACGTACCCTAAACCTAAACCGTACCCTAAACCGAGCCCTAACCCTAACCCTAACCCATACCCTACGCCGTACGCGAAGCCCTCCCCGAACCCTTACCCTAAGCCGTACCCTTAGCCTACCCCTAAGCCTAACCCCAACACTAGGCTACCCTTGACTGCTTCTGCCTCCCATAGATTTCATAAGCACTAGTGTTTTAAGGAACAGCTTAAAAAGAGAATCCTAATGTGATTTCTTTATAAAGGGTGTGTTCCTTATCTTAGCCTAGTGTCTAAACTCTTCTCCATGGCTGGACCTCCAAATAATATTCCTTTACGTGCTAAGGCGTATCTAGAGAGTGGGATAGGTTTAATAACTACCCTAACCCTAACGCGTACCCTAACCCTAACCCATACCCTAATCCTAACCCGTACCCTAAACCGAGCCCTAACCTTAACACTAACCCTAACCCTAACCCTAACCCATACCCAACGCCGTACCCGAACCCCTCCCCGAACCCGTACCCTATGCCGTACCCTAAGCCTAACCCTAAGCCTAACCCTAACCCTAGGCTACAGTTGACTGCTTCTGCCTCCAATAGATTTCCTAAGCACTAGTGTTTTAAGGAACAGCTTAAAAAGAGAATCCTAATGTGATTTCTTTATAATGGGTGTGTTCCTTATCTTCTCCTAGTGTCTAACCTCTTCTCCATGGCTGGACCCACAAATAATATTCCTTTACGTGCTAAGGGGTATCTAGAGAGTGGGATAGGTTTAATAACTACCCTAACCCTAACGCGTAACCTAACCCTAACCCCTACCGTAACCCTAACACGTACCCTAATCCTAACCCGTACCCTAAACCGAGCCCTAACCTTAACACTAACCCTAACCCTAACCCTAACCCATACCCAACGCCGTACCCGAACCCCTCCCCGAACCCGCACCCTATGCCGTACCCTAAGCCTAACCCTAAGCCTAACCCTAACCCTAGGCTACAGTTGACTGCTTCTGCCTCCAATAGATTTCCTAAGCACTAGTGTTTTAAGGAACAGCTTAAAAAGAGAATCCTAATGTGATTTCTTTATAATGGGTGTGTTTCTTATCTTATCCTAGTGTCTAAACTCTTCTCCATGGCTGGACCCCCAAATAATATTCTTTACGTGCTAAGGGGTATCTAGAGACTGGGATAGGTTTAATTACTACCCTAACCCTAACGCATACCCTAACCCTAACCCCTACCCTAACCCTCACACGTACCCTAATCCTAACCCGTACCCTAAACGGAGCCCTAACCCTAACACTAAGCCTAACCCTAACCCTAACCCATAACCTACGCCGTACACGAAGCCCTCCCCGAACCCGTACCCTAAGCCGTACCCTAAGCCTTAGCCTAAGCCTAACCGTAACCCTAGGCTACCCTTGACTGCTTCTGCCTAGAATAGATTTCTTAAGCACTAGTGTTTTAAGAAACAGCTTAAAAAGAGAATCCTAATGTGATTTCTTAATAATGGGTTTGTTCCTTATCTTATCCTAGTGTCTAAACGCTTCTCCATGGCTGGACCCACAAATAATATTCCTTTACGTGCTAAGGGGTATCTAGAGAGTGGGATAGGTTTAATAACTACACTAACCCTAACGCGTAACCTAACCCTAACCCCTACCCTAACCCTAACACGTACCCTAATCCTAACCCGTACCCTAAACCGAGCCCTTACCCTAACACTAACTCTAACCCTAACCCATACCCTACGCCGTACACGAAGCCCTCCCCGAACCCGTACCCTAAGCCGTACCCTTAGCCTACCCCTAAGCCTAACCCCAACACTAGGCTTCCCTTGACTGCTTCTGCCTCCCATAGATTTCATAAGCACTAGTGTTTTAAGGAACAGCTTAAAAAGAGAATCCTAATGTGATTTCTTTATAATGGGTGTGTTCCTTATCTTATCCTAGTGTCTAACCTCTTCTCCATGGCTGGACCCCCAAATAATATTCCTTTACGTGCTAAGGGGTATCTAGAGAGTGGGATAGGTTTAATAACTACCCTAACCCTAACACGTACCCTAACCCTAACCCCTACCCTAACCCTAACACGTACCCTAAACCTAAACCGTACCCTAAACCGAGCCCTAACCCTAACCCTAACCCATACCCTACGCCGTACGCGAAGCCCTCCCCGAACCCGTACCCTAAGCCGTACCCTTAGCCTACCCCTAAGCCTAACCCCAACACTAGGCTACCCTTGACTGCTTCTGCCTCCCATAGATTTCATAAGCACTAGTGTTTTAAGGAACAGCTTAAAAAGAGAATCCTAATGTGATTTCTTTATAAAGGGTGTGTTCCTTATCTTAGCCTAGTGTCTAAACTCTTCTCCATGGCTGGACCTCCAAATAATATTCCTTTACGTGCTAAGGCGTATCTAGAGAGTGGGATAGGTTTAATAACTACCCTAACCCTAACGCGTACCCTAACCCTAACCCATACCCTAATCCTAACCCGTACCCTAAACCGAGCCCTAACCTTAACACTAACCCTAACCCTAACCCTAACCCATACCCAACGCCGTACCCGAACCCCTCCCCGAACCCGTACCCTATGCCGTACCCTAAGCCTAACCCTAAGCCTAACCCTAACCCTAGGCTACAGTTGACTGCTTCTGCCTCCAATAGATTTCCTAAGCACTAGTGTTTTAAGGAACAGCTTAAAAAGAGAATCCTAATGTGATTTCTTTATAATGGGTGTGTTCCTTATCTTCTCCTAGTGTCTAACCTCTTCTCCATGGCTGGACCCACAAATAATATTCCTTTACGTGCTAAGGGGTATCTAGAGAGTGGGATAGGTTTAATAACTACCCTAACCCTAACGCGTAACCTAACCCTAACCCCTACCGTAACCCTAACACGTACCCTAATCCTAACCCGTACCCTAAACCGAGCCCTAACCTTAACACTAACCCTAACCCTAACCCTAACCCATACCCAACGCCGTACCCGAACCCCTCCCCGAACCCGCACCCTATGCCGTACCCTAAGCCTAACCCTAAGCCTAACCCTAACCCTAGGCTACAGTTGACTGCTTCTGCCTCCAATAGATTTCCTAAGCACTAGTGTTTTAAGGAACAGCTTAAAAAGAGAATCCTAATGTGATTTCTTTATAATGGGTGTGTTTCTTATCTTATCCTAGTGTCTAAACTCTTCTCCATGGCTGGACCCCCAAATAATATTCTTTACGTGCTAAGGGGTATCTAGAGACTGGGATAGGTTTAATTACTACCCTAACCCTAACGCATACCCTAACCCTAACCCCTACCCTAACCCTAACACGTACCCTAATCCTAACCCGTAACCTAAACGGAGCCCTAACCCTAACACTAAGCCTAACCCTAACCCTAACCCATAACCTACGCCGTACACGAAGCCCTCCCCGAACCCGTACCCTAAGCCGTACCCTAAGCCTTAGCCTAAGCCTAACCGTAACCCTAGGGTACCCTTGACTGCTTCTGCCTAGAATAGATTTCTTAAGCACTAGTGTTTTAAGGAACAGCTTAAAAAGAGAATCCTAATGTGATTTCTTTATAATGGGTGTGTTCCTTATCTTATCCTAGTGTCTAACCTCTTCTCCATGGCTGGACCCCCAAATAATATTCCTTTACGTGCTAAGGGGTATCTAGAGAGTGGGATAGGTTTAATAACTACCCTAACCCTAACACGTACCCTAACCCTAACCCCTACCCTAACCCTAACACGTACCCTAAACCTAAACCGTACCCTAAACCGAGCCCTAACCCTAACCCTAACCCATACCCTACGCCGTACGCGAAGCCCTCCCCGAACCCGTACCCTAAGCCGTACCCTTAGCCTACCCCTAAGCCTAACCCCAACACTAGGCTACCCTTGACTGCTTCTGCCTCCCATAGATTTCATAAGCACTAGTGTTTTAAGGAACAGCTTAAAAAGAGAATCCTAATGTGATTTCTTTATAAAGGGTGTGTTCCTTATCTTAGCCTAGTGTCTAAACTCTTCTCCATGGCTGGACCTCCAAATAATATTCCTTTACGTGCTAAGGCGTATCTAGAGAGTGGGATAGGTTTAATAACTACCCTAACCCTAACGCGTACCCTAACCCTAACCCATACCCTAATCCTAACCCGTATCCTAAACCGAGCTCTAACCCTAACACTAACCCTAACCCTTACCCTAACCCATACCCTACGCCGTACCCGAAGCCCTCCCCGAACCCGTATCCTAAGCCTTACCCTAAGCGTAACCCTAAGCCTAACCCTAACCCTAGGCTACCCTTGACTGCTTCTGGCTCCAATAGATTTCCTAAGCAGTAGTGTTTTAAGGAACAGCTTAAAAAGAGAATCCTAATGTGATTTCTTTATAATGGGTGTGTTCCTTATCTTATCCTAGTGTCTAAACACTTCTCCATGGCTGGACCCCAAATAATATTCCTTTACGTGCTAAGGGGTATCTAGAGAGTGGGATAGGTTTAATAACTACCCTAACCCTAACACGTACCCTAACCCTAAACCCTACCCTAACCCTAACACGTACCCTAATCCTAACCCGTACCCTAAACCGAGCCCTAACCCTAACACTAACACTAACCCTAACTCTAACCCATACCCTACGCTGTACCCAAAGCCCTCCCCGATCCCGTACACTAAGCCGTACCCTAACCCTAACCCTAAGCCTAACCCTAACCCTAGGCTACCCTTGACTGCTTCTGCCTCCAATAGATATCCTAAGCACTACTGTTTTAAGGAACAGCTTAAAAAGAGAATCCTAATGGGATTTCTTAATAATGGGTGTGTTCCTTATCTTATCCTAGGGTCTAAACGCTTCTTCATGGCTGGACCCCCAAATAATGTTCCTTTACGTGCTAAGGGGTATCTAGAGAGTGGGATAGGTTTAGTAACTACCCTAACCCTAACGCGTACCCTAACCCTAACCCCTACCCTAACCCTCACACGTACCCTAATCCTAACCCGTACTCTAAACGGAGCCCTAACCCTAACACTAAGCCTAACCCTAACCCTAACCCATAACCTACGCCGTACACGAAGCCCTCCCCGAACCCGTACCCTATGCCGTACCCTAAGCCTAACCCTAAGCCTAACCCTAACCCTAGGCTACAGTTGACTGCTTTTGCCTCCAATAGATTTCCTAAGCACTAGTGTTTTAAGGAACAGCTTAAAAAGAGAATCCTAATGTGATTTCTTTATAATGGGTGTGTTTCTTATCTTATCCTAGTGTCTAAACTCTTCTCCATGGCTGGACCCCCAAATAATATTCTTTACGTGCTAAGGGGTATCTAGAGACTGGGATAGGTTTAATAACTACCCTAACCCTAACACGTACACTAACCCTAACCACTACCCTAACACTAACACGTACCCTAATCCTAACCCGTACCCTAAACCGAGCCCTTACCCTAACACTAACCCTAACCCTAACCCTAACCCATACCCTACGCCATACCCGAAGCCCTCCCCGAACCCGTACCCTAAGCCGTACCCTAAGCCTAACCCTAAGCCTAACCCTAACCCTAGGCTACCGTTGACTGCTTCTGCCTCCAATAGATTTCCTAAGCACTAGTGTTTTAAGGAACAGCTTAAAAAGAGAATCCTAATGTGATTTCTTTATAATGGGTGTGTTCCTTATCTTCTCCTAGTGTCTAACCTCTTCTCCATGGCTGGACCCCCAAATAATATTCCTTTACGTGCTAAGGGGTATCTAGAGAGTGGGATAGGTTTAATAACTACCCTAACCCTAACACGTACCCTAACCCTAACCCCTACCCTAACCCTAACACGTACCCTAAACCTAAACCGTACCCTAAACCGAGCCCTAACCCTAACACTAACACTAACCCTAACCCATACCCTACGCCGTACGCGAAGCCCTCCCCGAACCCGTACCCTAAGCCGTACCCTTAGCCTACCCCTAAGCCTAACCCCAACACTAGGCTACCCTTGACTGCTTCTGCCTCCCATAGATTTCATAAGCACTAGTGTTTTAAGGAACAGCTTAAAAAGAGAATCCTAATGTGATTTCTTTATAAAGGGTGTGTTCCTTATCTTAGCCTAATGTCTAATCTCTTCTCCATGGCTGGACCCCCAAATAATATTCCTTTACGTGCTAAGGCGTATCTAGAGAGTGGGATAGGTTTAATAACTACCCTAACCCTAACGCGTACCCTAACCCTAACCCCTACCCTAACACTAACACGTACCCTAATCCTAACCCGTACCCTAAACCGAGCCCTAACCTTAACACTAACCCTAACCCTAACCCTAACCCATACCCAACGCCGTACCCGAACCCCTCCCCGAACCCGTACCTTATGCCGTACCCTAAGCCTAACCCTAAGCCTAACCCTAACCCTAGGCTACAGTTGACTGCTTCTGCCTCCAATAGATTTCCTAAGCACTAGTGTTTTAAGGAACAGCTTAAAAAGAGAATCCTAATGTGATTTCTTTATAATGGGTGTGTTCCTTATCTTCTCCTAGTGTCTAACCTCTTCTCCATGGCTGGACCCACAAATAATATTCCTTTACGTGCTAAGGGGTATCTAGAGAGTGGGATAGGTTTAATAACTACCCTAACCCTAACGCGTAACCTAACCCTAACCCCTACCGTAACCCTAACACGTACCCTAATCCTAACCCGTACCCTAAACCGAGCCCTAACCTTAACACTAACCCTAACCCTAACCCTAACCCATACCCAACGCCGTACCCGAACCCCTCCCCGAACCCGCACCCTATGCCGTACCCTAAGCCTAACCCTAAGCCTAACCCTAACCCTAGGCTACAGTTGACTGCTTCTGCCTCCAATAGATTTCCTAAGCACTAGTGTTTTAAGGAACAGCTTAAAAAGAGAATCCTAATGTGATTTCTTTATAATGGGTGTGTTTCTTATCTTATCCTAGTGTCTAAACTCTTCTCCATGGCTGGACCCCCAAATAATATTCTTTACGTGCTAAGGGGTATCTAGAGACTGGGATAGGTTTAATTACTACCCTAACCCTAACGCATACCCTAACCCTAACCCCTACCCTAACCCTAACACGTACCCTAATCCTAACCCGTAACCTAAACGGAGCCCTAACCCTAACACTAAGCCTAACCCTAACCCTAACCCATAACCTACGCCGTACACGAAGCCCTCCCCGAACCCGTACCCTAAGCCGTACCCTAAGCCTTAGCCTAAGCCTAACCGTAACCCTAGGGTACCCTTGACTGCTTCTGCCTAGAATAGATTTCTTAAGCACTAGTGTTTTAAGGAACAGCTTAAAAAGAGAATCCTAATGTGATTTCTTTATAATGGGTGTGTTCCTTATCTTATCCTAGTGTCTAACCTCTTCTCCATGGCTGGACCCCCAAATAATATTCCTTTACGTGCTAAGGGGTATCTAGAGAGTGGGATAGGTTTAATAACTACCCTAACCCTAACACGTACCCTAACCCTAACCCCTACCCTAACCCTAACACGTACCCTAAACCTAAACCGTACCCTAAACCGAGCCCTAACCCTAACCCTAACCCATACCCTACGCCGTACGCGAAGCCCTCCCCGAACCCGTACCCTAAGCCGTACCCTTAGCCTACCCCTAAGCCTAACCCCAACACTAGGCTACCCTTGACTGCTTCTGCCTCCCATAGATTTCATAAGCACTAGTGTTTTAAGGAACAGCTTAAAAAGAGAATCCTAATGTGATTTCTTTATAAAGGGTGTGTTCCTTATCTTAGCCTAGTGTCTAAACTCTTCTCCATGGCTGGACCTCCAAATAATATTCCTTTACGTGCTAAGGCGTATCTAGAGAGTGGGATAGGTTTAATAACTACCCTAACCCTAACGCGTACCCTAACCCTAACCCATACCCTAATCCTAACCCGTATCCTAAACCGAGCTCTAACCCTAACACTAACCCTAACCCTTACCCTAACACATACCCTACGCCGTACCCGAAGCCCTCCCCGAACCCGTATCCTAAGCCTTACCCTAAGCGTAACCCTAAGCCTAACCCTAACCCTAGGCTACCCTTGACTGCTTCTGGCTCCAATAGATTTCCTAAGCAGTAGTGTTTTAAGGAACAGCTTAAAAAGAGAATCCTAATGTGATTTCTTTATAATGGGTGTGTTCCTTATCTTATCCTAGTGTCTAAACACTTCTCCATGGCTGGACCCCAAATAATATTCCTTTACGTGCTAAGGGGTATCTAGAGAGTGGGATAGGTTTAATAACTACCCTAACCCTAACACGTACCCTAACCCTAAACCCTACCCTAACCCTAACACGTACCCTAATCCTAACCCGTACCCTAAACCGAGCCCTAACCCTAACACTAACACTAACCCTAACTCTAACCCATACCCTACGCTGTACCCAAAGCCCTCCCCGATCCCGTACACTAAGCCGTACCCTAACCCTAACCCTAAGCCTAACCCTAACCCTAGGCTACCCTTGACTGCTTCTGCCTCCAATAGATATCCTAAGCACTACTGTTTTAAGGAACAGCTTAAAAAGAGAATCCTAATGGGATTTCTTAATAATGGGTGTGTTCCTTATCTTATCCTAGGGTCTAAACGCTTCTTCATGGCTGGACCCCCAAATAATGTTCCTTTACGTGCTAAGGGGTATCTAGAGAGTGGGATAGGTTTAGTAACTACCCTAACCCTAACGCGTACCCTAACCCTAACCCCTACCCTAACCCTCACACGTACCCTAATCCTAACCCGTACTCTAAACGGAGCCCTAACCCTAACACTAAGCCTAACCCTAACCCTAACCCATAACCTACGCCGTACACGAAGCCCTCCCCGAACCCGTACCCTATGCCGTACCCTAAGCCTAACCCTAAGCCTAACCCTAACCCTAGGCTACAGTTGACTGCTTTTGCCTCCAATAGATTTCCTAAGCACTAGTGTTTTAAGGAACAGCTTAAAAAGAGAATCCTAATGTGATTTCTTTATAATGGGTGTGTTTCTTATCTTATCCTAGTGTCTAAACTCTTCTCCATGGCTGGACCCCCAAATAATATTCTTTACGTGCTAAGGGGTATCTAGAGACTGGGATAGGTTTAATAACTACCCTAACCCTAACACGTACACTAACCCTAACCACTACCTTAACACTAACACGTACCCTAATCCTAACCCGTACCCTAAACCGAGCCCTTACCCTAACACTAACCCTAACCCTAACCCTAACCCATACCCAACGCCGTACCCGAACCCCTCCCCGAACCCGTACCCTATGCCGTACCCTAAGCCTAACCCTAAGCCTAACCCTAACCCTAGGCTACAGTTGACTGCTTCTGCCTCCAATAGATTTCCTAAGCACTAGTGTTTTAAGGAACAGCTTAAAAAGAGAATCCTAATGTGATTTCTTTATAATGGGTGTGTTCCTTATCTTCTCCTAGTGTCTAACCTCTTCTCCATGGCTGGACCCACAAATAATATTCCTTTACGTGCTAAGGGGTATCTAGAGAGTGGGATAGGTTTAATAACTACCCTAACCCTAACGCGTAACCTAACCCTAACCCCTACCGTAACTCTAACACGTACCCTAATCCTAACCCGTACCCTAAACCGAGCCCTAACCTTAACACTAACCTTAACCCTAACCCTAACGCATACCCAACGCCGTACCCGAACCCCTCCCCGAACCCGCACCCTATGCCGTACCCTAAGCCTAACCCTAAGCCTAACCCTAACCCTAGGCTACAGTTGACTGCTTCTGCCTCCAATAGATTTCCTAAGCACTAGTGTTTTAAGGAACAGCTTAAAAAGAGAATCCTAATGTGATTTCTTTATAATGGGTGTGTTTCTTATCTTATCCTAGTGTCTAAACTCTTCTCCATGGCTAGACCCCCAAATAATATTCTTTACGTGCTAAGGGGTATCTAGAGACTGGGATAGGTTTAATTACTACCCTAACCCTAACGCATACCCTAACCCTAACCCCTACCCTAACCCTCACACGTACCCTAATCCTAACCCGTACCCTAAACGGAGCCCTAACCCTAACACTAAGCCTAACCCTAACCCTAACCCATAACCTACGCCGTACACGAAGCCCTCCCCGAACCCGTACCCTAAGCCGTACCCTAAGCCTTAGCCTAAGCCTAACCGTAACCCTAGGCTACCCTTGACTGCTTCTGCCTAGAATAGATTTCTTAAGCACTAGTGTTTTAAGAAACAGCTTAAAAAGAGAATCCTAATGTGATTTCTTAATAATGGGTTTGTTCCTTATCTTATCCTAGTGTCTAAACGCTTCTCCATGGCTGGACCCACAAATAATATTCCTTTACGTGCTAAGGGGTATCTAGAGAGTGGGATAGGTTTAATAACTACACTAACCCTAACGCGTAACCTAACCCTAACCCCTACCCTAACCCTAACACGTACCCTAATCCTAACCCGTACCCTAAACCGAGCCCTTACCCTAACACTAACCCTAACCCTAACCCATACCCTACGCCGTACGCGAAGCCCTCCCCGAACCCGTACCCTAAGCCGTACCCTTAGCCTACCCCTAAGCCTAACCCCAACACTAGGCTTCCCTTGACTGCTTCTGCCTCCCATAGATTTCATAAGCACTAGTGTTTTAAGGAACAGCTTAAAAAGAGAATCCTAATGTGATTTCTTTATAATGGGTGTGTTCCTTATCTTATCCTAGTGTCTAACCTCTTCTCCATGGCTGGACCCCCAAATAATATTCCTTTACGTGCTAAGGGGTATCTAGAGAGTGGGATAGGTTTAATAACTACCCTAACCCTAACACGTACCCTAACCCTAACCCCTACCCTAACCCTAACACGTACCCTAAACCTAAACCGTACCCTAAACCGAGCCCTAACCCTAACCCTAACCCATACCCTACGCCGTACGCGAAGCCCTCCCCGAACCCGTACCCTAAGCCGTACCCTTAGCCTACCCCTAAGCCTAACCCCAACACTAGGCTACCCTTGACTGCTTCTGCCTCCCATAGATTTCATAAGCACTAGTGTTTTAAGGAACAGCTTAAAAAGAGAATCCTAATGTGATTTCTTTATAAAGGGTGTGTTCCTTATCTTAGCCTAGTGTCTAAACTCTTCTCCATGGCTGGACCTCCAAATAATATTCCTTTACGTGCTAAGGCGTATCTAGAGAGTGGGATAGGTTTAATAACTACCCTAACCCTAACGCGTACCCTAACCCTAACCCATACCCTAATCCTAACCCGTACCCTAAACCGAGCTCTAACCCTAACACTAACCCTAACCCTTACCCTAACCCATACCCTACGCCGTACCCGAAGCCCTCCCCGAACCCGTATCCTAAGCCTTACCCTAAGCCTAACCCTAAGCCTAACCCTAACCCTAGGCTACCGTTGACTGCTTCTGCATCCAATAGATTTCCTAAGCACTAGTGTTTTAAGGAACATCTTAAAAAGAGAATCCTATTGTGATTTCTTTATAATGTGTGTGTTCCTTATCTTATCCTAGTGTCTAAACTCTTCTCCATGGCTGGATGCCCAAACAATATTCCTTTACGTGCTAAGGGGTATCTAGAGAGTGGGATAGGTTTAATAACTACCCTAACCCTAACACGTACCCTAACCCTAAACCCTACCCTAACCCTAACACGTACCCTAATCCTAACCCGTACCCTAAACCGAGCCCTAACCCTAACACTAACACTAACCCTAACTCTAACCCATACCCTACGCTGTACCCAAAGCCCTCCCCGATCCCGTACCCTAAGCCGTACCCTAACCCTAACCCTAAGCCTAACCCTAACCCTAGGCTACCCTTGACTGCTTCTGCCGCCAATAGATTTCCTAAGCACTACTGTTTTAAGGAACAGCTTAAAAAGAGAATCCTAATGGGATTTCTTAATAATGGGTGTGTTCCTTATCTTATCCTAGGGTCTAAACGCTTCTTCATGGCTGGACCCCCAAATAATGTTCCTTTACGTGCTAAGGGGTATCTAGAGAGTGGGATAGGTTTAGTAACTACCCTAACCCTAACGCGTACCCTAACCCTAACCCCTACCCTAACCCTCACACGTACCCTAATCCTAACCCGTACCCTAAACCGAGCCCTTACCCTAACACTAACCCTAACCCTAACCCTAACCCATACCCTACGCCATACCCGAAGCCCTCCCCGAACCCGTACCCTAAGCCGTACCCTAAGCCTAACCCTAAGCCTAACCCTAACCCTAGGCTACCGTTGACTGCTTCTGCCTCCAATAGATTTCCTAAGCACTAGTGTTTTAAGGAACAGCTTAAAAAGAGAATCCTAATGTGATTTCTTTATAATGGGTGTGTTCCTTATCTTCTCCTAGTGTCTAACCTCTTCTCCATGGCTGGACCCACAAATAATATTCCTTTACGTGCTAAGGGGTATCTAGAGAGTGGGATAGGTTTAATAACTACACTAACCCTAACGCGTAACGTAACCCTAACCCCTACCCTAACCCTAACACGTACCCTAATCCTAACCCGTACCCTAAACCGAGCCCTTACCCTAACACTAACCCTAACCCTAACCCATACCCTACGCCGTACGCGAAGCCCTCCCCGAACCCGTACCCTAAGCCGTACCCTTAGCCTACCCCTAAGCCTAATCCCAACACTAGGCTTCCCTTGACTGCTTCTGACTCCCATAGATTTCATAAGCACTAGTGTTTTAAGGAACAGCTTAAAAAGAGAATCCTAATGTGATTTCTTTATAATGGGTGTGTTCCTTATCTTATCCTAGTGTCTAACCTCTTCTCCATGGCTGGACCCCCAAATAATATTCCTTTACGTGCTAAGGGGTATCTAGAGAGTGGGATAGGTTTAATAACTACCCTAACCCTAACACGTACCCTAACCCTAACCCCTACCCTAACCCTAACACGTACCCTAAACCTAAACCGTACCCTAAACCGAGCCCTAACCCTAACCCTAACCCATACCCTACGCCGTACGTGAAGCCCTCCCCGAACCCGTACCCTAAGCCGTACCCTTAGCCTACCCCTAAGCCTAACCCCAACACTAGGCTACCCTTGACTGCTTCTGCCTCCCATAGATTTCATAAGCACTAGTGTTTTAAGGAACAGCTTAAAAAGAGAATCCTAATGTGATTTCTTTATAAAGGGTGTGTTCCTTATCTTAGCCTAGTGTCTAAACTCTTCTCCATGGCTGGACCTCCAAATTATATTCCTTTACGTGCTAAGGCGTATCTAGAGAGTGGGATAGGTTTAATAACTACCCTAACCGTAACGCGTACCCTAACCCTAACCCATACCCTAATCCTAACCCGTACCCTAAACCGAGCTCTAACCCTAACACTAACCCTAACCCTTACCCTAACCCATAACCTACGCCGTACCCGAAGCCCTCCCCGAACCCGTATCCTAAGCCTTACCCTAAGCGTAACCCTAAGCCTAACCCTAACCCTAGGCTACCCTTGACTGCTTCTGGCTCCAATAGATTTCCTAAGCAGTAGTGTTTTAAGGAACAGCTTAAAAAGAGAATCCTAATGTGATTTCTTTATAATGGGTGTGTTCCTTATCTTATCCTAGTGTCTAAACTCTTCTCCATGGCTGGACCCCAAATAATATTCCTTTACGTGCTAAGGGGTATCTAGAGAGTGGGATAGGTTTAATAACTACCCTAACCCTAACACGTACCCTAACCCTAAACCCTACCCTAACCCTAACACGTACCCTAATCCTAACCCGTACCCTAAACCGAGCCCTAACCCTAACACTAACACTAACCCTAACTCTAACCCATACCCTACGCTGTACCCAAAGCCCTCCCCGATCCCGTACCCTAAGCCGTACCCTAACCCTAACCCTAAGCCTAACCCTAACCCTAGGCTACCCTTGACTGCTTCTGCCTCCAATAGATTTCCTAAGCACTACTGTTTTAAGGAACAGCTTAAAAAGAGAATCCTAATGGGATTTCTTAATAATGGGTGTGTTCCTTATCTTATCCTAGGGTCTAAACGCTTCTTCATGGCTGGACCCCCAAATAATGTTCCTTTACGTGCTAAGGGGTATCTAGAGAGTGGGATAGGTTTAGTAACTACCCTAACCCTAACGCGTACCCTAACCCTAACCCCTACCCTAACCCTCACACGTACCCTAATCCTAACCCGTACCCTAAACCGAGCCCTTACCCTAACACTAACCCTAACCCTAACCCTAACCCATACCCTACGCCATACCCGAAGCCCTCCCCGAACCCGTACCCTAAGCCGTACCCTAAGCCTAACCCTAAGCCTAACCCTAACCCTAGGCTACCGTTGACTGCTTCTGCATCCAATAGATTTCCTAAGCACTAGTGTTTTAAGGAACAGCTTAAAAAGAGAATCCTAATGTGATTTCTTTATAATGGGTGTGTTCCTTATCTTCTCCTAGTGTCTAACCTCTTCTCCATGGTTGGACCCACAAATAATATTCCTTTACGTGCTAAGGGGTATCTAGAGAGTGGGATAGGTTTAATAACTACACTAACCCTAACGCGTAACCTAACCCTAACCCCTACCCTAACCCTAACACGTACCCTAATCCTAACCCGTACCCTAAACCGAGCCCTTACCCTAACACTAACCCTAACCCTAACCCATACCCTACGCCGTACGCGAAGCCCTCCCCGAACCCGTACCCTAAGCCGTACCCTTAGCCTACCCCTAAGCCTAACACCAACACTAGGCTTCCCTTGACTGCTTCTGCCTCCCATAGATTTCATAAGCACTAGTGTTTTAAGGAACAGCTTAAAAAGAGAATCCTAATGTGATTTCTTTATAATGGGTGTGTTCCTTATCTTATCCTAGTGTCTAACCTCTTCTCCATGGCTGGACCCCCAAATAATATTCCTTTACGTGCTAAGGGGTATCTAGAGAGTGGGATAGGTTTAATAACTACCCTAACCCTAACACGTACCCTAACCCTAACCCCTACCCTAACCCTAACACCTACCCTAAACCTAAACCGTACCCTAAACCGAGCCCTAACCCTAACCCTAACCCATACCCTACGCCGTACGCGAAGCCCTCCCCGAACCCGTACCCTAAGCCGTACCCTTAGCCTACCCCTAAGCCTAACCCCAACACTAGGCTACCCTTGACTGCTTCTGCCTCCCATAGATTTCATAAGCACTAGTGTTTTAAGGAACAGCTTAAAAAGAGAATCCTAATGTGATTTCTTTATAAAGGGTGTGTTCCTTATCTTAGCCTAGTGTCTAAACTCTTCTCCATGGCTGGACCTCCAAATAATATTCCTTTACGTGCTAAGGCGTATCTAGAGAGTGGGATAGGTTTAAAAACTACCCTAACCCTAACGCGTACCCTAACCCTAACCCCTACCCTAACACTAACACGTACCCTAATCCTAACCCGTACCCTAAACCGAGCCCTAACCTTAACACTAACCCTAAACCTAACCCTAACCCATACCCAACGCCGTACCCGAACCCCTCCCCGAACCCGTACCCTATGCCGTACCCTAAGCCTAACCCTAAGCCTAACCCTAACCCTAGGCTACAGTTGACTGCTTCTGCCTCCAATAGATTTCCTAAGCACTAGTGTTTTAAGGAACAGCTTAAAAAGAGAATCCTAATGTGATTTCTTTATAATGGGTGTGTTCCTTATCTTCTCCTAGTGTCTAACCTCTTCTCCATGGCTGGACCCACAAATAATATTCCTTTACGTGATAAGGGGTATCTAGAGAGTGGGATAGGTTTAATAACTACCCTAACCCTAACGCGTAACCTAACCCTAACACCTACCGTAACCCTAACACGTACCCTAATCCTAACCCGTACCCTAAATCGAGCCCTAACCTTAACACTAACCCTAACCCTAACCCTAACCCATACCCAACGCCGTACCCGAACCCCTCCCCGAACCCGCACCCTATGCCGTACCCTAAGCCTAACCCTAAGCCTAACCCTAACCCTAGGCTACAGTTGACTGCTTCTGCCTCCAATAGATTTCCTAAGCACTAGTGTTTTAAGGAACAGCTTAAAAAGAGAATCCTAATGTGATTTCTTTATAATGGGTGTGTTTCTTATCTTATCCTAGTGTCTAAACTCTTCTCCATGGCTGGACCCCCAAATAATATTCTTTACGTGCTAAGGGGTATCTAGAGACTGGGATAGGTTTAATTACTACCCTAACCCTAACGCATACCCTAACCCTAACCCCTACCCTAACCCTCACACGTACCCTAATCCTAACCCGTACCCTAAACGGAGCCCTAACCCTAACACTAAGCCTAACCCTAACCCTAACCCATAACCTACGCCGTACACGAAGCCCTCCCCGAACCCGTACCCTAAGCCGTACCCTAAGCCTTAGCCTAAGCCTAACCGTAACCCTAGGCTACCCTTGACTGCTTCTGCCTAGAATAGATTTCTTAAGCACTAGTGTTTTAAGAAACAGCTTAAAAAGAGAATCCTAATGTGATTTCTTAATAATGGGTTTGTTCCTTATCTTATCCTAGTGTCTAAACGCTTCTCCATGGCTGGACCCACAAATAATATTCCTTTACGTGCTAAGGGGTATCTAGAGAGTGGGATAGGTTTAATAACTACACTAACCCTAACGCGTAACCTAACCCTAACCCCTACCCTAACCCTAACACGTACCCTAATCCTAACCCGTACCCTAAACCGAGCCCTTACCCTAACACTAACCCTAACCCTAACCCATACCCTACGCCGTACGCGAAGCCCTCCCCGAACCCGTACCCTAAGCCGTACCCTTAGCCTACCCCTAAGCCTAACCCCAACACTAGGCTTCCCTTGACTGCTTCGGCCTCCCATAGATTTCATAAGCACTAGTGTTTTAAGGAACAGCTTAAAAAGAGAATGCTAATGTGATTTCTTTATAAAGGGTGTGTTCCTTACCTTAGCCTAGTGTCTAAACTCTTCTCCATGGCTGGACCCCCAAATAATATTCCTTTACGTGCTAAGGCGTATCTAGAGAGTGGGATAGGTTTAATAACTACCCTAACCCTAACGCGTACCCTAACCCTAACCCCTACCCTAACACTAACACGTACCCTAATCCTAACCCGTACCCTAAACCGAGCCCTAACCCTAACACTAACACTAACCCTAACCCTAACCCATACCCTACGCCGTACCCAAAGCCCTCCCCGATCCCGTACCCTAAGCCGTACCCTAAGCCTAACCCTAAGCCTAACCCTAACCCTAGGCTACCGTTGACTGCTTCTGCCTCCAATAGATTTCCTAAGCACTAGTGTTTTAAGGAACAGCTTAAAAAGAGAATCCTAATGTGATTTCTTTATAATGGGTGTGTTCCTTATCTTATCCTAGTGTCTAACCTCTTCTCCATGGCTGGACCCCCAAATAATATTCCTTTACGTGCTAAGGGGTATCTAGAGAGTGGGATAAGTTTAATAACTACCCTAACCCTAACGCGTACCCTAACCCTAACCCCTACCCTAACCCTCACACGTACCCTAATCCTAACCCGTACTCTAAACGGAGCCCTAACCCTAACACTAAGCCTAAACCTAACCCTAACCCATAACCTACGCCGTACACGAAGCCCTCCCCGAACCCGTACCCTAAGCCGTACCCTAAGCCTAAGCCTAAGCCTAACCCTAACCCTAGGCTACCCTTGACTGCTTCTGCCTAGAATAGATTTCTTAAGCACTAGTGTTTTAAGAAACAGCTTAAAAAGAGAATCCTAATGTGATTTCTTAATAATGGGTTTGTTCTTTATCTTATCCTAGTGTCTAAACGCTTCTCCATGGCTGGACCCACAAATAATATTGCTTTACGTGCTAAGGAGTATCTAGAGAATGGGATAGGTTTAATAACTACCCTAACCCTAACGCGTACCCTAACCCTAACCCCTACCCTAACCCTAACACGTACCCTAATCCTAACCCGTACCCTAAACCGAGCCCTAACCTTAACACTAACCCTAACCCTAACCCTAACCCATACCCAACGCCGTACCCGAACCACTCCCCGAACCCGTACCCTATGCCGTACCCTAAGCCTAACCCTAAGCCTAACCCTAACCCTAGGCTACAGTTGACTGCTTCTGCCTCCAATAGATTTCCTAAGCACTAGTGTTTTAAGGAACAGCTTAAAAAGAGAATCCTAATGTGATTTCTTTATAATGGGTATGTTCCTTATCTTATCCTAGTGTCTAAACTCTTCTCCATGGCTGGACCCCCAAATAATATTCTTTACGTGCTAAGCGGTATCTCGAGACTGGGATAGGTTTAATAACTACCCTAACCCTAACACGTACACTAACCCTAACCCCTACCCTAACCCTAAAACGTACCCTAATCCAAACTCGTACCCTAAACCGAGCCCTTACCCTAACACTAACCCTAACCCTAACCCTAACCCATACCCTACGCCATACCCGAAGCCCTCCCCGAACCCGTTCCCTAATCCGTACCCTAAGCCTAACCCTAAGCCTAACCCTAACCCTAGGCTACCCTTGACTGCTTCTGCCTCCAATAGATTTCCTAAGCACTAGTGTTTTAAGGAACAGCTTAAAAAGAGAATCCTAATGTGATTTCTTTATAATGGGTGTGTTCCTTATCTTCTCCTAGTGTCTAACCTCTTCTCCATGTCTGGACCCACAAATAATATTCCTTTACGTGCTAAGGGGTATCTAGAGAGTGGGATAGGTTTAATAACTACCCTAACCCTAACGCGTAACCTAACCCTAACCCCTACCCTAACCCTAACACGTACCCTAATCCTAACCCGTACCCTAAACCGAGCCCTTACCCTAACACTAACCCTAACCCTAACCCTAACCCATACCCAATGCCGTATCCGAACCCCTCCCCGAACCCGCACCCTATGCCGTACCCTAAGCCTAACCCTAAGCCTAACCCTAACCCTAGGCTACAGTTGACTGCTTCTGCCTCCAATAGATTTCCTAAGCACTAGTGTTTTAAGGAACAGCTTAAAAAGAGAATCCTAATGTGATTTCTTTATAATGGGTGTGTTTCTTATCTTATTCTAGTGTCTAAACTCTTCTCCATGGCTGGACCCCCAAATAATAGTGTTTACGTGCTAAAGGGTATCTAGAGACTGGGATAGGTTTTATTACTACCCTAACCCTAACGCATACCCTAACCCTAACCCCTACCCTAACCCTCACACGTACCCTAATCCTAACCCGTACCCTAAACGGAGCCCTAACCCTAACACTAAGCCTAACCCTAACCCTAACCCATAACCTACGCCGTACACGAAGCCCTCCCCGAACCCGTACCCTAAGCCGTACCCTAAGCCTTAGCCTAAGCCTAACCGTAACCCTAGGCTACCCTTGACTGCTTCTGCCTAGAATAGATTTCTTAAGCACTAGTGTTTTAAGAAACAGCTTAAAAAGAGAATCCTAATGTGATTTCTTAATAATGGGTTTGTTCCTTATCTTATCCTAGTGTCTAAACGCTTCTCCATTGCTGGACCCACAAATAATATTCCTTTACGTGCTAAGGGGTATCTAGAGAGTGGGATAGGTTTAATAACTACCCTAACCCTAACGCGTAACCTAACCGTAACCCCTACCCTAACCCTAACACGTACCCTAATCCTAACCCGTACCCTAAACCGAGCCCTTACCCTAACACTAACCCTAACCCTAACCCATACCCTACGCCGTACGCGAAGCCCTCCCCGAACCCGTACCCTAAGCCGTACCCTTAGCCTACCCCTAAGCCTAACCCCAACACTAGGCTTCCCTTGACTGCTTCTGCCTCCCATAGATTTCATAAGCACTAGTGTTTTAAGGAACAGCTTAAAAAGAGAATCCTAATGTGATTTCTTTATAAAGGGTGTGTTCCTTATCTTAGCCTAGTGTCTAAACTCTTCTCCATGGCTGGACCCCCAAATAATATTCCTTTACGTGCTAAGGCGTATCTAGAGAGTGGGATAGGTTTAATAACTACCCTAACCCTAACGCGTACCCTAACCCTAACCCCTACCCTAACACTAACACGTACCCTAATCCTAACCCGTACCCTAAACCGAGCTCTAACCCTAACACTAACCCTAACCCTTACCCTAACCCATACCCTCCGCCGTACCCGAAGCCCTTCCCGAACCCGTATCCTAAGCCTTACCCTAAGCGTAACCCTAAGCCCAACCCTAAACCTAGGCTACCCTTGACTGCTTCTGCCTCCAATAGATTTCCTAAGCACTAGTGTTTTAAGGAACAGCTTAAAAAGAGAATCCTAATGTGATTTCTTTCTAATGGGTGTGTTTCTTATCTTATCCTAGTGTCTAAACTCTTCTCCATGGCTGGACCCCCAAATAATATTCCTTTACGTGCTAAGGGGTATCTAGAGAGTGGGATAGGTTTAATAACTACCCTAACCCTAACGCGGAACCTAACCGTAACCCCTACCCTAACCCTAACACGTACCCTAATCCTAACCCGTACCCTAAACCGAGCCCTTACCCTAACACTAACCCTAACCCTAACCCATACCCTACGCCGTACGCGAAGCCCTCCCCGAGCCCGTACCCTAAGCCGTACCCTTAGCCTACCCCTAAGCCTAACCCCAACACTAGGCTTCCCTTGACTGCTTCTGCCTCCCATAGATTTCATAAGCACTAGTGTTTTAAGGAACAGCTTAAAAAGAGAATCCTAATGTGATTTCTTTATAAAGGGTGTGTTCCTTATCTTAGCCTAGTGTCTAAACTCTTCTCCATGGCTGGACCAACAAATAATATTCCTTTACGTGCTAAGGCGTATCTAGAGAGTGGGATAGGTTTAATAACTACCCTAACTCTAACGCGTACCCTAACCCTAACCCCTACCCTAACACTAACACGTACCCTAATCCTAACCCGTACCCTAAACCGAGCTCTAACCCTAACACTAACCCTAACCCTTACCCTAACCCATACCCTCCGCCGTACCCGAAGCCCTCCCCGAACCCGTATCCTAAGCCTTACCCTAAGCGTAACCCTAAGCCTAACCCTAACCCTAGGCTACCCTTGACTGCTTCTGCCTCCAATAGATTTCCTAAGCACTAGTGTTTTAAGGAACAGCTTAAAAAGAGAATCCTAATGTGATTTCTTTATAATGGGTATGTTCCTTATCTTATCCTAGTGTCTAAACTCTTCTCCATGGCTGGACCCCCAAATAATATTCTTTACGTGCTAAGCGGTATCTCGAGACTGGGATAGGTTTAATAACTACCCTAACCCTAACACGTACACTAACCCTAACCCCTACCCTAACCCTAAAACGTACCCTAATCCAAACTCGTACCCTAAACCGAGCCCTTACCCTAAAACTAACCCTAAACCCTAACCCTAACCCATACCCTACGCCATACCCGAAGCCCTCCCCGAACCCGTTCCCTAATCCGTACCCTAAGCCTAACCCTAAGCCTAACCCTAACCCTAGGCTACCCTTGACTGCTTCTGCCTCCAATAGATTTCCTAAGCACTAGTGTTTTAAGGAACAGCTTAAAAAGAGAATCCTAATGTGATTTCTTTATAATGGGTGTGTTCCTTATCTTCTCCTAGTGTCTAACCTCTTCTCCATGGCTGGACCCACAAATAATATTCCTTTACGTGCTAAGGGGTATCTAGAGAGTGGGATAGGTTTAATAACTACCCTAACCCTAACGCGTAACCTAACCCTAACCCCTACCCTAACCCTAACACGTACCCTAATCCTAACCCGTACCCTAAACCGAGCCCTTACCCTAACACTAACCCTAACCCTAACCCTAACCCATACCCAATGCCGTACCCGAACCCCTCCCCGAACCCGCACCCTATGCCGTACCCTAAGCCTAACCCTAAGCCTAACCCTAACCCTAGGCTACAGTTGACTGCTTCTGCCTCCAATAGATTTCCTAAGCACTAGTGTTTTAAGGAACAGCTTAAAAAGAGAATCCTAATGTGATTTCTTTATAATGGGTGTGTTTCTTATCTTATCCTAGTGTCTAAACTCTTCTCCATGGCTGGACCCCCAAATAATATTGTTTACGTGCTAAAGGGTATCTAGAGACTGGGATAGGTTTTATTACTACCCTAACCCTAAAGCATACCCTAACCCTAACCCCTACCCTAACCCTCACACGTACCCTAATCCTAACCCGTACCCTAAACGGAGCCCTAACCCTAACACTAAGCCTAACCCTAACCCTAACCCATAACCTACGCCGTACACGAAGCCCTCCCCGAACCCGTACCCTAAGCCGTACCCTAAGCCTTAGCCTAAGCCTAACCGTAACCCTAGGCTACCCTTGACTGCTTCTGCCTAGAATAGATTTCTTAAGCACTAGTGTTTTAAGAAACAGCTTAAAAAGAGAATCCTAATGTGATTTCTTAATAATGGGTTTGTTCCTTATCTTATCCTAGTGTCTAAACGCTTCTCCATTGCTGGACCCACAAATAATATTCCTTTACGTGCTAAGGGGTATCTAGAGAGTGGGATAGGTTTAATAACTACCCTAACCCTAACGCGTAACCTAACCGTAACCCCTACCCTAACCCTAACACGTACCCTAATCCTAACCCGTACCCTAAACCGAGCCCTTACCCTAACACTAACCCTAACCCTAACCCATACCCTACGCCGTACGCGAAGCCCTCCCCGAGCCCGTACCCTAAGCCGTACCCTTAGCCTACCCCTAAGCCTAACCCCAACACTAGGCTTCCCTTGACTGCTTCTGCCTCCCATAGATTTCATAAGCACTAGTGTTTTAAGGAACAGCTTAAAAAGAGAATCCTAATGTGATTTCTTTATAAAGGGTGTGTTCCTTATCTTAGCCTAGTGTCTAAACTCTTCTCCATGGCTGGACCAACAAATAATATTCCTTTACGTGCTAAGGCGTATCTAGAGAGTGGGATAGGTTTAATAACTACCCTAACTCTAACGCGTACCCTAACCCTAACCCCTACCCTAACACTAACACGTACCCTAATCCTAACCCGTACCCTAAACCGAGCTCTAACCCTAACACTAACCCTAACCCTTACCCTAACCCATACCCTCCGCCGTACCCGAAGCCCTTCCCGAACCCGTATCCTAAGCCTTACCCTAAGCGTAACCCTAAGCCCAACCCTAAACCTAGGCTACCCTTGACTGCTTCTGCCTCCAATAGATTTCCTAAGCACTAGTGTTTTAAGGAACAGCTTAAAAAGAGAATCCTAATGTGATTTCTTTGTAATGGGTGTGTTTCTTATCTTATCCTAGTGTCTAAACTCTTCTCCATGGCTGGACCCCCAAATAATATTCCTTTACGTGCTAAGGGGTATCTAGAGAGTGGGATAGGTTTAATAACTACCCTAACCCTAACGCGTAACCTAACCGTAACCCCTACCCTAACCCTAACACGTACCCTAATCCTAACCCGTACCCTAAACCGAGCCCTTACCCTAACACTAACCCTAACCCTAACCCATACCCTACGCCGTACGCGAAGCCCTCCCCGAGCCCGTACCCTAAGCCGTACCCTAAGCCTAACCCTAAGCCTAACCCTAACCCTAGGCTACCGTTGACTGCTTCTGCCTCCAATAGATTTCCTAAGCACTAGTGTTTTAAGGAACAGCTTAAAAAGAGAATCCTAATGTGATTTCTTTATAATGGGTGTGTTCCTTATCTTATCCTAGTGTCTAACCTCTTCTCCATGGCTGGACCCCCAAATAATATTCCTTTACGTGCTAAGGGGTATCTAGAGAGTGGGATAGGTTTAATAACTACCCTAACCCTAACGCGTACCGTAACCCTAACCCCTATCCTAACCCTCACACGTACCCTTATCCTAACCCGTACTCTAAACGGAGTCCTAACCCTAACACTAAGCCTAACCCTAACCCTAACCCATAACCTACGCCGTACACGAAGCCTTCCCCGAACCCGTACCCTAAGCCGTACCCTAAGCCTAAGCCTAAGCCTAACCCTAACCCTAGGCTACCCTTGACTGCTTCTGCCTAGAATAGATTTCTTAAGCACTAGTGTTTTAAGAAACAGCTTAAAAAGAGAATCCTAATGTGATTTCTTAATAATGGGTTTGTTCTTTATCTTATCCTAGTGTCTAAACGCTTCTCCATGGCTGGACCCACAAATAATATTGCTTTACGTGCTAAGGGGTATCTAGAGAGTGGGATAGGTTTAATAACTACCCTAACCCTAACGCGTACCCTAACCCTAACCCCTACCCTAACCCTAACACGTACCCTAATCCTAACCCGTACCCTAAACCGAGCCCTAACCTTAACACTAACCCTAACCCTAACCCTAACCCATACCCAATGCCGTACCCGAACCCCTCCCCGAACCCGTACCCTATGCCGTACCCTAAGCCTAACCCGAAGCCTAACCCTAACCCTAGGCTACAGTTGACTGCTTCTGCCTCCAATAGATTTCCTAAGCACTAGTGTTTTAAGGAACAGCTTAAAAAGAGAATCCTAATGTGATTTCTTTATAATGGGTGTGTTCCTTATCTTATCCTAGTGTCTAAACTCTTCTCCATGGCTGGACCCCCAAATAATATTCTTTACGTGCTAAGCGGTATCTCGAGACTGGGATAGGTTTAATAACTACCCTAACCCTAACACGTACACTAACTCTAACCACTACCCTAACCCTAACACGTACCCTAATCCTAACGCGTACCCTAAACCGAGCCCTAACCTTAACACTAACACTAACCCTAACCCTAACCCATACCCAACGCCGTACCCGAACCTCTCCCCGAACCCGTACCCTAAGCCCTACCCTAAGCCTAACCCTAAGCCTAACCCTAACCCTAGACTACAGTTGACTGCTTCTGCCTCCAATAGATTTCCTAAGCACTAGTGTTTTAAGGAACAGCTTAAAAAGAGAATCCTAATGTGATTTCTTTATAATGGGTGTGTTCCTTATCTTATCCTAGTGTCTAAACTCTTCTCCATGTCTGGACCCCCAAATAATATTCTTTACGTGCTAAGGGGTATCTAGAGACTGGGATAGGTTTAATAACTACCCTAACCCTAACACGTACACTAACCCTAACCCCTACTCTAACCCTAAAACGTACCCTAATCCAAACTCGTACCCTAAACCGAGCCCTTACCCTAACACTAACCCTAACCCTAACCCTAACCCATACCCTACGCCATACCCGAAGCCCTCCCCGAACCCGTTCCCTAATCCGTACCCTAAGCCTAACCCTAAGCCTAACCCTAACCCTAGGCTACCGTTGACTGCTTCTGCCTCCAATAGATTTCCTAAGCACTAGTGTTTTAAGGAACAGCTTAAAAAGGGAATCCTAATGTTATTTCTTTATAATGGGTGTGTTCCTTATCTTCTCCTAGTGTCTAACCTCTTCTCCATGGCTGGACCCACAAATAATATTCCTTTACGTGCTAAGGGGTATCTAGAGAGTGGGATAGGTTTAATAACTACCCTAACCCTAACGCGTAACCTAACCCTAACCCCTACCCTAACCCTAACACGTACCCTAATCCTAACCCGTACCCTAAACCGAGCCCTTACCCTAACACTAACCCTAACCCTAACCCTAACCCATACCCAATGCCGTACCCGAACCCCTCCCCGAACCCGCACCCTATGCCGTACCCTAAGCCTAACCCTAAGCCTAACCCTAACCCTAGGCTACAGTTGACTGCTTCTGCCTCCAATAGATTTCCTAAGCACTAGTGTTTTAAGGAACAGCTTAAAAAGAGAATCCTAATGTGATTTCTTTATAATGGGTGTGTTTCTTATCTTATCCTAGTGTCTAAACTCTTCTCCATGGCTGGACCCCCAAATAATATTCTTTACGTGCTAAAGGGTATCTAGAGACTGGGATAGGTTTTATTACTACCCTAACCCTAACGCATACCCTAACCCTAACCCCTACCCTAACCCTCACACGTACCCTAATCCTAACCCGTACCCTAAACGGAGCCCTAACCCTAACACTAAGCCTAACCCTAACCCTAACCCATAACCTACGCCGTACACGAAGCCCTCCCCGAACCCGTACCCTAAGCCGTACCCTAAGCCTTAGCCTAAGCCTAACCGTAACCCTAGGCTACCCTTGACTGCTTCTGCCTAGAATAGATTTCTTAAGCACTAGTGTTTTAAGAAACAGCTTAAAAAGAGAATCCTAATGTGATTTCTTAATAATGGGTTTGTTCCTTATCTTATCCTAGTGTCTAAACGCTTCTCCATTGCTGGACCCACAAATAATATTCCTTTACGTGCTAAGGGGTATCTAGAGAGTGGGATACGTTTAATAACTACCCTAACCCTAACGCGTAACCTAACCGTAACCCCTACCCTAACACTAACACGTACCCTAATCCTAACCCGTACCCTAAACCGAGCCCTTACCCTAACACTAACCCTAACCCTAACCCATACCCTACGCCGTACGCGAAGCCCTCCCCGAACCCGTACCCTAAGCCGTACCCTTAGCCTACACCTAAGCCTAACCCCAACACTAGGCTTCCCTTGACTGCTTCTGCCTCCCATAGATTTCATAAGCACTAGTGTTTTAAGGAACAGCTTAAAAAGAGAATCCTAATGTGATTTCTTTATAAAGGGTGTGTTCCTTATCTTAGCCTAGTGTCTAAACTCTTCTCCATGGCTGGACCCCCAAATAATATTCCTTTACGTGCTAAGGGGTATGTAGAGAGTGGGATAGGTTTAGTAACTACCCTAACCCTAACGCGTACCCTAACCCTAAACCCTACCCTAACCCTAACACGTACCCTAATCCTAACCCGTACCCTAAACCGAGCCCTAACCCTAACACTAACACTAACCCTAACCCTAACCCATACCCTACGCTATACCCAAAGCCCTCCCCGATCCCATACCCTAAGCCGTACCCTAAGCCTAAGCCTAAGCCTAAACCTAACCCTAGGCTACCCTTGACTGCTTCTGCCTAGAATAGATTTCCTAAGCACTAGTGTTTTAAGAAACAGCTTAAAAAGAGAATCCTAATGTGATTTCTTAATAATGGGTTTGTTCCTTATCTTATCCTAGTGTCTAAACGCTTCTCCATGGCTGGACCCACAAATAATATTCCTTTACGTGCTAAGGGGTATCTAGAGAGTGGGATAGGTTTAATAACTACCCTAACCCTAACACGTACCCTAACCCTAAACCCTACCCTAACACTAACACGTACCCTAATCCTAACCCGTACCCTAAACCGAGCCCTAACCCTAACACTAACACTAACCCTACCCCGATCCCGTACCCTAAGCCGTACCCTAACCGTAACCCTAAGCCTAACCCTAACCCTAGGCTACCCTTGACTGCTTCTGCCTCCAATAGATTTCCTAAGCACTACTGTTTTAAGGAACAGCTTAAAAAGAGAATCTTAATGTGATTTCTTTATAATGGGTGTGTTCCTTATCTTATCCTGGTGTCTAAACTCTTCTCCATGGCTGGAACTCCAAATAATATTCCTTTACGTGTTAATGGGTATCTAGAGAGTGGGATAGGTTTAATAACTACCCTAACCCTAACGCGTACACTAACCCTAACCCGTACCCTAAACCTTACACGTACCCTAATCCTAACTCGTACCTTAAACCGAGCCATAACCCTAACACTAACCCTAACCCTATCCCTAACCCATACCCTACGCCATACCCGAACCCCTCCCCGAACCTGTACCGTAAGCCGTACCCTAACCCTAACCCTAAGCCTAACACTAACCCTAGGCTACCCTTGACTGCTTCTACCTCCAATAGATTTCCAAAGCACTAGTGTTTTAAGGAACAGCTTAAAAAGAGAATCGTAATGTGATTTCTTTATAATGGGTGTGTCCCTTATCTTATCCTAGTGTCTAAACTTTTCTCCATGGCTGGACCCCCAAATAATATTCCTTTACGTGCTAAGGGGTATCTAGAGAGTGGAATAGGTTTAATAACTACACTATCCCTAACACGTACCCTAACCCTAACCCCCACCCTAACCCTAACACGTTCCCTAATTCCTAACCCGTACCCTACACCGAGCCCTATCCCTAACCCTAACCACTACTCTAACACTGACACGTACCCTAAACCTATCCGGTACCCTAAACCGAGCCCTAACCCTATCATTAACCCTAACCCTAACCCATACCCTAACCCTCACACGTACCCTAATCCTAACCCTTACCCTAAACCGAGCCCTAACACTAACACTAAACCTAAACCTAACACTAACCTATACCCTACGCCGTACACGAACCCCTCCTCGAACCCATAACCTAAGCCGTACGCTAACCCTAACCCTAATCCTAACCTCAACCCTAGCCTACCCTTGACGGCTTCTGCCTCCAATAGATTTCCTAAGCACTAGTGTTTTAAGGAACAGCTTAAAAAGAGAATCCTAATGTGATTTTTTATAATGGGTGTGTTCCTTATCTTATCGTAGTGTCTAAACTCTTCTCAATGGCTGGACCCCCAAATAATATTCCTTTACGTGCTAAGGGGTATCTAGAGAGTGGGATAGGTTTAATAACTACCCTAACCCTAACACGTACCCTAATCCTAACCCCTACCCTAACCCTAACACGTACCCTAATCCTAAACCGTACCCTAAACCGAGCCCTAACCCTAATACTAACCCTAACCCTAACCCTAACCCATACCCTACGCCATACCCGAAGCCCTCCCCGAACCCGTACCCTAAGCCGTACCCTAAGTCTAACCCTAAGCCTAACCCTAACCCTAGGCTACCCTTGACTGCTTCTGCCTCCAATAGATTTCCTAAGCACTAGTGTTTTAAGGAACATCTTAAAAATAGAATACTAATGTGATTTCTTTATAATGGGTGTGTTCCTTATCTTATTCTAGTGTCTAAACTCTTCTCCATGGCTTGACCCCAAAATAATATTCCTTTACATGCTAAGGGGTATCTAGAGATTGGGATAGGTTTAATAACTACCCTATCCCTAACGCGTACCCTAATCCTAACACATACCCTAATCGTAACCCATACCCTAAACCGAGCCCTAACCCTAATACTAACCCTAACCCTAACCCTAACCAAACCCTATGCCATACCCAAACCCGTACTCTAAGCTGTACCCTAACCCTAACCCTAACCTTAAGCTACCCATGACTTCTTCTGCCTCTAGTAGATTTCCTAAGCACTAGTGTTTTAAGGCACAGGTTAAAAAGAGAATCCTAATGTGATTTCTTTATAATGGGTGTGTTCCTTATCTTATCCTAGTGTCTAAACTCTTCTCCTTGGCTGCACCCTCAAATAATATTCCTTTACGTGCTAATTGGTATCTAGAGAGTGGGATAGATTTAATAACTACCCTAACCCTAACGCGTACCCTAACCCTAACCCCTACCCTAACCCTAACACGTACCCTAATCCTTATCCGTACACTAAACCGAGCCCTAACCCTAACACTAACCCTAACCCTAACCCATACCCTACGCCGTACCCAAACCCGTACCCGAATCCGTAACCTAAGCTACCCTTGACTGCTTCATCAAGCCTCTTAGATAGCCTCAACCACCATAGGTCCGAAAGCAGGAGCAAGAAAAACTACAATTCTGCAGCCTGTGGACCAAAAACCACAGTTACAGGAAGATAGACAAGATGAAAAGTCAGAGGGCTATGTACCAGATGATGGAACAAGGACAAACCCCAGAAAAACAACTAAATGAAGTGGAGATAGGGAACCTTCCAGAAAAAGAATTCAGAATAATGATAGTGAAGATGATGCAGGACCTCGGAATAAGAATAGAGGCAAGATTGAGAAGATGCAAGAAATGATTAACAAAGACCTAGGAGAATTAAAGAACAAACAAACAGAGATGACCAATACAATAACTGAAATGAAAACTACACTAGAAGGAATCAATAGCAGAATAACTGAGGTAGAAGAACGGATAAGAGACCTGGAAGACAGAATGGTGGAATTCACTGCTGCGGAACAGACTAAAGAAAAAAGAATGAAAAGAAATGAAGACAGCCTAAGAGACCTCAGGGACAACATTAAACGCAACAACATTCGCATTATACGGGTCCCAGAAGGTGAAGAGAGAGAGAAAGGACCAGAGAAAATATTTGAAGAGATTATAGTTGAAAACTTCCCTAACATGGGAAAGGAAATAGCCACCCAAGTCCAGGAAGCGCAGAGAGTCCCATACAGGATAAACCCAAGGAGAAACATGCCGAGACACATAGTAATCAAAGTGGCAAAAATTAAAGACAAAGAAAAATCATTGAAAGCAGCAAGGGAAAAACGACAAATAACATACAAGGGAACTCCCATAAGGTTAACAGCTGATTTCTCAGCAGAAACTCTGCAAGCCAGAAGGGAGTGGCATGATATACTTAAAGTGATGAAAGGGAAGAACCTACAACCAAGATTACTCTACCCGGCAAGGATCTCATTTAGATTTGATGGAGAAATCAAAAGCTTTACAGACAAGCAAAAGCTAAGAGAATTCAGCACCAACAAACCAGCTCTACAACAAATGCTAAAGGAACTTCTCTAAGTGGGAAACACAAGAGAAGAAAAGGACCTACAAAAACAAACCCAAAACAATTAAGAAAATGGTCATAGGAACATACATATTGATAATTACCTTAAACGTGAATGGATTAAATGCCCCAACCAAAAGACATAGACTGGCTGAATGGATACAAAAACAAGACCCATATATATGCTGTCTACAAGAGACCCACTTTAGACCTAGGGACACATACAGACTGAAAGTGAGGGGATGGAAAAAGATATTCCATGCAAATGGAAATCAAAAGAAAGCTGGAGTAGCTATACTCATATCACATAAAATAGACTTTAAAATAAAGAATGTTTCAAGAGACAAGGAAGGACACTACATAATGATCAAGGGATCAATCCAAGAAGAAGATATAACAATTATAAATATATATGCACCCAACATAGGAGCACCTCAATACATAAAGCAACTGCTAACAGCTATAAAAGAGGAAATTGACAGTAACACAATCATAGTGGGGGACTTTAACACCTCACTTACACCAATGGACAGATCATCCAAAATGAAAATAAATAAGGAAACAGAAGCTTTAAATGACACAATAGACCAGATAGATTTAATTGATATATATAGGACATTCCATCCCAAAACAGCAGATTACACGTTCTTCTCAAGTGCGCATGGAACATTCTCCAGGATAGATCACATCTTGGGTCACAAATCAAGCCTCAGTAAATTTAAGAAAACTGAAATCATATCAAGCATCTTTTCTTACCACAACGCTATGAGATTAGAAATGAATTACAGGGCAAAAAACGTAAAAAAGACAAACACATGGAGGCTAAACAATACGTTACTAAATAACCAAGAGATCACTGAAGAAATCAAAGAGGAAATAAAAAAATACCTAGAGACAAATGACAATGAAAACACGACGACCCAAAACCTATGGGATGCAGCGAAAGCAGTTCTAAGAGGGAAGTTTATAGCTATACAAGCCTACCTAAAGAAACAAGAAAAATCTCAAGTAAACAATTTAACCTTACACCTAAAGAAACTAGAGAAAGAAGAACAAACAAAACCCAAAGTTAGCAGAAGGAAAGGAATCATAAAGATCAGAGCAGAAATAAATGAAATAGAAACAAAGAAAACAATAGCAAAGATCAATAAAACTAAAAGTTGGTTCTTTGAAAAGATAAACAAAATTGATAAGCCATTAGCCAGACTCATCAAGAAAAAGAGGTAGAGGACTCAAATCAATAATTTCAGAAATGAAAAAGAAGTTACAAAAGACACTGCAGAAATACAACGCATTCTAGGAGACTACTACAAGCAACTTTATGCCAATAAAGTGGACAACCTGGAAGAAATGGACAAATTTTTAGAAAGGTATAACCTTCCAAGACTGAACCAGGAAGAAACAGAAAATATGAACAGACCAATCACAAGTAATGAAACTGAAACTGTGATTAAAAATCTTCCAACAAACAAAAGTCCAGGACCAGATGGCTTCACAGGTGAATTCTATCAAACATTTAGAGAAGAGCTAACACCCATCCTTCTCAAACTCTTCCAAAAAATTGCAGAGGAAGGAACACTCCCAAACTCATTCTATGAGGCCACCATCACCCTGATACCAAAACCAGACAAAGACACTACAAAAAAAGAAAATTACAGACCAATATCACTGATGAATATAGATGCAAAAATCCTCAACAAAATTCTAGCAAACAGAATCCAACAACACATTAAAAGGATCATACACCACGATCAAGTGGGATTTATCCCAGGGATGCAAGGATTCTTCAATATACGCAAATCAATCAATGTGATACACCATATTAACAAATTGAAGAATAAAAACCATATGATCATCTCAATAGATGCAGAAAAAGCTTTTGACAAAATTCAACACCCATTTATGATAAAAACTCTCCAGAAAGTGGGCGTAGAGGGAACCTACCTCAACATAATAAAGGCCATATATGACAAACCCACAGCAAACATCATTCTCAATGGTGAAAAACTGAAAGCATTTCCTCTAAGATCAGGAACGAGACAAGGATGTCCACTCTCACCACTATTATTCAACATAGTTCTGGAAGTCCTAGCCATGGCAATCAGAGAAGAAAAATAAATAAAAGGAATACAAATTGGAAAAGAAGAAGTAAAACTGTCAGTGTCTGTGGATGACATGATACTATACATAGAGAATCCTAAAACTGCCACCAGAAAACTGCTAGAGCTAATTAATGAATATGGTAAAGTTGCAGGATACAAAATTAATGCACAGAAATCTCTTGCATTCCTATACACTAATGATGAAAAATCTGAAAGAGAAATTATGGAAACACTCCCATTTACCATTGCAACAAAAAGAATAAAATACCTAGGAATAAACCTACCTAGGGAGACAGAAGACCTGTATGCAGAAAACTATAAGACACTGATGAAAGAAATTAAAGATGATACCAACAGATGGAGAGATATACCATGTTCTTGGATTGGAAGAATCAACATTGTGAAAATGAATATACTACCCAAAGCAATCTACAGATTCAATGCAATCCCTATCAAATTACCAATGGCATTTTTTATGGAGCTAGAACAAATAATCTTAAAATTTGTATGGAGACACAAAAGACCCCAAATAGCCAAAGCAGTCTTGAGGCAAAAAAAAATGGAGCTGGAGGAATCAGGTTCCCTGACTTCAGACTATACTACAAAGCTACAGTAATCAAGACAATATGGTACTAGCACTAAAACAGAAACATAGATCAATGGAACAAGATAGAAAGCCCAGAGATTAACCCACGCACCTATGGTCAACTAATCTATGACAAAGGAGGCAAAGATATACAATGGAGAAAAGACAGTCTCTTCAATAAGTGGTGCTGGGAAAACTGGACAGCTACATGTAAAAGAATGGAATTAGAATACTCCCTAACACCATACACAAAAATAAACTCAAAATGGATTAGAGACCTAAATATAAGACTGGACACTATAAAACTCTTAGAGGAAAACATAGGAAGAACACTCTTTGACATAAATCACAGCAAGATCTTTTTTGATCCACCTCCTAGAGTAATGGAAATAAAAACAAAAATAAACAAATGGGACCTAATGAAACTTCAAAGCTTTTGCACAGCAAAGAAAACCATAAACAAGACGAAAAGACAACCCTCAGAATGGGAGAAAATATTTGCAAACGAATCAACGGACAAAGGATTAATCTCCAAAATATATAAACAGCTCATTCAGCTCAATATTAAAGAAACAAACACCCCAATCCAAAAATGGGCAGAAGACCTAAATAGACATTTCTCCAAAGAAGACATACAGACGGCCACGAAGCACATGAAAAGATGTTCAACATCACTAATTATTAGAGAAATGCAAATCAAAACTACAATGAGGTATCACCTCACTCCTGTTAGAATGGGCATCATCAGAAAATCTACAAACAACAAATGCTGGAGAGGGTGTGGAGAAAAGGGAACCCTCTTGCACTGTTGGTGGGAATGTAAATTGATACAGCCACTATGGAGAACAATATGGAGGTTCCTTAAAAAACTAAAAATAGAATTACCATATGACCCAGCAATTCCACTACTGGGCGTATACCCAGAGAAAACCGTAATTCAAAAAGACACATGCACCCGAATGTTCATTGCAACAGTATTTACAGTAGCCAGGTCATGGAAGCAACCTAAATGCCCATCAACAGACGAATGCATAAAGAAGATGTGGTACATATATACAATGGAATATTACTCAGCCATAAAAAGGAACAAAATTGAGTCATTTGTGGAGAAGTGGATGGATCGAGAGACTGTCATACAGAGTGAAGTAAGTCAGAAAGAGAAAAACAAATATCGTATATTAATGCATGTATGTGGAACCTAGAAAAATGGTACAGATGAGCCGGTTTGCAGGGCAGAAGTTGAGACACAGATGTAGAGAATGGACATATGGACACCAAGGGGGGAATACTGCAGTGGGGTGGGGATGGTGGTGTGCTGAATTGGGAGATTGGGATTGACATGTATACACTGATGTGTATCAAATTGATGCCTAATAAGAACCTGCAGTATAAAAAAACAAACAAACAAAACAACTAATACTAAACTTTCATTGGGTTATTTGTATGGAAATATGTTAATATAAATGTTTCAGACATTACATGAAATTTCTAAAAATCTTATATTTGTATTTGTATGGAAATATGTTAATATAAATGTTTCAGACATTATATGAAATTTCTAAAAATCTTATATTTGTATTTGTATGGAAATATGTATGGAAATATGTTAATATAAATGTTTCAGACATTACATGAAATTTCTAAAAATCTTAAAAAAAAAAAAAAGATATTTCATTTCTTACCCAGTTTGGCATTATGATATGAAATTTATCAGAGACCTGTGTTTGCCAAAATGTCCTTCACATAGATCTTCTTGAAGATGGAGCACTTTTGCAATGTGTTAGAGTACAACAATAACTATCTATAAATCACATAAAGACTTAAAAGGTCACTGTTAAACATTTGATCACAATGTAAATGACAAAAGAAACAATTATTGCTCTTACATGCAACATTTAAAAATAACTAGAATTATGACTGATAACATTTTACCAGGACATACTAGATTTTTAGGAATTCCATGTAATTTAACATACTAATCAAACAGTTCTCTCTGAGATGGCTCAAGGGCCTTCTAAAGCATCTCAAAGTTAGCTGGAGATCAAAAGTACTGTTAAAATTGGCCAAACAACACTTACTCACTGAACCAAAGTAAAGAGATTTCAAACAAAAATACAGATCACAGACACAGGCAAAGGAACTCACAAGCTGTCCACAATCAAAAGCAGCATTCCAAGAAAACTTTGGAGGGAGAAACCAAATCCAGGCTTGCCCTAACCCACTTCCAACAAAATCCAGCTTAGAAAATCCTGGTCATGCACAACTCTTTCCTCAGTGTTCTCTTTTCACAAATGTTCATCACCTTCTGTACCCATCTTACTTTGCCCCTTATTTTTTTCCGCATTCAGACACAGCCAGGTCTAGTACAAAGTGACTTTCTTTTCTCTTTGTACCATCAGCCTGTTACCTAGCTGCTCACTTTGTTTATTATGTAGCTTCAAAAATGCTTGAACATATGGAACTTCTTTTGTCTTTCTCTTCCTGTGACAAAATAACTCTAGCTGAAGGATAGTATAGTCATTTAGGCTACCACCTTTCCTCATTTTTCAAGAATGTATCCATACATTGGCCAGACAAAATTACAATAGAGTTTCATTCTTTTCTTAGTCTTAGGTTTACAACTATAGGTTGACCAGTCTGCCAGGATTTTTCCCACTGGCTATCAGATGGAACTGAAGAAGCAGCACTTCTTATGTTTGAACCATAGAACACTCACACACAGACTAAGAATAAAACAAAATCCACACCACCAATGGAAGCCTCAAACCAAAGGAACCAAAAACTAAACAGAAACCAAAAACCAAACAGCACAAGACTCAAATCAGCTTCCAAGTCTCAACTTAGCTTGTGACCTCTGTTCAAGTGATGCACCTTCCAAATGAGATTTTCTGGAATGAAAAGTCACCTAAATGGGAACCAAGGTTCCCCGAAATGTACAGGGCTAAAAGGACCTCAGAGTGCATACCAGGGGAGTTACCACACGCTGACTGAGGTGTGGCAACATCCCAAATGCTATTTTTCTGGTTCCCCAAAATAATCTCTTGGAGTAGGACATTCGGGGCAGTCCAGGATGGAGGAAGAGAGGAATGTCCTCAAGGCAAGGATGGCCTCATCAGCTGCTAGGGTGGTCCCTCTTCCACCATCTACTCCTGCCCCAGAGTTCCAACTGCTGGGATGACTGGGGCTCGGCCTTTCCAGGCAAGGGTCCCACGTGGTCTGGCCTCTAAAGGAATTCTCCAACCCTACACTCTCTCGAAAGAGGCTGGCATGGAGAAAATCTCAGTGTCCAATCAAGTCAGGGGACCCACAGGGGCCATCCCCAAGTCAGCCCCACACTGGGTACTAAATTTGATGTCGAAAACTCGACCTCTGTGCACCAGTGCCGAATCGAATCTCAGAGAGAGAGGATTGGAGGAAGTAGAAAAGAATAGCTTTACTGCTTTGGCAGCCAAAGGGGGACACAGAAAACTCGTGCCCTCAAAAACCATGCGTCCCAATGCACGAGGATCTGGTGAGGAGTTTTACAGCAATGGTTTAAGGACACAGTTTCTCCTAAGGATTAGTGTGTGTACAGGGCCTTAACTCCCTTTAATCTGGCCTCAGATGGTCTCTTGATGAGCTTCTCTGGAATGAAGAACACTAAAATCTTCTATTTTGTGGGGGTTGTAGTTTGGTAAAGAGCCCAAAGATACTCTTACGTACATCCCTTGAGGCAGAACCAGGATCCTGCCCCAAGGCTGCACTACTGTTTCTTGATGGTTCCTCCCTTGTATCTGCATCCCCTCCCTTCCCTGATTAGCAACTGTTCGAATCTGCCCTTTGGAACTCAGGGAAGGTTATGGAACCTGGAGTCTATTCCCAACAAACAGGAAACAGGAGACACAGGAAAGGCTTTCGTGCCCAGGAGCCCCACAGGGCCCTGCTCGATTTCACTACGAGGCCCTGACCCTGACACTAACTATGGCCCTGAGCTGTCTAGAATGGCATGAGCTTTCCCTAAATATGAATTTCTCTCTCCCCCTAACTAAGGTCCTGATGCTGTCTCTAAGGACTGAGGCTGTCCCTAACAAAGGCCCTGATTATGTCCCTAACTATTGGCCTGAACTGTCTCTAACTAAAGCCTTGACACTGACCTTAATTAAGGTCCTTATGCTGTTCCTGAGGCCCTGAGGATGTCCTTAGCAAAGGCCCTCAGCTTATCTTTAACTGAGGCCCTGACACTCTCCCTAACTAAGGACTGAGGCTGTCTCTAACTAAGGCCCTGATTCTGTCTTTAACTAATGGCCTCACTCTTTCCCTAACAAAGGCCCTGACACAGTCCCTAACTAAAGCCCTGACACGGTCCCTAATAACATGAGCTGTCCCTCATTAGTGCCCTGATGAGGCCCATAAATGATGTAACGAAGATGGCACTGAGGTCCTGATGATGTCACTAATGACCTAAAATGTCTCTTACTAAGGCCCTCAAGTTACCTCTAACTGAAGCCCTAAAGATGTCCATAACTAAGTCCCTGACACTATCTCTAAGACCCTCAAGTTATCTTTAACTGAGGCCATGACAGTGTTCCTAACAAAGAACTTGACACTGTCTCTAACTAAGGCCCTGAGTCTGTCTTTACCTAATGGCCTCACTCTTTCCCCAACTACTCCCTGACGCTGCCCCTAACTAAGGCCCTGACAGTAGGCCTAATTGCCTGAGCTCTCTTTCACTAATACCCTGACCCTGTCCATAACTTATGCCCTGATGATGTCCCTAACGAACAGCCTGAAGTGTCTCTTACTAAGGTCCTCAAGTTTTCTCTGAGGCCCTGACACTCTCCCTAATTAAGGCCTTGACACTGTCTTTAAGTAATGGCCTGATGCAGTTCCTACCTGAGATGCTGATGCTCTCACTAAGACCCCGAAGTCTCTACCTGAGAAGCTGACACTGTCTGTAACTAATTTCCTGACTTTTTCCTTAACTAACATCCTAATTTTGTCCCTAAATAACACCCTGACACTGGTCCTAACTACAGCCCTGATGCTGACCCTATCTAAGGCCCTGATGATGTCCCTAATAGACTTAGATGTCCCTCACTGTGGTCCTGATCCTGTCCATTACTAAGGTCCTGAATATGTGCCTAAGTACGTCTCTGACCCTGTCCTAAGGCCCTGACCCTCTTCCTAACTAAGGGCCTTGACGCTGTCTCTACACAAGGCCCTGACACTGCCCCTAAATAACGGCCTGACACTGGTCCCAAGTATGGACCTGATCCTGTCCATAACTAAGCCCCTGAAGATGTCCCTCATTAAGTCTCTGACACTGCCCTTAATAAGTCCCTGACACTGTCCCTAGCTAATGGCCTAAGTTATAACTTACAAAGTCCCTAACACTATCCCCAAGACGCTGACACCCTCCCTAACTTAGGCTTTGATGCTGCCCCTTAGTGCCTAAGCGGTGACAAAATAACACCCTGATTCTATTACTAAGGCCCTGAATATATCCCTACGAATGTCTCTGAAGTGTCCCTAACTAACGGCCTAACCTGTCTCTTACTAAGGCCCTCAAGTTATCTCTGAGGGCCTGACAACACTGTCCCTAACTAAGGCCCTGTTGCTGGCCCTAACTAACGTCCTGATGCTGAACCTAACTGAGGCCCTGATGCTCTTCCTAACTAAGGCCTTGATGCCGATTCTACCTGAGGCGCTAAAACTGTCTGTGACTAACGACCTGACTCTTTCCCTAACTAACACCCTGATGCTATCCCTAATTGAGGCCCTGAAGATGTCCCTAGTACCTTTAGGTGTTCCTCAGTATCACCCTGATCCTGTCCATAACTAAGGCCCTGAATATGTCCCTAGGTAAGTCTCTGACGCCGTCCCTAACTAAGGCCCTGATGCTGTCTCTACCTCAGAACCTGACATTCTAATGTCCTGACTCTCCCTAACTAACATCCTGACGCTGCCCCTAAGTGAGGCCCTGACACTCTTCTTAACTAAGGACTTGCCACTGTCCCTACCTAAAACCCTGACACTGTCTGTAACTAATGACCGGACTCTTTCCCTAACTAACACCCTAGATTTGGCCCTAACACCCTGACACTTGTTCTAATTATGGCCATGATGCTGGCTCTAAGGCCCTGAAGATATCCCTAAGTAACAGCCTGAATTGTGTCTAACTAAGGCTCTCACGTTATCTCTAACTTAGGCCCTGACGCTGTCCCTTATAGTCTAAGCTGTCATTAAATAATGCCCCAATCCTGTCCATAACTAAGGCCCTGAGTATGTCCCTAAGTACATCTCTGATGATGTCCCTAACAGCCTGAACTGTCTCTTCAAGTTATCTCTGAGGCTCTGACACTGGCCCTTACTAAGGCCTCACCCCGGGGTTGTCCCAGGCTGCTGGGCAGTTTTCTCTTGTCCGCATCTCTAGCCAGCTGCCTGCCATTGGCCACTCTAAGGTTCTGCGATGCAGTGGTCCCACGTGGGATGTGCCTGTGTAGGCTCACCTGTGGGAGGAGAGTCATGGCCACTCCGCCCTCCAGGGGACTGCGGCTCAGGGTAGGAATCTCTCAGCCAGCGTCTGGACACAGGGTTCTGTGTCCTTGTTTGTTGTAAATCCCTTGGAGTTACCTCTAACATTTTTTAAATGGATCTCCCCCTCAACATATTTATGATTTAAATTATTTACCACATTAAAATTCAGGAATGACATTATTAGAATGAGCAGGAAGACACAGGATGCCCCCCCAATGATCTATTACTTGGAGGATTTAAAATTCTAATGAGAAAACACTCACTCTCCTCATCTTCTTGGGTGTCAGCACAAGGCGGGAATCAGCTGCATTCTTTATTTATCCCTCTGGTTTTCCAGAACCTTTCCTTCAAGGAGAAATCTCTGGGCTCTGCGGGAACTGTGAGTGGTGACCATCAGGTAAATCTGAGACTGAAAAGCAAGAGGAAAAGAGAGAGGGGAGGAGATGAGGATCGGTGGTGGGGAGAAGCAGGGGCATCCACGTTCAATCTCAGGCTGAGAGTCTGGGTTAGTCTCCAACGAAGCTAAGGACCACCAGGATCTGGCCCCACTGGCTTTGTCACCTGGTATGGGGATTGGGGACAGCCAAACAACCATGGCCACTTTCAAAGAAATAAAGAAGGTGGGAGGGCACCCCGAGAGCCAGACTGAAAATGGTCATGCTGTGAAATAATAAGATGCCCTTTTCAGAAAAGTGAAGATGGTTCTCTTGGTTCTCAAAGACTTGCAAATACTCTGTGTCCTTCTAGAGGCATGCTGAAGGCTTCAGCCTTTGAGGGCAGTAATGGGAGTGCATCTGGGCTCAAGACCATCCAGCGCTCACTCCTTGAGGGTGCAGAGGATGACCAGTGTCCACCCCTCGGGTGCTGTGGGGCCTGAGATCCCCTGATCACCGAGGACGGGCGGGGCCGCACAGACACTCCACTGGACCACCGGGGGCTTGGCTGGTGGGCTACAGTCCTTTATCAGATACATGGTTTACAAACATCTTGTGCCATTTTGCATGGTGGATTATCTTATTCCTTGCTCCTTTTATACACAACTGTTTTTCATTTTGAGGAAGTCCAATTCATCTATTTTGTCTTTTGTTGTTTGTGCTTTTGGTAGATCTAAGAAATCATGACTAAATCCAAGGTCATGAAGATTTACTCTCATGTTTTCTTCTACAAGTTTTATAATTTTGGTTCTTGCATCTAGGCCTTTGGTCCATTTTGCATTGATTTTTGTATACGGGGTGAGGGGAGGTAAGGATCCAAGTTTATTCTTCTGCATGTGGGTATCCAGTCGTTCCAGAATCTGTGCTAACTGTTTGGGAGAAAATACATGCAAATGATGCGACCAACAAGGGCCTAATTCTAAAATATACAAACAGCTCATACAACTCAAAAAAGAAAAAAAAAATCAAAAAATAAGCAGAAGGTCTAAATAGACATTTCTCCAAAGACATACAGTTGGCCAATAGGCACATGAGAAGATGCTCCACATCGCTAGTTATTAGAGAATGCAAATCAAAACTACAGTGAGTTATCACCTCATAGTGGTCAGAATGGCCATCATTAAAATGTCTATAAATAAATGCTGGAGGGGGTGTGGAGAAAAGGGAACCCTCCTACACTACTGGTGGAAATGTAAATTGATGCAGCCACTATGGAAAACAGTATGGAGGTTCCTCAAAAACTAAAAATAGAATTACCATATGAACCAGCAATCCCACTCCTGGACACATATCCAGACAAAACTATAATTCGAAAAGATACATGCACCCCAGTATTCACAGCAGCACTATTCACAATAGCCAAGACATGGAAGCAACCTGAATGTCCCTCAACAGATGAATGGATATAGAAGATGTGATACATATATACAATGGAATATTACTTAGCCATAAAACAGAATGAAATAATGCCATCTGCAGCTACATGGAAGGGCCTAGAGATTATCATACAAAGTGAAGTAAGGCAGACAGAGAACGACAAATACCATATGATATCACTTATATGTGGATTATAAAATGAGACCCAAATGAACCTATCTACAGAACAAAAACCGACTCACAAATATAGAAAACAGACTTGTGGTTGTCAAGGGGAAGACAGGGGAGAGGGATGGATTGGGTGTTTGGGATTAGTAGATGCAAACTATTATATATAGGATGGATAAACAAGGTCTTACTGTACAGCACAGGGAACTATATTCAATACACTGTAATAAATCATAATGGAAAAAAATATGAAAAATATGTATATATGTATGTATATATATATATATATATATGAATCACTTTGCTGTACAGCAGAAATTAACACAACATTGTAAGTCAACTATACTTCAGTATCAATTAGTTTGAAGGCACTTTTATAAATTAGGCCTTATTTCTCTTGTCCTTTCATCCTGGGACAAATGTATAACAGAAACTAACCTGGATTACTCCAGGATGAATTCATATCACACAGAACTTTAATTGTTGAACAAACCATTAATACCAGTTACACCATGGGATGTCCTGATCCAATATGAAGTTTGTAAACCTTGTATCAAACCTGCAGAATGCACTGAATTTGGAAATTCAAACTGCAATGAAGCCAACTATCCCATGACTTCTCCACAACTAGTTATACAACATCAATTGGAAACCATATACAATCAAATGAATGTAGACAGAAACAACTATAGCCTTCTTTTTTTTCCTTTTAGATGAAGACGGTATTTAAGGTGATATCTTGGGCTGTTCCAGGATGTTACTCAATTTCCTGGGTATCTCCCATGCACACAGGAGGTACACATGTTAGTTAACTTGTTTGTGCACCTATATGAAGGTAGTTAATACCACAAAACTGTATACATAAAAAGAATTAAATGTTAAAGTCATGTTTTGTATTTTTAATGACAATGAAAAAAAGTGTAGTGCTGATATTTGTTACAAAAATGAACATTAAAAACATTCTTAGTGAAAAAAAGCCATACAGAAAAGGCAACCTAGATCCCATGCTCATCTTGTCTGCTTCAAATCCATCAAGGCTGTCCAAATGAGGGGGAAACTCAGTAATGGTTCCAGAAAAAGAAAACTGGGTCAGGATGGAAAAAGACATTTTCATACAGTTGGGACAGCAGGTGAAAGTTGAAGTGGGGCTGAGTATTAAATTATAATGTAGACATCAGGATTTCCTCATTTAGGGGTTATGTGCTGGTTCCTTGGGCAAAACACACTGAGCATTTTGTGTGAGGTGGCAAATGTGAGTACTTTTGGCCATTACTGAAACTTTTCTGTACATTTTAAATTACTGGTAAGTAAATTACTTTTCTAGACAACCGTGTCAGTATCATGCCAGAAAATCAGACAAGACAGACATCAAATTTTGTTATAGAGGCCAAGACTTACCCAGACCAAGTTCAACCAAAGTTGTGATACTTATTTCCCTTGTAGGAGTCCACATGGTATTAAGAGGCACCATGGGAAGAGTATATTAGTAGCTACCATGTCTTGGGTCCTGTGGATTACCTGGGGTGCAGTAGAAACTGTGAGATTTTAGTATTGCAATTTTTCACATTACTTCAAAAAATATGTTAAAAAATAAATTCAGTAAAGTTGCAAAATATGGAATCAATATACACAAATCAGTTTTGTTTCTATACACTAATAATGAACACCAACAAGAAAAATTAAGAAAACAATCCCATTTTCAATTCCATCAAAAAGAACAAACTATTTAGGAATAAATTTAGCCAAGGGCATGAAAGACCTATACTCAGAAAACTATAAAGCACTGATAAAGAAATTGAAGACACAATAGAAAACAATATTCCATGCTCATGCATCAGAAAAATTACAATTATTAAAATGTTTATTCTATCCAAAGCCATCAACAAACAGTGCCAGGAAAACTAGATACCAGACCCCAAAGAACGACACTGGTCACCATCTACACTGCACATAAAACTAACTAAAAGTGCACAGTATTCCACATTAAACCCTTTCTCTCCTGAGTCCCCTGAAGAAGCACCCCACCCACCCAGCAGTCAGCTGCACAGGAAGATTCTCCACACTTGCTCGTTTTTTCCTCTTGTGGAGTCTCCTCACCAGTGGTTCCTGAGAAAACCCAGCTGCTGTCAGTGTGGACAATGCCTCATGGTCCAGAAGCCTAAGCCCTGACAGGAGACAAAGCTCCTGTCTGCTTGTCACAGAGCAAAGTCTGTGGGCAGGGTGCACCTGTGCCCCCAGGGTCAGACAGGTGGGTTCAGCGCCCCCTGTGGGACGTCAGAGAAGAGCCGGGAGCGCTGCACTCACAAACCCAGAGGCCTCATCCGGAAGGCAGTTCTGCTGTATATACTAAGTTTGGAAATCCAAACTGAAATGGAGCCAAGTATCTCACTGTGTCTTCTCAAAAGATGGTTAAGGAGCAATTAATTACAAACCATATGTAATGAAATGAATGTAGACACAAACTTTACAACTTAAACCAAAATTCACTCAAAATTGCCCATAGATGAATTTAAATTACCAAACTATAAAAAATCCTAGAAAAAAAATAATCTACATGACTTTGGGTCTGGTGACCTTATTCAGAAAACCGGAAGACAAACCACAAACTGCAAGAAACTATTTCCAAAGCACATATCTGATAAAGGATTTGTACTCAAATTATGCCAACGCCATTAAAATTTGGTAAAGATTGAAACACACACCTGGCCCAAGAAGATAAACAGGCAGTAAATAAGCATACAAGAATATACTCAAGATGCTGGTGGAATGCATGTACAACCAACTTTGGAAGACAGTTTGGCAATTTTTTCCAAATCTAAAAAGTCTCACCTTAGGATCCAAGAAGTGTACCTCTTGTATTTAGACAACTGCTTTAAAAAACTGTGTTCAAACCCAAACTAGCATCAAGTAATGTACAGCAGCTCTATCCATAATGGCTAAAAACTTAAAGATATCAGGATGTCCTTCTGTAGGTGAATTCATAAACAAATTAGGGCACATACATGTCAAGGAGAGCAGAATACACCACCCCAAAATATGCCCATTTGACAAAAGGATTATTTTGGACTGATTAATAAGAAAGAGCAGACCCAGGAGAATCTTTCAAAGCCCAGTAGAAAATGCCCTTTTATGAGGTAAATTTACATTTATTAAGGATATCTCCATTTGTAAGGGTTTGTCCCTCTCTGGACCAGGAATTGAATGATGACTAAATATCAAGAAAAGCTTGTTGGGACTTCCCTGCTGGTCCAGTGGCTAAGGCTCCATGCTCCCAATGCAGGGGGCCAGGGTTCAACTCCTGGTCATGGAACTAGATACCGCATGCTGCAACTAAGAGCCCACATGCCGCAACTAAAGATTCCACAGGCCGCAACTAAGACCTGGCACAGCCAAATAAATAAATGTTTTTTATAAAAAATCCTTGTCAATGAAATAGGCCTAGATGTAAATCTGTGTAACAACCATACCCTTGTTTACTGTGCTTTGCCTAATAACCTCCTTTAAATGGCTTCTTCCATTCCCTAACATCTTTCTTTTGTTCTCAGCAGAAGATAGCATTTAAGCTAACGGCTTGGGCCAATTCAGGGAGTGACTCAGTTTTCCTAGGTATCTTTCAAGTATACAGGAGGTATGCATGGTATATATTAAACTTCTGATTGTTTTCTCTAGTTCCTCTCTTTTTCATTACAAGGGAGATCTCAATAAAGAACATAGAAGGGTAGAGGGAAAATTATTTTTCCTCTAATATACATGCAATGCAATAGTATTCAGAGATATAAAGGAATGGACCATCAACCCATGCAAAAAAAAAATAGATACATCTAACTTACATTGCTAAGTGAAAGAATCCAGTCTGAAGTGCTACACACTGTATGGCCTCATTTATATGACATTCTAGAAAAGGCAAAACTGACATGGTAAACAATGTATAGAATATGTGGTTGAAATAGTCCATATGATACTTTAGTGGTGAATACCTGTCACTATGCATTTGTCTATACCCACAGATTTTTACAACCCAACAAGTAAATTACAATCTATTCAAACTTAGCTGCTTAGGATATGGGAGTGTCAAAGACTGGAATACAGAATGTAACAAAGAATCTGATTCAGAAATGTATGAAAAAACTCACTGTTGGTAGTGGGACAAATGGGTTGACCTAAGTTAACTTTGGAAATGTACAGAATCTGTAGGCCAAAGACAAAATGTGTCATACATACACAGTGGACTCTATGTTCTTTCCATGAGGGGTAGTAGCTAATACTACTGAAACTACTATATCAGTAATTGAATGGAACAAGCACTGAATTTAATAAATGACAAATGGTGGAAGCCAGGTTTCTTACCACTGGAGTGTGAAGTTACAGTCAAACAAAGGGAGAAGGTTACAATATTCATGTCATAACAGATCCGGTTGGAGATATCAGTATAAACTCTCTTTAGCCTGCACATAGTTCCACATGGAAATCTTTATAATTATGTGTGTATGCATAGGCTGGGATACTTGCATATATTTCCATGCACTGTCAGCTGAGCATATTTAGCTCCCACATGTACGTTTTTAATACCATTCTCTAATGAAAGGAACAAGGGCTCTTTGAAGAAAGGGCTGATACTAGGACTGAGACAGTAAATATATGAAGCAGGATAATCTTAAAATATCAGAAAGTAAAGAAGTACAAAAAATTTTAAAAACCCACAAAAGAGAAATTATGTAAAATGAAAACAGGAGCAAATGGAAAAAGCTCTCAACAGCCAAAGCAAGAATTAACTAAGCAGTCTTAAAATGTAGCACTGGATTATAACCAAAAGTTTACAATAATTATTCACGTGCCCAAACTGGTAAAAATAAATTACATAGTTTTTGATGAACGGTGTTAAAAAGAAATCTCCTATGCAGAAAGCTTCTAAGCAATTTATATAGCCACTCAGCTGTCCATCAAGGATGTGAAGCTAACCCCTCTCTCCTCAAGTGTGGGTTCTGCATTATGACTTCCTCCTAAATAAGACACACAGGATGGACATGGGAAAAAATTAACTTCACTGTGGGAACACTTGACAAACACTACCTCAGCTAGGTGACCAAAGTTGAGAATATAAGTGAGAAGTTCCCTTGAGAGACTGTCCTCTTGACATACAGTGAAGAGGAAGCACTTCACCTCTGTGATCTGCTTTTTCAAAGCCAAGTCTAACCACAACAAAAACACCAAGCAAATCCCAGTGCCCGGCAGTCTATAAAATACCTGACCAGTCCTCCTCCACACTGTCAAGGTCATGGAAACAAGGAGAGTCTGAGCAACTGTCAAAGCCCAGAAGAGACTAAATAGATATGATGACCCCATGTCCTTTGAGATCCTGGAACAAGGAAAGGTATAACAAAGGGAACATGAATAGGGACTTCGGTTAATAATAGAGTATCAATATTTGTTCATTATTTGTCATGATTCTGTAGAAAATTAGACAGGAAAAATTAAACGTCAAATAAGAGAAACCTACTGTAACAAACTGGAAATCTAGAAGAAACGGGTGATTTCTTTGTAAAAACACATTACCAAAATGAACACTAAATTAAGGAAAATACAAAAAGACCAATTAATCACTGAGGAACCTCTTCCCCATACTGGTTATCCTATCACTGTCCCAGGGTTTCCCTCTCCCGGGACAGGGAAGGAACAGAGGCAGAGCTGTTTGGCAGCTCCACTAATATCTGGTCCCACCCAGAATCTTCATCTCCCCCAGCCATGCCTACCCAGTGGGGACACCTGAGGAAGGATCAGGGATTATTGATTCAGATGTATCAACTACGAATTTTTCTTTTCCCAACGACTGGACACACTTACTGAAGTAAAATAAGTTAGTATTTATTGTAAGGGTAGAAATAAATTAACACTTGCAAGTGGCAAGTTAAAGAATGGGTTTGGACCTGGTAGGTCCAGTGGCTCACACTATCTCAGTGTGACCTTGCTTCTCTCCAAAACTTTGTCCTGCTCAGTGCCTTTGGGGGACCCCATTCACAGGCACAGGCTCTCTCATTGCCCTTGGGCCAACAGCAATTCTAGGCTGACAACCACTCACCATCCATTTTCCAAGAAAGAGTTTCTCCTTTTCTTGGGTTCCAAGAAAGTCATGGTTTTAAATGCCTTTGATCTGGCTTGGGTTGCATTCTCATCCTTGACCCATCACCAGGAGATGGAAAATGGGACTGACTAGATGTGGGTTGTAAACCCATCTTCAAGCTGGGTGGAACATGGGGTCATCCTTCTGCAACTCTTTGGACTGGAAGCAGGTGAGATGTAATTCCCAAAGGAAAACTGAGGCACTTGGGCCTGAGAACAGATGCTGGCTGGCAGAAAGCAACAGATTCTAAGTCAATGACAGCTCACTGCACAGCACAGAATCTGACACAAAAGGAAGAAAGGGGTTCAACTCAGGGTCAGGGGCTGCAGCTACTCATCCAGTGCTCTTACTGTCCTCCCAAGACTGCAAGAAGTTCTTTCACTTGCTGACAAGTCAGAATCGTTGGTGGTGGTAAACTCAAGTCTCTTTCCTTGGGCATCAGGTCCTCACATCTCAGAGGTGGGCCCAAAACAGCCCATGTGCCCTCAGAAGACACACAGACCTCATTCCTGCCCCTGAGAGGTGGGAGCCCTTGAGTTATGCCATCTCCCTGGCCATATTAATTGCCCATCCCTGAAAAACAATACTGCTCATTTTCCAGTTTCTTCTCTCTCATTTACTAAGTGAAGAAACCAAATGCTAGGGTGGTAAGGAAACTCTTCTGCAATGAAGTAATGGGAGGCTCAAGAATTATTCCATGCCATGGAACCCATAATTGGCAGGCTTTCCAGAGGCCACATGGATGCACATGGCTCTCCAAGACAATGCAGTGTCACTGTGAACCTCCCATTGTGAGGTCCAGGTGCTCCCATATCTTTGATTCTTAATGAATATGAATGTCAAAAGTTTCTAACGACTGAAAGGACAAAGGATTTCAGGGCCATGGTCTCCTGTATGGTTGTTGTGTCAGGGACACATTCCAATGTTTAGAGGATTATTACTTCTCTTGGCAGCCTATGAGGCTGTGAGGGGGAGGCCTTTTTCTCAACCACATGGATGTTGGTAGTTGAAACTTCTCAAAGGAATGTGTACACTGCCTAGGTAGCTGTTGAATTGCCCGGCATCACGGTCAGCTCTGTAACTATACATGAGGGCCTGGCAATGCCCAGGCTGGACTGAGCTAGAGGACCACAGATGCCTGCCTGGATAGTCAGAGGTCAAGGGCTGTCCTGCCTGAGACCTGATCATCTATTCATGCCCGCTCAGATGGGACAAAGGATGCCTCCAGTGTCAGGAGGGCCCCACCAGCCCTTAAGAAGGCAACATCTGGGGGCTGGCAGGTCACTGCACCCAGTCCTGTATAAATCCACACATGTCCACTGAGTGCCCTGCTGTCTGGGCTGTGCTGGAAACTGGGGCTGCCCAGGCAGAGTAGGGCCAGCATCACCCTTCCCAGGTAGGAGGGCAGAAGGAAACCATGCATGACTTCTGACACCCTCCCCAATCCTTGACAGAGGTTGAGTTGGGTAAGAAACAGTCCGAGACAAGAACAGACATTTCATTCTTCTCTCAGAGCCCAGGACTGAGGGAAGGGAGGCCAGAAAAACAGTTATTGACCTCAGCTCCCTGACTCCTGTCTGACCCTGGGCAAGTCCTATCCATTCTGGAGGCTTCAGAGAGAGGGAGAGGGGAGGGCAATGAGGGCCAATTGTGCTTAAACATAACTCTAACCTTTACCCTAAGAACCCTAACTTCTAACCTTAAACCCCTAACAACCCTAGCCCCAGACCCGTAGACCCTCGCCCCTGACCCCTAAACTCTAATCCCCGACCCTGGCCCTTTAACCACAACCCTCTACCACGACTCTCCAACAATGGCCCATAACCCTAAACCATGGCCCCTGAACCCTCACACTGACTCAACCCAAGACCTAAAGCCTGGCCTAGTGGGTGCCGAAGGATGACTGTATGAACTCTCAAATAAACCAAGGAATTAAATCTTCTTGACCATGAATTTAGCAATGGTTTCTTAGATTTGACAGTAAAGCATAAGAAATGAAAGGAAAAAATAGACAAATTGGATTTCCTCAAAATTACAAACCTTTGTGCATCAAAAGAGGCTATCCAGAAAGTAAAAAGACGGCCCACAGAATGGAAGACAATATTGGCACGTTGTATATCTGATAAGACTCTTTACCTAGAATATACCCAGGACTTTTACAACTCATCAACAAAAAGACAAACAATAAAATTTTTGAAACAGACAAATGGCTTGCATGGACTGCTCTTCAGGCAAGACATACAAATGGTCAACAAGGAAATGAAAAGATGTCAAACATCAGTAGTCATGATGAAAATGCAAATTAAAGCCACGATGTGATGCCCCTTCACACACACTAGAATAAAAATAAATTTTTAAATATATAAATAAAAATAACAAATGTTGGCAACAATGTAGAGTAATTAGAACCCTTAAAAGTTACTTGTGGAGATGTACAATGGTGCAGTCTATATGTACAAAACTTTAGCATTTACTCAAAAATATAAAATATAATTACCATGTGGTTCAACAACTCCACTCCTAGACATATTCCCAAAAAATTGAAAACAGGTGTTCAAACAAAAACTTGTTCACCAATTATTAATAGCAGCACTGTTCACAGTAGCCCAAGGTAGAAAAGATTTAAATGTCCATCAGCAGGTAAATGGATAAGCAAAATAAGGTAGACACATAAGCTGCATTATTCTGTCATATAAAGGAATAAAGTAAAATTATACAGCCACTGTGGAAAACTGTATGGTGGCTCCTCAAAAACATGGAAAATGTATGATCCCTTGATTCCACTCCAGGGTGTACACCCAAAATATTAGAAAGCAAGGACTGGAACAGATATCTGTACCCCATATTCATAGCAACATTATTCACAATAACCAAAAGGTGGAAGCAACACAACACATCCTTCAACAGATGAATGGATAAGTACAGTGTAGTATATACACAATGGAATATGACTCAACCTTTAAAACTAAGGTAATTCTCACACATGCTACAATGTGATGAACCTTGAAGTTATTATGCTAAGTGAAACAAGCCAGACACAGAAAGGACAAACGTTCTATGATTCCACTAGTATGAGGTATCCAGATAAGTCAAATTCAAAGACAAAGTAGAATAAGGTTGCCAGAGGTTGAGGTGAGTTAGTGTTTAATGGCTATGGTTTCACATGGGGAAAATAAAGTTCTGGAGATGGATGGTGAAGATATTTTTACAACAATGTGAATGTAGTTAACGCCATAGCACTGTACACTTAAAAATGGTTTAAATGGGTCTTCCCTCGTGGCACAGTGGTTAAGAATCCGCCTGCCAATGCAGGGGACACGGGTTCAAGCGCTGGTCCTGGAAGATCCCGCATGCCGTGGAGCAACTAAGCCCATGCGCCACAAATACTGAGCCTGCGCTCTAGAGCCCGTGCTCCGCAAGAGAAGCCACCGCAATGAGAAGCCTGCACACAGCAACTAAGAGTAGCCTCCGCTCGCCGCAACTAGAGAAAGCCTGCACACAGCAACAAACACCCGACACAGCCAAAAAATAAAATAAAATAAATTTTTTAAAAAAGCTTTAAAAAATGGTTTAAGTGGTAAATGTTATGTGTTTTTAATCACAATGGAAAAATGAATGAAATAATGATCAATGTTACAATGTGGATAAACATTGAAAACTTCCTAAGTGAAAGAAGCCATACAGAAAAACCACCCAGATCATGCTCATCTTGTACACTTTAAATCCAGCAAGGTTTTCAAAGTGAGGAAAAGCCCCAGTGATGGTTCCAAGAAAAGAAAACTGGATTCGAATGGAAAAATACGTTTGCACAAAGCTGGGGCAGCTGGTGAAAGTTGAAGCAGGTCTGGGGATAGGATTATAATGTGGAAACCATAATTATTCCCCATTTTGGGGTTATGTGCTGGTTCCCTGGGAGAGTGGCCCTCCCACTCTCACAGGGTAAAACAAACTGGTGTATTTTGTGAATGTGGAAAACTTGATACTGCTATTTGAAGTTTTGTATACACTTGAAATTTACTAGAAAATAAAGTGCTTATCAAACAACCATGTCGTACCACGCCAGAAATACAGACGTCAAACTTTGTTATAGAGGCCAAGCTCTACCCAGATCCAGCTCACCCACAGTGGTGATGCCAATCACCCTTGTAGGAGGCCACATACTACAAGAGGAACCGTGGGAAGATTATATTGGGAGACACTATGTCTTGGGTGCTGTGGATGACCTAGATGTAGTTGAAACAGTGGGATTTCTGAATTCTAGTTTTCCACATTCAATCAACAAAAAACTGTTACAACTAAAAAATGAATTCAGTAAAGCTGCAGGATACAAAAGAAAGAAAAAATCAATGCACAAAAATCATTTGTGATTCTATACACTGATAATGAACCATCAGAAAAAGAATTTAAAAAAAATCCCACTTACAATTGCATCCAAAAAGATAACTAGGAGTAAATTTAACCAAGGACGTGAAGGACCTGCACAATGAAAACTGGAAGACACTGATAAAGGAAACTGAACAGACAAAAATAAATGGAAAGATACCCCGTGCTCATGGGTAAAAAGAATAGTGTGAAAATATGCATTCTAAGGTGGGACTTCCCTGGCCATCCAGGGGTTGGGACTCTGCGCTCCCACTGCAGGGGGCGCAGGTTCGATCCCTGGTTGGGGAACTAAGATCCCGCATCCTGCATACCACATGGTGTGGCCCAATTTTTTTTTTTAACATCTTTATTGAAGTATAATTGCCTTACAATGGTGTGTTAGCTTCTGCTTTATAACAAAGTGAATCAGTTATACATATACAATATGTTCCCATTTCTCTTCCCTCTTGCATCTCCCTCCCTCCCACCCTCCCCATCCCATCCCTCTAGGTGGTCACAAAGCACCGAGCTGATCTCCCTGTGCTATGCGGCTGCTTCCCACTAGTTATCTATTTTACATTTGGTAGTGTATATATGTCCATGACACTCTCTTACCCTGTCACATCTCACCCCACCCCCTCCCCATATCCTCAAGTCCATTCTCTAGTAGGTCTGTGTCTTTATTCCCGTCTTGCCACTAGGTTCTTCATGGCCTTTTTTTTTTTCCCTTAGATTCCGTATATATGAGTTAGCATACTGTATTTGTTTTTCTCTTTCTGACTTACTTCACTCTGTATGACAGACTCTAACTCCATCCACCTCATTACAAATACCTCCATTTCATTTCTTTTTATGGCTGAGTAATATTCCATTGTATATATGTGCCACATCTTCTTTATCCATTCATCTGTCGATGGACATTTAGATTGCTTCCATGTCCTGGCTATTGTAAATAGAGCTGCAATGAACATTTTGGTACATGACTCTTTTTGACCTATGGTTTTCTCAGGGTATATGCCCAGTAGTGGGATTGCTGGGTTGTATGGTAGTTCTATTTGTAGTTTTTTAAGGAACCTCCATACTGTTCTCCATAGTGGCTGTATCAATTTACATTCCTACCAACAGTGCAAGAGTGTTCCCTTTCCTCCACACCCTCTCCAGCATTTATTGTTTCTAGATTTTTTGATGATGGCCATTCTGACCGGTGTGAGATGATATCTCATTGTAGTTTTGATTTGCATTTCTCTAATGATTAATGATGTTGAGCATTCTTTCATGTGTCTGTAGGCCATCTGTATATCTTCTTTGGAGAAATGTCAATTTAGGTCTTCGGCCCATTTTTGGATTGGGTTGTTCGTTTTTTTGTTATTGAGCTGCATGAGCTGCTTGTAAATCTTGGAGATTAATCCTTTGTCAGTTGCTTCATTTGCAAATATTTTCTCCCATTCTGATGGTTGTCTTTTGGTCTTGTTTATGGTTTCCTTTGCTGTGCAAAAGCTTTTAAGTTTCATTAGGTCCCATTTGTTTATTTGTGTTCTTATTTCCATTTCTCTGGGAGCTGGGTCAAAAAGAATCTTGCTGTGATGTATGTCATAGAGTGTTCTGCCTATGTTTTCCTCTAAGAGTTTGATAGTGTCTGCCCTTACACTTAGGTCTTTAATCCATTTTGAGTTTATTTTTGTGCATGGTGTCAGGGAGTGTTCTATTTTCATACTTTTACATGTACCTGTCCAATTTTCCCAGCACCACTTATTGAAGAGGCTGTCTTTTCTCCACTGTATATGCTTGCCTCCTTTATCAAAAATAAGGTGCCCATATGTGTGTGGGTTTATCTCTGGGCTTTCTATCCTGTTCCATTGATCTATATTTCTGTTTTTGTGCCAGTACCACACTGTCTTGATTACTGAAGCTTTGTAATATAGTCTGAAGTCAGGGAGCCTGATTCCCCCAGCTCCATTTTTCGTTCTCAAGATTGCTTTGGCTATTCGGGGTCTTTTGTGTTTCCATACAAATTGTGAAATTTTTTGTTCTAGTTCTGTGAAAAATGCCAGTGGTAGTTTGATAGGGATTGCATTGAATCTGTAGATTGCTTTGGGTAGTAGAGTCATTTTCACAATGTTGATTCTTCCAATCCAGGAACATGGTATATCTCTCCATCTATTTGTATCATCTTTAATTTCTTTCATCAGTGTCTTATAATTTTCTGCATACAGGTCTTTTGTCTCCTTAGGTAGGTTTATTCCTAGATATTTTATTCTTTTTGTTGCAATGGTAAATGGGAGTGTTTTCTTAATTTCACTTTCAGATTTTTCGTCATTAGTGTATAGAAATGCAAGAGATTTCTGTGCATTAATTTTGTATCCTGCTACTTTACCAAATTCATTGATTAGCTCTAGGAGTTTTCTGGTAGCATCTTTAGGAATCTCTATGTATAGTATCATGTCATCTGCAAATAGTGACAGCTTTACTTCTTCTTTTCCTATTTGGATTGCTTTTATTTCTTTGTCTTCTCTGATTGCTGTGGCTAACACTTCCAAAACTATGTTGAATAATAGTGGTGAGAGTCGGCAACCTTGTCTTGTTCCTGATCTTAGTGGAAATGGTTTCAGTTTTTCACCATTGAGGACAATGTTGGCTGTGGGTTTGTCATATATGGCCTTTATTATGTTGAGGAAAGTTCCCTCTATGCCTACTTTCTGCAGGGCTTTTATCATAAATGGGTGTTGAATTTTGTCGAAAGCTTTCTCTGCATCTATTGAGATGATCATATGGTTTTTCTCCTTCAGTTTGTTAATATGATGTATCACATTGATTGATTTGCATATATTGAAGAATCCTTGCATTCCTGGGATAAACCCCACTTGATCATGGTGTATGATCCTTTTAATGTGCTGTTGGATTCTGTTTGCTAGTATTTTGTTGAGGATTTTTGCATCTATGTTCATCAGTGATATTGGCCTGTAGTTTTCTTTCTTTGTGACATCTTTGTCTGGTTTTGGTATCAGGGTGATGGTGGCCTCGTAGAATGAGTTTGGGAGTGTTCCTCCCTCTGCAATATTTTGAAAGAGTTTGAGAAGGATAGGTGTTAGCTCTTCTCTAAATGTTTGATAGAATTCACCTGTGAAGCCATCTGGTCCTGGGCTTTTGTTTGTTGGAAGGTTTTTAATCACAGTTTCAATTTCAGTGCTTGTGATTGGTCTGTTCATATTTTCTATTTCTTCCTGGTTCAGTCTCGGCAGTTTGTGCATTTCTAAGAATCTGTCCATTTCTTCCAGGTTGTCCATTTTATTGGCATAGAGTTGCTTGTAGTAATCTCTCATGATCTTTTGTATTTCTGCAGTGTCAGTGGTTACTTCTCCTTTTTCATTTCTAATTCTATTGATCTGAGTCTTCTCCCTTTTTCTCTTGATGAGTCTGGCTAATGGTTTATCAATTTTGTTTATCTTCTCAAAGAACCAGCTTTTAGTTTCATTGATTTTTGCTATCGTTTCCTTCATTTCTTTTTCATTTATTTCTAACCTGATCTTTATAATTTCTTTCCTTCTGCTGGCTTTGGGGTTTTTTTGTTCTTCTTTCTCTAATTGCTTTAGGTGCAAGGTTAGGTTGTTTATTCGAGATGTTTCCTGTTTCTTGAGGTAGGCTTGTATTGCTATAAACTTCCCACTTAGCACTGCTTTTGCTGCGTCCCATAGGTTTTGGGTCGTCGTATCTCCATTGTCATTTGTTTCTAGGTATTTTTTGATTTCCCCTTTGATTTCTTCAGTGATCACTTCGTTATTAAGTAATGTATTGTGTAGCCTCCATGTGTTTGTATTTTTTACAGATCTTTTCCTGTAATTGATATCTAGTCTCATAGCGTTGTGGTCGGAAAAGATACTTGATACGATTTCAATTTTCTTAAATTTACCAAGGCTTGATTTGTGACCCAAGATATGATCTATCCTGGAGAATGTTCCATGAGCACTTGAGAAAAATATGTATTCTGTTGTTTTTGGGTGGAATGTCCTATAAATATCAATTAAGTCCATCTTGTTTAATGTATCCTTTAAAGCTTGTGTTTCCTTATTTATTTTCATTTTGGATGATCTGTCCATTGGTGAGAGTGGGGTGTTAAAGTCCCCTACTATGATTGTGTTGCTGTCGATTTCCCCTTTTATGGCTGTTAGTATTTGCCTTATGTATTGAGGTGCTCCTATGTTGGGTGCATAAATATTTACAATTGTTATACCTTCCTCTTGGATCGATCCCTTGATCATTATATAGTGTCCTTCTTTGTCTCTTGTAATAGTCTTTATTTTAAAGTCTATTTTGTCTGATATGAGAATTGCTACTCCAGCTTTCTTTTGATTTCCATTTGCATGGAATATCTTTTTCCATCCCCTCACTTTCAGTCTATATGTGTCTCTAGGTCTGAAGTGGGTCTCTTGTAGACAGCATATATATGGGTCTTGTTTTTGTATCCATTCAGCCAGCCTGTGTCTTTTGGTGGGAGCATTTAATCCATTTACATTCAAGGTAATTATTGATATGTATGTTCCTATTCCCATTTTCTTAAATGTTTTGGGTTTGTTATTGTAGGTGTTTTCCTTCTCTTGTGTTTCTTGCCTAGAGAAGTTCCTTTAGCATTTGTTGTAAAGCTGGTTTGGTGGTGCTGAACTCTCTCAGCTTTTGCTTGTCTGTCAAGGTTTTAATTTCTCCATGGAATCTGAATGAGATCCTTGCTGGGTAGTGTAATCTTGGTTGTAGGTTTTTCTCCTTCATCACTTTAAGTACATCCTGCCACTCTCTTCTGGCTTGCAGAGTTTCTGCTGAAAGATCAGATGTTAACCTTATGGGGATTCCCTTGTGTGTTATTTTTTTTCCCTTGCTGCCTTTAATATGTTTTCCTTATATTTAATTTTTGACAGTTTGATTAATATGTGTCTTGGTGTGTTTCTCCTTGGGTTTATGCTGTATGGGACTCTCTGTGCTTCCAGGACTTGATTAACTATTTCCTTTCCCATATTAGGGAAGTTTTCAACTATAATCTCTTCAAATATCTTCTCAGTCCCTTTCTTTTTCTCTTCTGCTTCTGGGACCCCTATAATTCGAATGTTGGTGCGTTTAATGTTGTCCCAGAGGTCTCTGAGACTGTCCTCAGTTCTTTTCATTCTTTTTTCTTTATCCTGCTCTGCAGTAGTTATTTCCACCATTTTATCTTCCAGGTCACTTATCCTTTCTTCTGCCTCAGTTATTCTGCTATTGATCCCATCTAGAGTATTTTTAATTTCATTTATTGTGGTTTTCATCATTGCTTGGTTCCTCTTTAGTTCTTCTACGTCCTTGTTAAATGTTTCTTGCATTTTGTCCATTCTATTTCCAAGATTTTGGATCATCCTTACTATCATTATTCTGAATTCTTTTTCAGGTAGACTACCCATTTCCTCTTCATTTGTTAAGTCTGGTATGTTCTGACCCTGCTCCTTCATCTGCTGTGTGTTTTTCTGTCGTCTCATTTTGCTTATCTTACTGTGTTTGGGGTCTCCTTTTCACAGGCTGCAGGTTCGTAGTTCCCATTGTTTTTGGTATCTGTCCCCAGTGGCTAAGGTTGGTTCAGTGGGTTGTGTAGGCTTCCTGGTGGAGGGAACTAGTGCCTGAGCTCTGGTGGATGAGGTTGGATCTTGTCTTTCTGGTGGGCACGTCCACGTCTGGTGGTGTATTTTGGGGTGTCTGTGGCCTTATTATGATTTTAGGCAGCCTCTCTGCTAATGGATGGGGCTGTGTTCCTGTCTTGCTAGTTGTTTGGCATAGGGTGTCCAGCACTGTAGCTTGCTCATCGTTGAGTGAAGCTGGGTCTTGATGTTGAGATGGAGATCTCTGAGAGATTTTTGCCGTTTGGTATTACGTGGAGCTGGGAGGTCTCTTGTGGACCAGTGTCCTGAAGTTGGCTCTCCCACTTCAGAGGCACGGCCCTGATGCCTGGCTGGAGCACCAAGAGCCTTTCGTCCACACGGCTCAGAGTAAAAGGGAGAAAAAATAGAAAGAAAGAAAGAAAGAAAGGGGCTATAATATAGTGAAGTAAAATAAAGCTATTGTAAAGCAAAGCTATACAGACAAAATCGCACCCAGAAGCATATACATATACACTCACAAATAAAAGGAAAAGGGGAAAAATTAATATATCCTCCTCCCAAAGTCCACCTCCTGAATTTGGAATGATTCGTTGTCTATTCAGGTATTCAACAGATGCAGGCACATCAAGTTGTTTGTGGAGTTTTAATCCGCTGCTTCTAAGGCTGCTGGGAGAGATTTCCCCTTATCTTCCCTGTTCGCACAGCTCCTGGGGTTCAGCTTTGGATTTGGACCCGTCTCTGCGTGTAGGTTGCCTGTGGGCGTCTATTCCCCGCCCAGACAGG